>NC_133156.1:11269184-11575480 GCF_040802235.1 Manis javanica
CAGTTTGTGATGAAACTGGCCTGTTGCTCGGCCACATCTTCAACAGTGAAACTCACAAAGGAAGCCTGAGCTCAGTGTACATGTTAGCACGTATGGATGCCTCCGCTATGCAAGTGCAAGTAGAAACCAAGGAAGAATCACTGAAGCAGAGGTTTGGCATCAGAATATCATCTTGCTGCCAGCGCCCACTTCACAGGACCCGGGAGAGTCCACTGATTGGACGTGGCAAAGGAACTGTCGGCACATGGACCAAATGGCTGGCTCAACTGCCACCTTGGTGACAAGGCCTCAAGTGTACTCCTTCCTGTCCTAATAGCTGTGCGGCCACCAAAGTTCACAATCGCTTATCCTGAATGGCCAGAATGTAGGAGCATCTCAGCGGGGTGTTCTGTGTTATCACTATGACCTTTGCATGCACCTCCAGTCGCACTATACATAAAGCCTTCGGTGAACCTGACGTGGCAAGAATTAAAAGTATGGTACACTACACCTTGAAGGGGCCGCCTGCCTGCTATAGTCCTTTCACAGATCCGCTCTCATGCACGCATCCAACATGAAGGACAAGATTTGCCTGTGTTGGTGGCGTTAAAGCATGTGTCTCATCGCCCCAATACCCTTCTTTGCATTGGGAACGTCCATGGATTGAGGATTATTGTAACCTTTGTTTTTAGTAAACTCATCTGGCTTGAGTCTTACAATTTTTGTTACGTGTTTCAAAGTCTTGCACTATCTCAATTCTCATGATGTCTAAGTTGCTGTTATATTCTCTTGCTCTTGTGCCTGTGTTACGCTGCTCTAGCTTTGCCACCCTGGGACCGTGGTGGAAGGTTTAGAGAGTAGGGATTGCAGGTCCAGAATATTGGAGCGGGAGAGTGTGGGGTGGATGGGGTTCCTATGGCCAGGATCCTCACTGAACTTCCACCACTCTGTGATGGAACTGGCCTGTTGCTGGGCTACAGCTTCCACAGAGGCACTCAGAAAGGAAGTCCTGAGCTCAGTTTACATGTTAACACCTGTGGATGCCTCCCCTATAGAGCTGCAAGTGCAAAGCAAGGACGAAACATTGAAGCCGAGGTTTGGCAACCAGAATAACGTCTTTCTTTCACCACCAACAGCACGGAAGCACGGAGACTGCATTGAGTGGATGTGGTCATACACCTTTTGACTCATGGACCAGTGATGTCTGGCTCTCATGGCACCTGGAGAACTTGGCCTGGAAGCTGGACTCCTGTATATCCTGTCATAAGCGCTGTGTGGCCACCAGAGATCACAGTTTTCTATCCTGCACGTCCAGAAGGTAGGAGCATCTTACCGGGGGGTTTGTTTTTATTGTTGTGGCCCGTGCGTGCAGCTCCAGTAGCACTGCATACAGACCCTTCAGTCGACCACATGAGGAAAAGAGTACAGTGATGGTATACTAGACCTAGAAGGGAGCACGTGCCTGCTACATTCCTACACAGATCCACCCTCATGCATGCATCCTACCTGAAGGACAAGAATTTACCTTTGCTGGTGGCTTTAAAACATGTGTTTTATCGCCCCCTAAAGGCTTTATGCATTGGGAACTTCCTCTGGCTTGAGGATTATTGTAACTTTTGTTATTACGAACCTAATGTGGCTTGACGATTATTATGATTTTCGGTCATTGAATCAAGATCTTGCTGTATCTGAATTCTCAGTATCATGAAGTTTCTATTATCTTCTCTTGCTACTTTGGCATGTGTTGACAGTGCTGCAGTTTTGTTCTTTTTTTTGTGCTTTGACCATTGGGAAAGATTTACATAGTGTGTTTTATGAGACGATCATACTGGAGAGTATAGGATGGGGTGAATGGGTTCCTATGGTGAAGTTCCTCTTTGAACATCAACCACTTTGTGATGTAACTGGCCTGTTGCTAGGCTACATCTTCATCAGACTGTGTCACAATGGAAACTCTGAGCTCAGTGTACATGTTAACACCTACGGATGCCTACCCTCTTCAACTGTAAGTACAAACCAGGGAAGAATCACTGAAGAGATGTTGGGCCAAGAGAATAAAATCTTGCTGCCAGCGGCGACGTCACGGTACCCGGGAGATTTCTTTCACTGGACGTGGCAGTGGAAATTTGGACACGTGGAAGAATGGCTGCCCCAACTGGCAACTTGTTGACAGGGCCTGGAAGCTGGCCCCATGTCTATTCCTGTCTTAATACCTGGGGGGCCAAAAAAGTTCACATAACTTACCGTTAAGAGCCGGAGAATAGGACCATCTTACGGAGTGTTCTGTTTTCCCATTGTGGCGTGTACACGCACCTCCAGTTGCACTGCATACAGACCCTTCAGTAAACCCACATGGGGACAAAAGTAAAATAGTGCTGTACCAGACCTTGATGGGGCTGTCTGCCTCCTGCATTCCGACCGCAGTTTCACTCTCATGCGTGCATCCTACCTGAGGAGCAAAATTTACATTGGATGATGGCTTCGAAACGTGTGTCTCATTGACCCCAAAGACTTTATGCATTGGGAACTTCCCTTGGATTGAGGATCATTATAACTGTTGTTATTTGTAACCTAATCTGGCTTGAGGATTATTATAATTTATGTTACCGTTATCAAAATCTTGGTTCATCTCGTTTCTTAGATCTGTTAGTTGCTGTTGTTCACTCTTGCTGTATTGGCGCGTGTTTACAGTGGTCAAGCTTTTTTTTGCACAGGGACCATTGCGGAAGATTTAAGGAGTGTGGATGGTAAGGCGAAAATACTGGAGTGGGTTTGTTTGGGGAAAATGCGTTCCTGTGGAGAAAATCCTTTGAACGTCAACCAGTTTGTGATGAAACTGGCCTGTTGCTCGGCCACATCTTCAACAGTGAAACTCACAAAGGAAGCCTGAGCTCAGTGTACATGTTAGCACGTATGGATGCCTCCGCTATGCAAGTGCAAGTAGAAACCAAGGAAGAATCACTGAAGCAGAGGTTTGGCATCAGAATATCATCTTGCTGCCAGCGCCCACTTCACAGGACCCGGGAGAGTCCACTGATTGGACGTGGCAAAGGAACTGTCGGCACATGGACCAAATGGCTGGCTCAACTGCCACCTTGGTGACAAGGCCTCAAGTGTACTCCTTCCTGTCCTAATAGCTGTGCGGCCACCAAAGTTCACAATCGCTTATCCTGAATGGCCAGAATGTAGGAGCATCTCAGCGGGGTGTTCTGTGTTATCACTATGACCTTTGCATGCACCTCCAGTCGCACTATACATAAAGCCTTCGGTGAACCTGACGTGGCAAGAATTAAAAGTATGGTACACTACACCTTGAAGGGGCCGCCTGCCTGCTATAGTCCTTTCACAGATCCGCTCTCATGCACGCATCCAACATGAAGGACAAGATTTGCCTGTGTTGGTGGCGTTAAAGCATGTGTCTCATCGCCCCAATACCCTTCTTTGCATTGGGAACGTCCATGGATTGAGGATTATTGTAACCTTTGTTTTTAGTAAACTCATCTGGCTTGAGTCTTACAATTTTTGTTACGTGTTTCAAAGTCTTGCACTATCTCAATTCTCATGATGTCTAAGTTGCTGTTATATTCTCTTGCTCTTGTGCCTGTGTTACGCTGCTCTAGCTTTGCCACCCTGGGACCGTGGTGGAAGGTTTAGAGAGTAGGGATTGCAGGTCCAGAATATTGGAGCGGGAGAGTGTGGGGTGGATGGGGTTCCTATGGCCAGGATCCTCACTGAACTTCCACCACTCTGTGATGGAACTGGCCTGTTGCTGGGCTACAGCTTCCACAGAGGCACTCAGAAAGGAAGTCCTGAGCTCAGTTTACATGTTAACACCTGTGGATGCCTCCCCTATAGAGCTGCAAGTGCAAAGCAAGGACGAAACATTGAAGCCGAGGTTTGGCAACCAGAATAACGTCTTTCTTTCACCACCAACAGCACGGAAGCACGGAGACTGCATTGAGTGGATGTGGTCATACACCTTTTGACTCATGGACCAGTGATGTCTGGCTCTCATGGCACCTGGAGAACTTGGCCTGGAAGCTGGACTCCTGTATATCCTGTCATAAGCGCTGTGTGGCCACCAGAGATCACAGTTTTCTATCCTGCACGTCCAGAAGGTAGGAGCATCTTACCGGGGGGTTTGTTTTTATTGTTGTGGCCCGTGCGTGCAGCTCCAGTAGCACTGCATACAGACCCTTCAGTCGACCACATGAGGAAAAGAGTACAGTGATGGTATACTAGACCTAGAAGGGAGCACGTGCCTGCTACATTCCTACACAGATCCACCCTCATGCATGCATCCTACCTGAAGGACAAGAATTTACCTTTGCTGGTGGCTTTAAAACATGTGTTTTATCGCCCCCTAAAGGCTTTATGCATTGGGAACTTCCTCTGGCTTGAGGATTATTGTAACTTTTGTTATTACGAACCTAATGTGGCTTGACGATTATTATGATTTTCGGTCATTGAATCAAGATCTTGCTGTATCTGAATTCTCAGTATCATGAAGTTTCTATTATCTTCTCTTGCTACTTTGGCATGTGTTGACAGTGCTGCAGTTTTGTTCTTTTTTTTGTGCTTTGACCATTGGGAAAGATTTACATAGTGTGTTTTATGAGACGATCATACTGGAGAGTATAGGATGGGGTGAATGGGTTCCTATGGTGAAGTTCCTCTTTGAACATCAACCACTTTGTGATGTAACTGGCCTGTTGCTAGGCTACATCTTCAACAGACTGTGTCACAATGGAAACTCTGAGCTCAGTGTACATGTTAACACCTACGGATGCCTACCCTCTTCAACTGTAAGTACAAACCAGGGAAGAATCACTGAAGAGATGTTGGGCCAAGAGAATAAAATCTTGCTGCCAGCGGCGACGTCACGGTACCCGGGAGATTTCTTTCACTGGACGTGGCAGTGGAAATTTGGACACGTGGAAGAATGGCTGCCCCAACTGGCAACTTGTTGACAGGGCCTGGAAGCTGGCCCCATGTCTATTCCTGTCTTAATACCTGGGGGGCCAAAAAAGTTCACATAACTTACCGTTAAGAGCCGGAGAATAGGACCATCTTACGGAGTGTTCTGTTTTCCCATTGTGGCGTGTACACGCACCTCCAGTTGCACTGCATACAGACCCTTCAGTAAACCCACATGGGGACAAAAGTAAAATAGTGCTGTACCAGACCTTGATGGGGCTGTCTGCCTCCTGCATTCCGACCGCAGTTTCACTCTCATGCGTGCATCCTACCTGAGGAGCAAAATTTACATTGGATGATGGCTTCGAAACGTGTGTCTCATTGACCCCAAAGACTTTATGCATTGGGAACTTCCCTTGGATTGAGGATCATTATAACTGTTGTTATTTGTAACCTAATCTGGCTTGAGGATTATTATAATTTATGTTACCGTTATCAAAATCTTGGTTCATCTCGTTTCTTAGATCTGTTAGTTGCTGTTGTTCACTCTTGCTGTATTGGCGCGTGTTTACAGTGGTCAAGCTTTTTTTTGCACAGGGACCATTGCGGAAGATTTAAGGAGTGTGGATGGTAAGGCGAAAATACTGGAGTGGGTTTGTTTGGGGAAAATGCGTTCCTGTGGAGAAAATCCTTTGAACGTCAACCAGTTTGTGATGAAACTGGCCTGTTGCTCGGCCACATCTTCAACAGTGAAACTCACAAAGGAAGCCTGAGCTCAGTGTACATGTTAGCACGTATGGATGCCTCCGCTATGCAAGTGCAAGTAGAAACCAAGGAAGAATCACTGAAGCAGAGGTTTGGCATCAGAATATCATCTTGCTGCCAGCGCCCACTTCACAGGACCCGGGAGAGTCCACTGATTGGACGTGGCAAAGGAACTGTCGGCACATGGACCAAATGGCTGGCTCAACTGCCACCTTGGTGACAAGGCCTCAAGTGTACTCCTTCCTGTCCTAATAGCTGTGCGGCCACCAAAGTTCACAATCGCTTATCCTGAATGGCCAGAATGTAGGAGCATCTCAGCGGGGTGTTCTGTGTTATCACTATGACCTTTGCATGCACCTCCAGTCGCACTATACATAAAGCCTTCGGTGAACCTGACGTGGCAAGAATTAAAAGTATGGTACACTACACCTTGAAGGGGCCGCCTGCCTGCTATAGTCCTTTCACAGATCCGCTCTCATGCACGCATCCAACATGAAGGACAAGATTTGCCTGTGTTGGTGGCGTTAAAGCATGTGTCTCATCGCCCCAATACCCTTCTTTGCATTGGGAACGTCCATGGATTGAGGATTATTGTAACCTTTGTTTTTAGTAAACTCATCTGGCTTGAGTCTTACAATTTTTGTTACGTGTTTCAAAGTCTTGCACTATCTCAATTCTCATGATGTCTAAGTTGCTGTTATATTCTCTTGCTCTTGTGCCTGTGTTACGCTGCTCTAGCTTTGCCACCCTGGGACCGTGGTGGAAGGTTTAGAGAGTAGGGATTGCAGGTCCAGAATATTGGAGCGGGAGAGTGTGGGGTGGATGGGGTTCCTATGGCCAGGATCCTCACTGAACTTCCACCACTCTGTGATGGAACTGGCCTGTTGCTGGGCTACAGCTTCCACAGAGGCACTCAGAAAGGAAGTCCTGAGCTCAGTTTACATGTTAACACCTGTGGATGCCTCCCCTATAGAGCTGCAAGTGCAAAGCAAGGACGAAACATTGAAGCCGAGGTTTGGCAACCAGAATAACGTCTTTCTTTCACCACCAACAGCACGGAAGCACGGAGACTGCATTGAGTGGATGTGGTCATACACCTTTTGACTCATGGACCAGTGATGTCTGGCTCTCATGGCACCTGGAGAACTTGGCCTGGAAGCTGGACTCCTGTATATCCTGTCATAAGCGCTGTGTGGCCACCAGAGATCACAGTTTTCTATCCTGCACGTCCAGAAGGTAGGAGCATCTTACCGGGGGGTTTGTTTTTATTGTTGTGGCCCGTGCGTGCAGCTCCAGTAGCACTGCATACAGACCCTTCAGTCGACCACATGAGGAAAAGAGTACAGTGATGGTATACTAGACCTAGAAGGGAGCACGTGCCTGCTACATTCCTACACAGATCCACCCTCATGCATGCATCCTACCTGAAGGACAAGAATTTACCTTTGCTGGTGGCTTTAAAACATGTGTTTTATCGCCCCCTAAAGGCTTTATGCATTGGGAACTTCCTCTGGCTTGAGGATTATTGTAACTTTTGTTATTACGAACCTAATGTGGCTTGACGATTATTATGATTTTCGGTCATTGAATCAAGATCTTGCTGTATCTGAATTCTCAGTATCATGAAGTTTCTATTATCTTCTCTTGCTACTTTGGCATGTGTTGACAGTGCTGCAGTTTTGTTCTTTTTTTTGTGCTTTGACCATTGGGAAAGATTTACATAGTGTGTTTTATGAGACGATCATACTGGAGAGTATAGGATGGGGTGAATGGGTTCCTATGGTGAAGTTCCTCTTTGAACATCAACCACTTTGTGATGTAACTGGCCTGTTGCTAGGCTACATCTTCAACAGACTGTGTCACAATGGAAACTCTGAGCTCAGTGTACATGTTAACACCTACGGATGCCTACCCTCTTCAACTGTAAGTACAAACCAGGGAAGAATCACTGAAGAGATGTTGGGCCAAGAGAATAAAATCTTGCTGCCAGCGGCGACGTCACGGTACCCGGGAGATTTCTTTCACTGGACGTGGCAGTGGAAATTTGGACACGTGGAAGAATGGCTGCCCCAACTGGCAACTTGTTGACAGGGCCTGGAAGCTGGCCCCATGTCTATTCCTGTCTTAATACCTGGGGGGCCAAAAAAGTTCACATAACTTACCGTTAAGAGCCGGAGAATAGGACCATCTTACGGAGTGTTCTGTTTTCCCATTGTGGCGTGTACACGCACCTCCAGTTGCACTGCATACAGACCCTTCAGTAAACCCACATGGGGACAAAAGTAAAATAGTGCTGTACCAGACCTTGATGGGGCTGTCTGCCTCCTGCATTCCGACCGCAGTTTCACTCTCATGCGTGCATCCTACCTGAGGAGCAAAATTTACATTGGATGATGGCTTCGAAACGTGTGTCTCATTGACCCCAAAGACTTTATGCATTGGGAACTTCCCTTGGATTGAGGATCATTATAACTGTTGTTATTTGTAACCTAATCTGGCTTGAGGATTATTATAATTTATGTTACCGTTATCAAAATCTTGGTTCATCTCGTTTCTTAGATCTGTTAGTTGCTGTTGTTCACTCTTGCTGTATTGGCGCGTGTTTACAGTGGTCAAGCTTTTTTTTGCACAGGGACCATTGCGGAAGATTTAAGGAGTGTGGATGGTAAGGCGAAAATACTGGAGTGGGTTTGTTTGGGGAAAATGCGTTCCTGTGGAGAAAATCCTTTGAACGTCAACCAGTTTGTGATGAAACTGGCCTGTTGCTCGGCCACATCTTCAACAGTGAAACTCACAAAGGAAGCCTGAGCTCAGTGTACATGTTAGCACGTATGGATGCCTCCGCTATGCAAGTGCAAGTAGAAACCAAGGAAGAATCACTGAAGCAGAGGTTTGGCATCAGAATATCATCTTGCTGCCAGCGCCCACTTCACAGGACCCGGGAGAGTCCACTGATTGGACGTGGCAAAGGAACTGTCGGCACATGGACCAAATGGCTGGCTCAACTGCCACCTTGGTGACAAGGCCTCAAGTGTACTCCTTCCTGTCCTAATAGCTGTGCGGCCACCAAAGTTCACAATCGCTTATCCTGAATGGCCAGAATGTAGGAGCATCTCAGCGGGGTGTTCTGTGTTATCACTATGACCTTTGCATGCACCTCCAGTCGCACTATACATAAAGCCTTCGGTGAACCTGACGTGGCAAGAATTAAAAGTATGGTACACTACACCTTGAAGGGGCCGCCTGCCTGCTATAGTCCTTTCACAGATCCGCTCTCATGCACGCATCCAACATGAAGGACAAGATTTGCCTGTGTTGGTGGCGTTAAAGCATGTGTCTCATCGCCCCAATACCCTTCTTTGCATTGGGAACGTCCATGGATTGAGGATTATTGTAACCTTTGTTTTTAGTAAACTCATCTGGCTTGAGTCTTACAATTTTTGTTACGTGTTTCAAAGTCTTGCACTATCTCAATTCTCATGATGTCTAAGTTGCTGTTATATTCTCTTGCTCTTGTGCCTGTGTTACGCTGCTCTAGCTTTGCCACCCTGGGACCGTGGTGGAAGGTTTAGAGAGTAGGGATTGCAGGTCCAGAATATTGGAGCGGGAGAGTGTGGGGTGGATGGGGTTCCTATGGCCAGGATCCTCACTGAACTTCCACCACTCTGTGATGGAACTGGCCTGTTGCTGGGCTACAGCTTCCACAGAGGCACTCAGAAAGGAAGTCCTGAGCTCAGTTTACATGTTAACACCTGTGGATGCCTCCCCTATAGAGCTGCAAGTGCAAAGCAAGGACGAAACATTGAAGCCGAGGTTTGGCAACCAGAATAACGTCTTTCTTTCACCACCAACAGCACGGAAGCACGGAGACTGCATTGAGTGGATGTGGTCATACACCTTTTGACTCATGGACCAGTGATGTCTGGCTCTCATGGCACCTGGAGAACTTGGCCTGGAAGCTGGACTCCTGTATATCCTGTCATAAGCGCTGTGTGGCCACCAGAGATCACAGTTTTCTATCCTGCACGTCCAGAAGGTAGGAGCATCTTACCGGGGGGTTTGTTTTTATTGTTGTGGCCCGTGCGTGCAGCTCCAGTAGCACTGCATACAGACCCTTCAGTCGACCACATGAGGAAAAGAGTACAGTGATGGTATACTAGACCTAGAAGGGAGCACGTGCCTGCTACATTCCTACACAGATCCACCCTCATGCATGCATCCTACCTGAAGGACAAGAATTTACCTTTGCTGGTGGCTTTAAAACATGTGTTTTATCGCCCCCTAAAGGCTTTATGCATTGGGAACTTCCTCTGGCTTGAGGATTATTGTAACTTTTGTTATTACGAACCTAATGTGGCTTGACGATTATTATGATTTTCGGTCATTGAATCAAGATCTTGCTGTATCTGAATTCTCAGTATCATGAAGTTTCTATTATCTTCTCTTGCTACTTTGGCATGTGTTGACAGTGCTGCAGTTTTGTTCTTTTTTTTGTGCTTTGACCATTGGGAAAGATTTACATAGTGTGTTTTATGAGACGATCATACTGGAGAGTATAGGATGGGGTGAATGGGTTCCTATGGTGAAGTTCCTCTTTGAACATCAACCACTTTGTGATGTAACTGGCCTGTTGCTAGGCTACATCTTCAACAGACTGTGTCACAATGGAAACTCTGAGCTCAGTGTACATGTTAACACCTACGGATGCCTACCCTCTTCAACTGTAAGTACAAACCAGGGAAGAATCACTGAAGAGATGTTGGGCCAAGAGAATAAAATCTTGCTGCCAGCGGCGACGTCACGGTACCCGGGAGATTTCTTTCACTGGACGTGGCAGTGGAAATTTGGACACGTGGAAGAATGGCTGCCCCAACTGGCAACTTGTTGACAGGGCCTGGAAGCTGGCCCCATGTCTATTCCTGTCTTAATACCTGGGGGGCCAAAAAAGTTCACATAACTTACCGTTAAGAGCCGGAGAATAGGACCATCTTACGGAGTGTTCTGTTTTCCCATTGTGGCGTGTACACGCACCTCCAGTTGCACTGCATACAGACCCTTCAGTAAACCCACATGGGGACAAAAGTAAAATAGTGCTGTACCAGACCTTGATGGGGCTGTCTGCCTCCTGCATTCCGACCGCAGTTTCACTCTCATGCGTGCATCCTACCTGAGGAGCAAAATTTACATTGGATGATGGCTTCGAAACGTGTGTCTCATTGACCCCAAAGACTTTATGCATTGGGAACTTCCCTTGGATTGAGGATCATTATAACTGTTGTTATTTGTAACCTAATCTGGCTTGAGGATTATTATAATTTATGTTACCGTTATCAAAATCTTGGTTCATCTCGTTTCTTAGATCTGTTAGTTGCTGTTGTTCACTCTTGCTGTATTGGCGCGTGTTTACAGTGGTCAAGCTTTTTTTTGCACAGGGACCATTGCGGAAGATTTAAGGAGTGTGGATGGTAAGGCGAAAATACTGGAGTGGGTTTGTTTGGGGAAAATGCGTTCCTGTGGAGAAAATCCTTTGAACGTCAACCAGTTTGTGATGAAACTGGCCTGTTGCTCGGCCACATCTTCAACAGTGAAACTCACAAAGGAAGCCTGAGCTCAGTGTACATGTTAGCACGTATGGATGCCTCCGCTATGCAAGTGCAAGTAGAAACCAAGGAAGAATCACTGAAGCAGAGGTTTGGCATCAGAATATCATCTTGCTGCCAGCGCCCACTTCACAGGACCCGGGAGAGTCCACTGATTGGACGTGGCAAAGGAACTGTCGGCACATGGACCAAATGGCTGGCTCAACTGCCACCTTGGTGACAAGGCCTCAAGTGTACTCCTTCCTGTCCTAATAGCTGTGCGGCCACCAAAGTTCACAATCGCTTATCCTGAATGGCCAGAATGTAGGAGCATCTCAGCGGGGTGTTCTGTGTTATCACTATGACCTTTGCATGCACCTCCAGTCGCACTATACATAAAGCCTTCGGTGAACCTGACGTGGCAAGAATTAAAAGTATGGTACACTACACCTTGAAGGGGCCGCCTGCCTGCTATAGTCCTTTCACAGATCCGCTCTCATGCACGCATCCAACATGAAGGACAAGATTTGCCTGTGTTGGTGGCGTTAAAGCATGTGTCTCATCGCCCCAATACCCTTCTTTGCATTGGGAACGTCCATGGATTGAGGATTATTGTAACCTTTGTTTTTAGTAAACTCATCTGGCTTGAGTCTTACAATTTTTGTTACGTGTTTCAAAGTCTTGCACTATCTCAATTCTCATGATGTCTAAGTTGCTGTTATATTCTCTTGCTCTTGTGCCTGTGTTACGCTGCTCTAGCTTTGCCACCCTGGGACCGTGGTGGAAGGTTTAGAGAGTAGGGATTGCAGGTCCAGAATATTGGAGCGGGAGAGTGTGGGGTGGATGGGGTTCCTATGGCCAGGATCCTCACTGAACTTCCACCACTCTGTGATGGAACTGGCCTGTTGCTGGGCTACAGCTTCCACAGAGGCACTCAGAAAGGAAGTCCTGAGCTCAGTTTACATGTTAACACCTGTGGATGCCTCCCCTATAGAGCTGCAAGTGCAAAGCAAGGACGAAACATTGAAGCCGAGGTTTGGCAACCAGAATAACGTCTTTCTTTCACCACCAACAGCACGGAAGCACGGAGACTGCATTGAGTGGATGTGGTCATACACCTTTTGACTCATGGACCAGTGATGTCTGGCTCTCATGGCACCTGGAGAACTTGGCCTGGAAGCTGGACTCCTGTATATCCTGTCATAAGCGCTGTGTGGCCACCAGAGATCACAGTTTTCTATCCTGCACGTCCAGAAGGTAGGAGCATCTTACCGGGGGGTTTGTTTTTATTGTTGTGGCCCGTGCGTGCAGCTCCAGTAGCACTGCATACAGACCCTTCAGTCGACCACATGAGGAAAAGAGTACAGTGATGGTATACTAGACCTAGAAGGGAGCACGTGCCTGCTACATTCCTACACAGATCCACCCTCATGCATGCATCCTACCTGAAGGACAAGAATTTACCTTTGCTGGTGGCTTTAAAACATGTGTTTTATCGCCCCCTAAAGGCTTTATGCATTGGGAACTTCCTCTGGCTTGAGGATTATTGTAACTTTTGTTATTACGAACCTAATGTGGCTTGACGATTATTATGATTTTCGGTCATTGAATCAAGATCTTGCTGTATCTGAATTCTCAGTATCATGAAGTTTCTATTATCTTCTCTTGCTACTTTGGCATGTGTTGACAGTGCTGCAGTTTTGTTCTTTTTTTTGTGCTTTGACCATTGGGAAAGATTTACATAGTGTGTTTTATGAGACGATCATACTGGAGAGTATAGGATGGGGTGAATGGGTTCCTATGGTGAAGTTCCTCTTTGAACATCAACCACTTTGTGATGTAACTGGCCTGTTGCTAGGCTACATCTTCAACAGACTGTGTCACAATGGAAACTCTGAGCTCAGTGTACATGTTAACACCTACGGATGCCTACCCTCTTCAACTGTAAGTACAAACCAGGGAAGAATCACTGAAGAGATGTTGGGCCAAGAGAATAAAATCTTGCTGCCAGCGGCGACGTCACGGTACCCGGGAGATTTCTTTCACTGGACGTGGCAGTGGAAATTTGGACACGTGGAAGAATGGCTGCCCCAACTGGCAACTTGTTGACAGGGCCTGGAAGCTGGCCCCATGTCTATTCCTGTCTTAATACCTGGGGGGCCAAAAAAGTTCACATAACTTACCGTTAAGAGCCGGAGAATAGGACCATCTTACGGAGTGTTCTGTTTTCCCATTGTGGCGTGTACACGCACCTCCAGTTGCACTGCATACAGACCCTTCAGTAAACCCACATGGGGACAAAAGTAAAATAGTGCTGTACCAGACCTTGATGGGGCTGTCTGCCTCCTGCATTCCGACCGCAGTTTCACTCTCATGCGTGCATCCTACCTGAGGAGCAAAATTTACATTGGATGATGGCTTCGAAACGTGTGTCTCATTGACCCCAAAGACTTTATGCATTGGGAACTTCCCTTGGATTGAGGATCATTATAACTGTTGTTATTTGTAACCTAATCTGGCTTGAGGATTATTATAATTTATGTTACCGTTATCAAAATCTTGGTTCATCTCGTTTCTTAGATCTGTTAGTTGCTGTTGTTCACTCTTGCTGTATTGGCGCGTGTTTACAGTGGTCAAGCTTTTTTTTGCACAGGGACCATTGCGGAAGATTTAAGGAGTGTGGATGGTAAGGCGAAAATACTGGAGTGGGTTTGTTTGGGGAAAATGCGTTCCTGTGGAGAAAATCCTTTGAACGTCAACCAGTTTGTGATGAAACTGGCCTGTTGCTCGGCCACATCTTCAACAGTGAAACTCACAAAGGAAGCCTGAGCTCAGTGTACATGTTAGCACGTATGGATGCCTCCGCTATGCAAGTGCAAGTAGAAACCAAGGAAGAATCACTGAAGCAGAGGTTTGGCATCAGAATATCATCTTGCTGCCAGCGCCCACTTCACAGGACCCGGGAGAGTCCACTGATTGGACGTGGCAAAGGAACTGTCGGCACATGGACCAAATGGCTGGCTCAACTGCCACCTTGGTGACAAGGCCTCAAGTGTACTCCTTCCTGTCCTAATAGCTGTGCGGCCACCAAAGTTCACAATCGCTTATCCTGAATGGCCAGAATGTAGGAGCATCTCAGCGGGGTGTTCTGTGTTATCACTATGACCTTTGCATGCACCTCCAGTCGCACTATACATAAAGCCTTCGGTGAACCTGACGTGGCAAGAATTAAAAGTATGGTACACTACACCTTGAAGGGGCCGCCTGCCTGCTATAGTCCTTTCACAGATCCGCTCTCATGCACGCATCCAACATGAAGGACAAGATTTGCCTGTGTTGGTGGCGTTAAAGCATGTGTCTCATCGCCCCAATACCCTTCTTTGCATTGGGAACGTCCATGGATTGAGGATTATTGTAACCTTTGTTTTTAGTAAACTCATCTGGCTTGAGTCTTACAATTTTTGTTACGTGTTTCAAAGTCTTGCACTATCTCAATTCTCATGATGTCTAAGTTGCTGTTATATTCTCTTGCTCTTGTGCCTGTGTTACGCTGCTCTAGCTTTGCCACCCTGGGACCGTGGTGGAAGGTTTAGAGAGTAGGGATTGCAGGTCCAGAATATTGGAGCGGGAGAGTGTGGGGTGGATGGGGTTCCTATGGCCAGGATCCTCACTGAACTTCCACCACTCTGTGATGGAACTGGCCTGTTGCTGGGCTACAGCTTCCACAGAGGCACTCAGAAAGGAAGTCCTGAGCTCAGTTTACATGTTAACACCTGTGGATGCCTCCCCTATAGAGCTGCAAGTGCAAAGCAAGGACGAAACATTGAAGCCGAGGTTTGGCAACCAGAATAACGTCTTTCTTTCACCACCAACAGCACGGAAGCACGGAGACTGCATTGAGTGGATGTGGTCATACACCTTTTGACTCATGGACCAGTGATGTCTGGCTCTCATGGCACCTGGAGAACTTGGCCTGGAAGCTGGACTCCTGTATATCCTGTCATAAGCGCTGTGTGGCCACCAGAGATCACAGTTTTCTATCCTGCACGTCCAGAAGGTAGGAGCATCTTACCGGGGGGTTTGTTTTTATTGTTGTGGCCCGTGCGTGCAGCTCCAGTAGCACTGCATACAGACCCTTCAGTCGACCACATGAGGAAAAGAGTACAGTGATGGTATACTAGACCTAGAAGGGAGCACGTGCCTGCTACATTCCTACACAGATCCACCCTCATGCATGCATCCTACCTGAAGGACAAGAATTTACCTTTGCTGGTGGCTTTAAAACATGTGTTTTATCGCCCCCTAAAGGCTTTATGCATTGGGAACTTCCTCTGGCTTGAGGATTATTGTAACTTTTGTTATTACGAACCTAATGTGGCTTGACGATTATTATGATTTTCGGTCATTGAATCAAGATCTTGCTGTATCTGAATTCTCAGTATCATGAAGTTTCTATTATCTTCTCTTGCTACTTTGGCATGTGTTGACAGTGCTGCAGTTTTGTTCTTTTTTTTGTGCTTTGACCATTGGGAAAGATTTACATAGTGTGTTTTATGAGACGATCATACTGGAGAGTATAGGATGGGGTGAATGGGTTCCTATGGTGAAGTTCCTCTTTGAACATCAACCACTTTGTGATGTAACTGGCCTGTTGCTAGGCTACATCTTCAACAGACTGTGTCACAATGGAAACTCTGAGCTCAGTGTACATGTTAACACCTACGGATGCCTACCCTCTTCAACTGTAAGTACAAACCAGGGAAGAATCACTGAAGAGATGTTGGGCCAAGAGAATAAAATCTTGCTGCCAGCGGCGACGTCACGGTACCCGGGAGATTTCTTTCACTGGACGTGGCAGTGGAAATTTGGACACGTGGAAGAATGGCTGCCCCAACTGGCAACTTGTTGACAGGGCCTGGAAGCTGGCCCCATGTCTATTCCTGTCTTAATACCTGGGGGGCCAAAAAAGTTCACATAACTTACCGTTAAGAGCCGGAGAATAGGACCATCTTACGGAGTGTTCTGTTTTCCCATTGTGGCGTGTACACGCACCTCCAGTTGCACTGCATACAGACCCTTCAGTAAACCCACATGGGGACAAAAGTAAAATAGTGCTGTACCAGACCTTGATGGGGCTGTCTGCCTCCTGCATTCCGACCGCAGTTTCACTCTCATGCGTGCATCCTACCTGAGGAGCAAAATTTACATTGGATGATGGCTTCGAAACGTGTGTCTCATTGACCCCAAAGACTTTATGCATTGGGAACTTCCCTTGGATTGAGGATCATTATAACTGTTGTTATTTGTAACCTAATCTGGCTTGAGGATTATTATAATTTATGTTACCGTTATCAAAATCTTGGTTCATCTCGTTTCTTAGATCTGTTAGTTGCTGTTGTTCACTCTTGCTGTATTGGCGCGTGTTTACAGTGGTCAAGCTTTTTTTTGCACAGGGACCATTGCGGAAGATTTAAGGAGTGTGGATGGTAAGGCGAAAATACTGGAGTGGGTTTGTTTGGGGAAAATGCGTTCCTGTGGAGAAAATCCTTTGAACGTCAACCAGTTTGTGATGAAACTGGCCTGTTGCTCGGCCACATCTTCAACAGTGAAACTCACAAAGGAAGCCTGAGCTCAGTGTACATGTTAGCACGTATGGATGCCTCCGCTATGCAAGTGCAAGTAGAAACCAAGGAAGAATCACTGAAGCAGAGGTTTGGCATCAGAATATCATCTTGCTGCCAGCGCCCACTTCACAGGACCCGGGAGAGTCCACTGATTGGACGTGGCAAAGGAACTGTCGGCACATGGACCAAATGGCTGGCTCAACTGCCACCTTGGTGACAAGGCCTCAAGTGTACTCCTTCCTGTCCTAATAGCTGTGCGGCCACCAAAGTTCACAATCGCTTATCCTGAATGGCCAGAATGTAGGAGCATCTCAGCGGGGTGTTCTGTGTTATCACTATGACCTTTGCATGCACCTCCAGTCGCACTATACATAAAGCCTTCGGTGAACCTGACGTGGCAAGAATTAAAAGTATGGTACACTACACCTTGAAGGGGCCGCCTGCCTGCTATAGTCCTTTCACAGATCCGCTCTCATGCACGCATCCAACATGAAGGACAAGATTTGCCTGTGTTGGTGGCGTTAAAGCATGTGTCTCATCGCCCCAATACCCTTCTTTGCATTGGGAACGTCCATGGATTGAGGATTATTGTAACCTTTGTTTTTAGTAAACTCATCTGGCTTGAGTCTTACAATTTTTGTTACGTGTTTCAAAGTCTTGCACTATCTCAATTCTCATGATGTCTAAGTTGCTGTTATATTCTCTTGCTCTTGTGCCTGTGTTACGCTGCTCTAGCTTTGCCACCCTGGGACCGTGGTGGAAGGTTTAGAGAGTAGGGATTGCAGGTCCAGAATATTGGAGCGGGAGAGTGTGGGGTGGATGGGGTTCCTATGGCCAGGATCCTCACTGAACTTCCACCACTCTGTGATGGAACTGGCCTGTTGCTGGGCTACAGCTTCCACAGAGGCACTCAGAAAGGAAGTCCTGAGCTCAGTTTACATGTTAACACCTGTGGATGCCTCCCCTATAGAGCTGCAAGTGCAAAGCAAGGACGAAACATTGAAGCCGAGGTTTGGCAACCAGAATAACGTCTTTCTTTCACCACCAACAGCACGGAAGCACGGAGACTGCATTGAGTGGATGTGGTCATACACCTTTTGACTCATGGACCAGTGATGTCTGGCTCTCATGGCACCTGGAGAACTTGGCCTGGAAGCTGGACTCCTGTATATCCTGTCATAAGCGCTGTGTGGCCACCAGAGATCACAGTTTTCTATCCTGCACGTCCAGAAGGTAGGAGCATCTTACCGGGGGGTTTGTTTTTATTGTTGTGGCCCGTGCGTGCAGCTCCAGTAGCACTGCATACAGACCCTTCAGTCGACCACATGAGGAAAAGAGTACAGTGATGGTATACTAGACCTAGAAGGGAGCACGTGCCTGCTACATTCCTACACAGATCCACCCTCATGCATGCATCCTACCTGAAGGACAAGAATTTACCTTTGCTGGTGGCTTTAAAACATGTGTTTTATCGCCCCCTAAAGGCTTTATGCATTGGGAACTTCCTCTGGCTTGAGGATTATTGTAACTTTTGTTATTACGAACCTAATGTGGCTTGACGATTATTATGATTTTCGGTCATTGAATCAAGATCTTGCTGTATCTGAATTCTCAGTATCATGAAGTTTCTATTATCTTCTCTTGCTACTTTGGCATGTGTTGACAGTGCTGCAGTTTTGTTCTTTTTTTTGTGCTTTGACCATTGGGAAAGATTTACATAGTGTGTTTTATGAGACGATCATACTGGAGAGTATAGGATGGGGTGAATGGGTTCCTATGGTGAAGTTCCTCTTTGAACATCAACCACTTTGTGATGTAACTGGCCTGTTGCTAGGCTACATCTTCATCAGACTGTGTCACAATGGAAACTCTGAGCTCAGTGTACATGTTAACACCTACGGATGCCTACCCTCTTCAACTGTAAGTACAAACCAGGGAAGAATCACTGAAGAGATGTTGGGCCAAGAGAATAAAATCTTGCTGCCAGCGGCGACGTCACGGTACCCGGGAGATTTCTTTCACTGGACGTGGCAGTGGAAATTTGGACACGTGGAAGAATGGCTGCCCCAACTGGCAACTTGTTGACAGGGCCTGGAAGCTGGCCCCATGTCTATTCCTGTCTTAATACCTGGGGGGCCAAAAAAGTTCACATAACTTACCGTTAAGAGCCGGAGAATAGGACCATCTTACGGAGTGTTCTGTTTTCCCATTGTGGCGTGTACACGCACCTCCAGTTGCACTGCATACAGACCCTTCAGTAAACCCACATGGGGACAAAAGTAAAATAGTGCTGTACCAGACCTTGATGGGGCTGTCTGCCTCCTGCATTCCGACCGCAGTTTCACTCTCATGCGTGCATCCTACCTGAGGAGCAAAATTTACATTGGATGATGGCTTCGAAACGTGTGTCTCATTGACCCCAAAGACTTTATGCATTGGGAACTTCCCTTGGATTGAGGATCATTATAACTGTTGTTATTTGTAACCTAATCTGGCTTGAGGATTATTATAATTTATGTTACCGTTATCAAAATCTTGGTTCATCTCGTTTCTTAGATCTGTTAGTTGCTGTTGTTCACTCTTGCTGTATTGGCGCGTGTTTACAGTGGTCAAGCTTTTTTTTGCACAGGGACCATTGCGGAAGATTTAAGGAGTGTGGATGGTAAGGCGAAAATACTGGAGTGGGTTTGTTTGGGGAAAATGCGTTCCTGTGGAGAAAATCCTTTGAACGTCAACCAGTTTGTGATGAAACTGGCCTGTTGCTCGGCCACATCTTCAACAGTGAAACTCACAAAGGAAGCCTGAGCTCAGTGTACATGTTAGCACGTATGGATGCCTCCGCTATGCAAGTGCAAGTAGAAACCAAGGAAGAATCACTGAAGCAGAGGTTTGGCATCAGAATATCATCTTGCTGCCAGCGCCCACTTCACAGGACCCGGGAGAGTCCACTGATTGGACGTGGCAAAGGAACTGTCGGCACATGGACCAAATGGCTGGCTCAACTGCCACCTTGGTGACAAGGCCTCAAGTGTACTCCTTCCTGTCCTAATAGCTGTGCGGCCACCAAAGTTCACAATCGCTTATCCTGAATGGCCAGAATGTAGGAGCATCTCAGCGGGGTGTTCTGTGTTATCACTATGACCTTTGCATGCACCTCCAGTCGCACTATACATAAAGCCTTCGGTGAACCTGACGTGGCAAGAATTAAAAGTATGGTACACTACACCTTGAAGGGGCCGCCTGCCTGCTATAGTCCTTTCACAGATCCGCTCTCATGCACGCATCCAACATGAAGGACAAGATTTGCCTGTGTTGGTGGCGTTAAAGCATGTGTCTCATCGCCCCAATACCCTTCTTTGCATTGGGAACGTCCATGGATTGAGGATTATTGTAACCTTTGTTTTTAGTAAACTCATCTGGCTTGAGTCTTACAATTTTTGTTACGTGTTTCAAAGTCTTGCACTATCTCAATTCTCATGATGTCTAAGTTGCTGTTATATTCTCTTGCTCTTGTGCCTGTGTTACGCTGCTCTAGCTTTGCCACCCTGGGACCGTGGTGGAAGGTTTAGAGAGTAGGGATTGCAGGTCCAGAATATTGGAGCGGGAGAGTGTGGGGTGGATGGGGTTCCTATGGCCAGGATCCTCACTGAACTTCCACCACTCTGTGATGGAACTGGCCTGTTGCTGGGCTACAGCTTCCACAGAGGCACTCAGAAAGGAAGTCCTGAGCTCAGTTTACATGTTAACACCTGTGGATGCCTCCCCTATAGAGCTGCAAGTGCAAAGCAAGGACGAAACATTGAAGCCGAGGTTTGGCAACCAGAATAACGTCTTTCTTTCACCACCAACAGCACGGAAGCACGGAGACTGCATTGAGTGGATGTGGTCATACACCTTTTGACTCATGGACCAGTGATGTCTGGCTCTCATGGCACCTGGAGAACTTGGCCTGGAAGCTGGACTCCTGTATATCCTGTCATAAGCGCTGTGTGGCCACCAGAGATCACAGTTTTCTATCCTGCACGTCCAGAAGGTAGGAGCATCTTACCGGGGGGTTTGTTTTTATTGTTGTGGCCCGTGCGTGCAGCTCCAGTAGCACTGCATACAGACCCTTCAGTCGACCACATGAGGAAAAGAGTACAGTGATGGTATACTAGACCTAGAAGGGAGCACGTGCCTGCTACATTCCTACACAGATCCACCCTCATGCATGCATCCTACCTGAAGGACAAGAATTTACCTTTGCTGGTGGCTTTAAAACATGTGTTTTATCGCCCCCTAAAGGCTTTATGCATTGGGAACTTCCTCTGGCTTGAGGATTATTGTAACTTTTGTTATTACGAACCTAATGTGGCTTGACGATTATTATGATTTTCGGTCATTGAATCAAGATCTTGCTGTATCTGAATTCTCAGTATCATGAAGTTTCTATTATCTTCTCTTGCTACTTTGGCATGTGTTGACAGTGCTGCAGTTTTGTTCTTTTTTTTGTGCTTTGACCATTGGGAAAGATTTACATAGTGTGTTTTATGAGACGATCATACTGGAGAGTATAGGATGGGGTGAATGGGTTCCTATGGTGAAGTTCCTCTTTGAACATCAACCACTTTGTGATGTAACTGGCCTGTTGCTAGGCTACATCTTCAACAGACTGTGTCACAATGGAAACTCTGAGCTCAGTGTACATGTTAACACCTACGGATGCCTACCCTCTTCAACTGTAAGTACAAACCAGGGAAGAATCACTGAAGAGATGTTGGGCCAAGAGAATAAAATCTTGCTGCCAGCGGCGACGTCACGGTACCCGGGAGATTTCTTTCACTGGACGTGGCAGTGGAAATTTGGACACGTGGAAGAATGGCTGCCCCAACTGGCAACTTGTTGACAGGGCCTGGAAGCTGGCCCCATGTCTATTCCTGTCTTAATACCTGGGGGGCCAAAAAAGTTCACATAACTTACCGTTAAGAGCCGGAGAATAGGACCATCTTACGGAGTGTTCTGTTTTCCCATTGTGGCGTGTACACGCACCTCCAGTTGCACTGCATACAGACCCTTCAGTAAACCCACATGGGGACAAAAGTAAAATAGTGCTGTACCAGACCTTGATGGGGCTGTCTGCCTCCTGCATTCCGACCGCAGTTTCACTCTCATGCGTGCATCCTACCTGAGGAGCAAAATTTACATTGGATGATGGCTTCGAAACGTGTGTCTCATTGACCCCAAAGACTTTATGCATTGGGAACTTCCCTTGGATTGAGGATCATTATAACTGTTGTTATTTGTAACCTAATCTGGCTTGAGGATTATTATAATTTATGTTACCGTTATCAAAATCTTGGTTCATCTCGTTTCTTAGATCTGTTAGTTGCTGTTGTTCACTCTTGCTGTATTGGCGCGTGTTTACAGTGGTCAAGCTTTTTTTTGCACAGGGACCATTGCGGAAGATTTAAGGAGTGTGGATGGTAAGGCGAAAATACTGGAGTGGGTTTGTTTGGGGAAAATGCGTTCCTGTGGAGAAAATCCTTTGAACGTCAACCAGTTTGTGATGAAACTGGCCTGTTGCTCGGCCACATCTTCAACAGTGAAACTCACAAAGGAAGCCTGAGCTCAGTGTACATGTTAGCACGTATGGATGCCTCCGCTATGCAAGTGCAAGTAGAAACCAAGGAAGAATCACTGAAGCAGAGGTTTGGCATCAGAATATCATCTTGCTGCCAGCGCCCACTTCACAGGACCCGGGAGAGTCCACTGATTGGACGTGGCAAAGGAACTGTCGGCACATGGACCAAATGGCTGGCTCAACTGCCACCTTGGTGACAAGGCCTCAAGTGTACTCCTTCCTGTCCTAATAGCTGTGCGGCCACCAAAGTTCACAATCGCTTATCCTGAATGGCCAGAATGTAGGAGCATCTCAGCGGGGTGTTCTGTGTTATCACTATGACCTTTGCATGCACCTCCAGTCGCACTATACATAAAGCCTTCGGTGAACCTGACGTGGCAAGAATTAAAAGTATGGTACACTACACCTTGAAGGGGCCGCCTGCCTGCTATAGTCCTTTCACAGATCCGCTCTCATGCACGCATCCAACATGAAGGACAAGATTTGCCTGTGTTGGTGGCGTTAAAGCATGTGTCTCATCGCCCCAATACCCTTCTTTGCATTGGGAACGTCCATGGATTGAGGATTATTGTAACCTTTGTTTTTAGTAAACTCATCTGGCTTGAGTCTTACAATTTTTGTTACGTGTTTCAAAGTCTTGCACTATCTCAATTCTCATGATGTCTAAGTTGCTGTTATATTCTCTTGCTCTTGTGCCTGTGTTACGCTGCTCTAGCTTTGCCACCCTGGGACCGTGGTGGAAGGTTTAGAGAGTAGGGATTGCAGGTCCAGAATATTGGAGCGGGAGAGTGTGGGGTGGATGGGGTTCCTATGGCCAGGATCCTCACTGAACTTCCACCACTCTGTGATGGAACTGGCCTGTTGCTGGGCTACAGCTTCCACAGAGGCACTCAGAAAGGAAGTCCTGAGCTCAGTTTACATGTTAACACCTGTGGATGCCTCCCCTATAGAGCTGCAAGTGCAAAGCAAGGACGAAACATTGAAGCCGAGGTTTGGCAACCAGAATAACGTCTTTCTTTCACCACCAACAGCACGGAAGCACGGAGACTGCATTGAGTGGATGTGGTCATACACCTTTTGACTCATGGACCAGTGATGTCTGGCTCTCATGGCACCTGGAGAACTTGGCCTGGAAGCTGGACTCCTGTATATCCTGTCATAAGCGCTGTGTGGCCACCAGAGATCACAGTTTTCTATCCTGCACGTCCAGAAGGTAGGAGCATCTTACCGGGGGGTTTGTTTTTATTGTTGTGGCCCGTGCGTGCAGCTCCAGTAGCACTGCATACAGACCCTTCAGTCGACCACATGAGGAAAAGAGTACAGTGATGGTATACTAGACCTAGAAGGGAGCACGTGCCTGCTACATTCCTACACAGATCCACCCTCATGCATGCATCCTACCTGAAGGACAAGAATTTACCTTTGCTGGTGGCTTTAAAACATGTGTTTTATCGCCCCCTAAAGGCTTTATGCATTGGGAACTTCCTCTGGCTTGAGGATTATTGTAACTTTTGTTATTACGAACCTAATGTGGCTTGACGATTATTATGATTTTCGGTCATTGAATCAAGATCTTGCTGTATCTGAATTCTCAGTATCATGAAGTTTCTATTATCTTCTCTTGCTACTTTGGCATGTGTTGACAGTGCTGCAGTTTTGTTCTTTTTTTTGTGCTTTGACCATTGGGAAAGATTTACATAGTGTGTTTTATGAGACGATCATACTGGAGAGTATAGGATGGGGTGAATGGGTTCCTATGGTGAAGTTCCTCTTTGAACATCAACCACTTTGTGATGTAACTGGCCTGTTGCTAGGCTACATCTTCATCAGACTGTGTCACAATGGAAACTCTGAGCTCAGTGTACATGTTAACACCTACGGATGCCTACCCTCTTCAACTGTAAGTACAAACCAGGGAAGAATCACTGAAGAGATGTTGGGCCAAGAGAATAAAATCTTGCTGCCAGCGGCGACGTCACGGTACCCGGGAGATTTCTTTCACTGGACGTGGCAGTGGAAATTTGGACACGTGGAAGAATGGCTGCCCCAACTGGCAACTTGTTGACAGGGCCTGGAAGCTGGCCCCATGTCTATTCCTGTCTTAATACCTGGGGGGCCAAAAAAGTTCACATAACTTACCGTTAAGAGCCGGAGAATAGGACCATCTTACGGAGTGTTCTGTTTTCCCATTGTGGCGTGTACACGCACCTCCAGTTGCACTGCATACAGACCCTTCAGTAAACCCACATGGGGACAAAAGTAAAATAGTGCTGTACCAGACCTTGATGGGGCTGTCTGCCTCCTGCATTCCGACCGCAGTTTCACTCTCATGCGTGCATCCTACCTGAGGAGCAAAATTTACATTGGATGATGGCTTCGAAACGTGTGTCTCATTGACCCCAAAGACTTTATGCATTGGGAACTTCCCTTGGATTGAGGATCATTATAACTGTTGTTATTTGTAACCTAATCTGGCTTGAGGATTATTATAATTTATGTTACCGTTATCAAAATCTTGGTTCATCTCGTTTCTTAGATCTGTTAGTTGCTGTTGTTCACTCTTGCTGTATTGGCGCGTGTTTACAGTGGTCAAGCTTTTTTTTGCACAGGGACCATTGCGGAAGATTTAAGGAGTGTGGATGGTAAGGCGAAAATACTGGAGTGGGTTTGTTTGGGGAAAATGCGTTCCTGTGGAGAAAATCCTTTGAACGTCAACCAGTTTGTGATGAAACTGGCCTGTTGCTCGGCCACATCTTCAACAGTGAAACTCACAAAGGAAGCCTGAGCTCAGTGTACATGTTAGCACGTATGGATGCCTCCGCTATGCAAGTGCAAGTAGAAACCAAGGAAGAATCACTGAAGCAGAGGTTTGGCATCAGAATATCATCTTGCTGCCAGCGCCCACTTCACAGGACCCGGGAGAGTCCACTGATTGGACGTGGCAAAGGAACTGTCGGCACATGGACCAAATGGCTGGCTCAACTGCCACCTTGGTGACAAGGCCTCAAGTGTACTCCTTCCTGTCCTAATAGCTGTGCGGCCACCAAAGTTCACAATCGCTTATCCTGAATGGCCAGAATGTAGGAGCATCTCAGCGGGGTGTTCTGTGTTATCACTATGACCTTTGCATGCACCTCCAGTCGCACTATACATAAAGCCTTCGGTGAACCTGACGTGGCAAGAATTAAAAGTATGGTACACTACACCTTGAAGGGGCCGCCTGCCTGCTATAGTCCTTTCACAGATCCGCTCTCATGCACGCATCCAACATGAAGGACAAGATTTGCCTGTGTTGGTGGCGTTAAAGCATGTGTCTCATCGCCCCAATACCCTTCTTTGCATTGGGAACGTCCATGGATTGAGGATTATTGTAACCTTTGTTTTTAGTAAACTCATCTGGCTTGAGTCTTACAATTTTTGTTACGTGTTTCAAAGTCTTGCACTATCTCAATTCTCATGATGTCTAAGTTGCTGTTATATTCTCTTGCTCTTGTGCCTGTGTTACGCTGCTCTAGCTTTGCCACCCTGGGACCGTGGTGGAAGGTTTAGAGAGTAGGGATTGCAGGTCCAGAATATTGGAGCGGGAGAGTGTGGGGTGGATGGGGTTCCTATGGCCAGGATCCTCACTGAACTTCCACCACTCTGTGATGGAACTGGCCTGTTGCTGGGCTACAGCTTCCACAGAGGCACTCAGAAAGGAAGTCCTGAGCTCAGTTTACATGTTAACACCTGTGGATGCCTCCCCTATAGAGCTGCAAGTGCAAAGCAAGGACGAAACATTGAAGCCGAGGTTTGGCAACCAGAATAACGTCTTTCTTTCACCACCAACAGCACGGAAGCACGGAGACTGCATTGAGTGGATGTGGTCATACACCTTTTGACTCATGGACCAGTGATGTCTGGCTCTCATGGCACCTGGAGAACTTGGCCTGGAAGCTGGACTCCTGTATATCCTGTCATAAGCGCTGTGTGGCCACCAGAGATCACAGTTTTCTATCCTGCACGTCCAGAAGGTAGGAGCATCTTACCGGGGGGTTTGTTTTTATTGTTGTGGCCCGTGCGTGCAGCTCCAGTAGCACTGCATACAGACCCTTCAGTCGACCACATGAGGAAAAGAGTACAGTGATGGTATACTAGACCTAGAAGGGAGCACGTGCCTGCTACATTCCTACACAGATCCACCCTCATGCATGCATCCTACCTGAAGGACAAGAATTTACCTTTGCTGGTGGCTTTAAAACATGTGTTTTATCGCCCCCTAAAGGCTTTATGCATTGGGAACTTCCTCTGGCTTGAGGATTATTGTAACTTTTGTTATTACGAACCTAATGTGGCTTGACGATTATTATGATTTTCGGTCATTGAATCAAGATCTTGCTGTATCTGAATTCTCAGTATCATGAAGTTTCTATTATCTTCTCTTGCTACTTTGGCATGTGTTGACAGTGCTGCAGTTTTGTTCTTTTTTTTGTGCTTTGACCATTGGGAAAGATTTACATAGTGTGTTTTATGAGACGATCATACTGGAGAGTATAGGATGGGGTGAATGGGTTCCTATGGTGAAGTTCCTCTTTGAACATCAACCACTTTGTGATGTAACTGGCCTGTTGCTAGGCTACATCTTCATCAGACTGTGTCACAATGGAAACTCTGAGCTCAGTGTACATGTTAACACCTACGGATGCCTACCCTCTTCAACTGTAAGTACAAACCAGGGAAGAATCACTGAAGAGATGTTGGGCCAAGAGAATAAAATCTTGCTGCCAGCGGCGACGTCACGGTACCCGGGAGATTTCTTTCACTGGACGTGGCAGTGGAAATTTGGACACGTGGAAGAATGGCTGCCCCAACTGGCAACTTGTTGACAGGGCCTGGAAGCTGGCCCCATGTCTATTCCTGTCTTAATACCTGGGGGGCCAAAAAAGTTCACATAACTTACCGTTAAGAGCCGGAGAATAGGACCATCTTACGGAGTGTTCTGTTTTCCCATTGTGGCGTGTACACGCACCTCCAGTTGCACTGCATACAGACCCTTCAGTAAACCCACATGGGGACAAAAGTAAAATAGTGCTGTACCAGACCTTGATGGGGCTGTCTGCCTCCTGCATTCCGACCGCAGTTTCACTCTCATGCGTGCATCCTACCTGAGGAGCAAAATTTACATTGGATGATGGCTTCGAAACGTGTGTCTCATTGACCCCAAAGACTTTATGCATTGGGAACTTCCCTTGGATTGAGGATCATTATAACTGTTGTTATTTGTAACCTAATCTGGCTTGAGGATTATTATAATTTATGTTACCGTTATCAAAATCTTGGTTCATCTCGTTTCTTAGATCTGTTAGTTGCTGTTGTTCACTCTTGCTGTATTGGCGCGTGTTTACAGTGGTCAAGCTTTTTTTTGCACAGGGACCATTGCGGAAGATTTAAGGAGTGTGGATGGTAAGGCGAAAATACTGGAGTGGGTTTGTTTGGGGAAAATGCGTTCCTGTGGAGAAAATCCTTTGAACGTCAACCAGTTTGTGATGAAACTGGCCTGTTGCTCGGCCACATCTTCAACAGTGAAACTCACAAAGGAAGCCTGAGCTCAGTGTACATGTTAGCACGTATGGATGCCTCCGCTATGCAAGTGCAAGTAGAAACCAAGGAAGAATCACTGAAGCAGAGGTTTGGCATCAGAATATCATCTTGCTGCCAGCGCCCACTTCACAGGACCCGGGAGAGTCCACTGATTGGACGTGGCAAAGGAACTGTCGGCACATGGACCAAATGGCTGGCTCAACTGCCACCTTGGTGACAAGGCCTCAAGTGTACTCCTTCCTGTCCTAATAGCTGTGCGGCCACCAAAGTTCACAATCGCTTATCCTGAATGGCCAGAATGTAGGAGCATCTCAGCGGGGTGTTCTGTGTTATCACTATGACCTTTGCATGCACCTCCAGTCGCACTATACATAAAGCCTTCGGTGAACCTGACGTGGAAAGAATTAAAAGTATGGTACACTACACCTTGAAGGGGCCGCCTGCCTGCTATAGTCCTTTCACAGATCCGCTCTCATGCACGCATCCAACATGAAGGACAAGATTTGCCTGTGTTGGTGGCGTTAAAGCATGTGTCTCATCGCCCCAATACCCTTCTTTGCATTGGGAACGTCCATGGATTGAGGATTATTGTAACCTTTGTTTTTAGTAAACTCATCTGGCTTGAGTCTTACAATTTTTGTTACGTGTTTCAAAGTCTTGCACTATCTCAATTCTCATGATGTCTAAGTTGCTGTTATATTCTCTTGCTCTTGTGCCTGTGTTACGCTGCTCTAGCTTTGCCACCCTGGGACCGTGGTGGAAGGTTTAGAGAGTAGGGATTGCAGGTCCAGAATATTGGAGCGGGAGAGTGTGGGGTGGATGGGGTTCCTATGGCCAGGATCCTCACTGAACTTCCACCACTCTGTGATGGAACTGGCCTGTTGCTGGGCTACAGCTTCCACAGAGGCACTCAGAAAGGAAGTCCTGAGCTCAGTTTACATGTTAACACCTGTGGATGCCTCCCCTATAGAGCTGCAAGTGCAAAGCAAGGACGAAACATTGAAGCCGAGGTTTGGCAACCAGAATAACGTCTTTCTTTCACCACCAACAGCACGGAAGCACGGAGACTGCATTGAGTGGATGTGGTCATACACCTTTTGACTCATGGACCAGTGATGTCTGGCTCTCATGGCACCTGGAGAACTTGGCCTGGAAGCTGGACTCCTGTATATCCTGTCATAAGCGCTGTGTGGCCACCAGAGATCACAGTTTTCTATCCTGCACGTCCAGAAGGTAGGAGCATCTTACCGGGGGGTTTGTTTTTATTGTTGTGGCCCGTGCGTGCAGCTCCAGTAGCACTGCATACAGACCCTTCAGTCGACCACATGAGGAAAAGAGTACAGTGATGGTATACTAGACCTAGAAGGGAGCACGTGCCTGCTACATTCCTACACAGATCCACCCTCATGCATGCATCCTACCTGAAGGACAAGAATTTACCTTTGCTGGTGGCTTTAAAACATGTGTTTTATCGCCCCCTAAAGGCTTTATGCATTGGGAACTTCCTCTGGCTTGAGGATTATTGTAACTTTTGTTATTACGAACCTAATGTGGCTTGACGATTATTATGATTTTCGGTCATTGAATCAAGATCTTGCTGTATCTGAATTCTCAGTATCATGAAGTTTCTATTATCTTCTCTTGCTACTTTGGCATGTGTTGACAGTGCTGCAGTTTTGTTCTTTTTTTTGTGCTTTGACCATTGGGAAAGATTTACATAGTGTGTTTTATGAGACGATCATACTGGAGAGTATAGGATGGGGTGAATGGGTTCCTATGGTGAAGTTCCTCTTTGAACATCAACCACTTTGTGATGTAACTGGCCTGTTGCTAGGCTACATCTTCAACAGACTGTGTCACAATGGAAACTCTGAGCTCAGTGTACATGTTAACACCTACGGATGCCTACCCTCTTCAACTGTAAGTACAAACCAGGGAAGAATCACTGAAGAGATGTTGGGCCAAGAGAATAAAATCTTGCTGCCAGCGGCGACGTCACGGTACCCGGGAGATTTCTTTCACTGGACGTGGCAGTGGAAATTTGGACACGTGGAAGAATGGCTGCCCCAACTGGCAACTTGTTGACAGGGCCTGGAAGCTGGCCCCATGTCTATTCCTGTCTTAATACCTCGGGGGCCAAAAAAGTTCACATAACTTACCGTTAAGAGCCGGAGAATAGGACCATCTTACGGAGTGTTCTGTTTTCCCATTGTGGCGTGTACACGCACCTCCAGTTGCACTGCATACAGACCCTTCAGTAAACCCACATGGGGACAAAAGTAAAATAGTGCTGTACCAGACCTTGATGGGGCTGTCTGCCTCCTGCATTCCGACCGCAGTTTCACTCTCATGCGTGCATCCTACCTGAGGAGCAAAATTTACATTGGATGATGGCTTCGAAACGTGTGTCTCATTGACCCCAAAGACTTTATGCATTGGGAACTTCCCTTGGATTGAGGATCATTATAACTGTTGTTATTTGTAACCTAATCTGGCTTGAGGATTATTATAATTTATGTTACCGTTATCAAAATCTTGGTTCATCTCGTTTCTTAGATCTGTTAGTTGCTGTTGTTCACTCTTGCTGTATTGGCGCGTGTTTACAGTGGTCAAGCTTTTTTTTGCACAGGGACCATTGCGGAAGATTTAAGGAGTGTGGATGGTAAGGCGAAAATACTGGAGTGGGTTTGTTTGGGGAAAATGCGTTCCTGTGGAGAAAATCCTTTGAACGTCAACCAGTTTGTGATGAAACTGGCCTGTTGCTCGGCCACATCTTCAACAGTGAAACTCACAAAGGAAGCCTGAGCTCAGTGTACATGTTAGCACGTATGGATGCCTCCGCTATGCAAGTGCAAGTAGAAACCAAGGAAGAATCACTGAAGCAGAGGTTTGGCATCAGAATATCATCTTGCTGCCAGCGCCCACTTCACAGGACCCGGGAGAGTCCACTGATTGGACGTGGCAAAGGAACTGTCGGCACATGGACCAAATGGCTGGCTCAACTGCCACCTTGGTGACAAGGCCTCAAGTGTACTCCTTCCTGTCCTAATAGCTGTGCGGCCACCAAAGTTCACAATCGCTTCTCCTGAATGGCCAGAATGTAGGAGCATCTCAGCGGGGTGTTCTGTGTTATCACTATGACCTTTGCATGCACCTCCAGTCGCACTATACATAAAGCCTTCGGTGAACCTGACGTGGCAAGAATTAAAAGTATGGTACACTACACCTTGAAGGGGCCGCCTGCCTGCTATAGTCCTTTCACAGATCCGCTCTCATGCACGCATCCAACATGAAGGACAAGATTTGCCTGTGTTGGTGGCGTTAAAGCATGTGTCTCATCGCCCCAATACCCTTCTTTGCATTGGGAACGTCCATGGATTGAGGATTATTGTAACCTTTGTTTTTAGTAAACTCATCTGGCTTGAGTCTTACAATTTTTGTTACGTGTTTCAAAGTCTTGCACTATCTCAATTCTCATGATGTCTAAGTTGCTGTTATATTCTCTTGCTCTTGTGCCTGTGTTACGCTGCTCTAGCTTTGCCACCCTGGGACCGTGGTGGAAGGTTTAGAGAGTAGGGATTGCAGGTCCAGAATATTGGAGCGGGAGAGTGTGGGGTGGATGGGGTTCCTATGGCCAGGATCCTCACTGAACTTCCACCACTCTGTGATGGAACTGGCCTGTTGCTGGGCTACAGCTTCCACAGAGGCACTCAGAAAGGAAGTCCTGAGCTCAGTTTACATGTTAACACCTGTGGATGCCTCCCCTATAGAGCTGCAAGTGCAAAGCAAGGACGAAACATTGAAGCCGAGGTTTGGCAACCAGAATAACGTCTTTCTTTCACCACCAACAGCACGGAAGCACGGAGACTGCATTGAGTGGATGTGGTCATACACCTTTTGACTCATGGACCAGTGATGTCTGGCTCTCATGGCACCTGGAGAACTTGGCCTGGAAGCTGGACTCCTGTATATCCTGTCATAAGCGCTGTGTGGCCACCAGAGATCACAGTTTTCTATCCTGCACGTCCAGAAGGTAGGAGCATCTTACCGGGGAGTTTGTTTTTATTGTTGTGGCCCGTGCGTGCAGCTCCAGTAGCACTGCATACAGACCCTTCAGTCGACCACATGAGGAAAAGAGTACAGTGATGGTATACTAGACCTAGAAGGGAGCACGTGCCTGCTACATTCCTACACAGATCCACCCTCATGCATGCATCCTACCTGAAGGACAAGAATTTACCTTTGCTGGTGGCTTTAAAACATGTGTTTTATCGCCCCCTAAAGGCTTTATGCATTGGGAACTTCCTCTGGCTTGAGGATTATTGTAACTTTTGTTATTACGAACCTAATGTGGCTTGACGATTATTATGATTTTCGGTCATTGAATCAAGATCTTGCTGTATCTGAATTCTCAGTATCATGAAGTTTCTATTATCTTCTCTTGCTACTTTGGCATGTGTTGACAGTGCTGCAGTTTTGTTTTTTTTTTTGTGCTTTGACCATTGGGAAAGATTTACATAGTGTGTTTTATGAGACGATCATACTGGAGAGTATAGGATGGGGTGAATGGGTTCCTATGGTGAAGTTCCTCTTTGAACATCAACCACTTTGTGATGTAACTGGCCTGTTGCTAGGCTACATCTTCAACAGACTGTGTCACAATGGAAACTCTGAGCTCAGTGTACATGTTAACACCTACGGATGCCTACCCTCTTCAACTGTAAGTACAAACCAGGGAAGAATCACTGAAGAGATGTTGGGCCAAGAGAATAAAATCTTGCTGCCAGCGGCGACGTCACGGTACCCGGGAGATTTCTTTCACTGGACGTGGCAGTGGAAATTTGGACACGTGGAAGAATGGCTGCCCCAACTGGCAACTTGTTGACAGGGCCTGGAAGCTGGCCCCATGTCTATTCCTGTCTTAATACCTGGGGGGCCAAAAAAGTTCACATAACTTACCGTTAAGAGCCGGAGAATAGGACCATCTTACGGAGTGTTCTGTTTTCCCATTGTGGCGTGTACACGCACCTCCAGTTGCACTGCATACAGACCCTTCAGTAAACCCACATGGGGACAAAAGTAAAATAGTGCTGTACCAGACCTTGATGGGGCTGTCTGCCTCCTGCATTCCGACCGCAGTTTCACTCTCATGCGTGCATCCTACCTGAGGAGCAAAATTTACATTGGATGATGGCTTCGAAACGTGTGTCTCATTGACCCCAAAGACTTTATGCATTGGGAACTTCCCTTGGATTGAGGATCATTATAACTGTTGTTATTTGTAACCTAATCTGGCTTGAGGATTATTATAATTTATGTTACCGTTATCAAAATCTTGGTTCATCTCGTTTCTTAGATCTGTTAGTTGCTGTTGTTCACTCTTGCTGTATTGGCGCGTGTTTACAGTGGTCAAGCTTTTTTTTGCACAGGGACCATTGCGGAAGATTTAAGGAGTGTGGATGGTAAGGCGAAAATACTGGAGTGGGTTTGTTTGGGGAAAATGCGTTCCTGTGGAGAAAATCCTTTGAACGTCAACCAGTTTGTGATGAAACTGGCCTGTTGCTCGGCCACATCTTCAACAGTGAAACTCACAAAGGAAGCCTGAGCTCAGTGTACATGTTAGCACGTATGGATGCCTCCGCTATGCAAGTGCAAGTAGAAACCAAGGAAGAATCACTGAAGCAGAGGTTTGGCATCAGAATATCATCTTGCTGCCAGCGCCCACTTCACAGGACCCGGGAGAGTCCACTGATTGGACGTGGCAAAGGAACTGTCGGCACATGGACCAAATGGCTGGCTCAACTGCCACCTTGGTGACAAGGCCTCAAGTGTACTCCTTCCTGTCCTAATAGCTGTGCGGCCACCAAAGTTCACAATCGCTTCTCCTGAATGGCCAGAATGTAGGAGCATCTCAGCGGGGTGTTCTGTGTTATCACTATGACCTTTGCATGCACCTCCAGTCGCACTATACATAAAGCCTTCGGTGAACCTGACGTGGAAAGAATTAAAAGTATGGTACACTACACCTTGAAGGGGCCGCCTGCCTGCTATAGTCCTTTCACAGATCCGCTCTCATGCACGCATCCAACATGAAGGACAAGATTTGCCTGTGTTGGTGGCGTTAAAGCATGTGTCTCATCGCCCCAATACCCTTCTTTGCATTGGGAACGTCCATGGATTGAGGATTATTGTAACCTTTGTTTTTAGTAAACTCATCTGGCTTGAGTCTTACAATTTTTGTTACGTGTTTCAAAGTCTTGCACTATCTCAATTCTCATGATGTCTAAGTTGCTGTTATATTCTCTTGCTCTTGTGCCTGTGTTACGCTGCTCTAGCTTTGCCACCCTGGGACCGTGGTGGAAGGTTTAGAGAGTAGGGATTGCAGGTCCAGAATATTGGAGCGGGAGAGTGTGGGGTGGATGGGGTTCCTATGGCCAGGATCCTCACTGAACTTCCACCACTCTGTGATGGAACTGGCCTGTTGCTGGGCTACAGCTTCCACAGAGGCACTCAGAAAGGAAGTCCTGAGCTCAGTTTACATGTTAACACCTGTGGATGCCTCCCCTATAGAGCTGCAAGTGCAAAGCAAGGACGAAACATTGAAGCCGAGGTTTGGCAACCAGAATAACGTCTTTCTTTCACCACCAACAGCACGGAAGCACGGAGACTGCATTGAGTGGATGTGGTCATACACCTTTTGACTCATGGACCAGTGATGTCTGGCTCTCATGGCACCTGGAGAACTTGGCCTGGAAGCTGGACTCCTGTATATCCTGTCATAAGCGCTGTGTGGCCACCAGAGATCACAGTTTTCTATCCTGCACGTCCAGAAGGTAGGAGCATCTTACCGGGGGGTTTGTTTTTATTGTTGTGGCCCGTGCGTGCAGCTCCAGTAGCACTGCATACAGACCCTTCAGTCGACCACATGAGGAAAAGAGTACAGTGATGGTATACTAGACCTAGAAGGGAGCACGTGCCTGCTACATTCCTACACAGATCCACCCTCATGCATGCATCCTACCTGAAGGACAAGAATTTACCTTTGCTGGTGGCTTTAAAACATGTGTTTTATCGCCCCCTAAAGGCTTTATGCATTGGGAACTTCCTCTGGCTTGAGGATTATTGTAACTTTTGTTATTACGAACCTAATGTGGCTTGACGATTATTATGATTTTCGGTCATTGAATCAAGATCTTGCTGTATCTGAATTCTCAGTATCATGAAGTTTCTATTATCTTCTCTTGCTACTTTGGCATGTGTTGACAGTGCTGCAGTTTTGTTCTTTTTTTTGTGCTTTGACCATTGGGAAAGATTTACATAGTGTGTTTTATGAGACGATCATACTGGAGAGTATAGGATGGGGTGAATGGGTTCCTATGGTGAAGTTCCTCTTTGAACATCAACCACTTTGTGATGTAACTGGCCTGTTGCTAGGCTACATCTTCAACAGACTGTGTCACAATGGAAACTCTGAGCTCAGTGTACATGTTAACACCTACGGATGCCTACCCTCTTCAACTGTAAGTACAAACCAGGGAAGAATCACTGAAGAGATGTTGGGCCAAGAGAATAAAATCTTGCTGCCAGCGGCGACGTCACGGTACCCGGGAGATTTCTTTCACTGGACGTGGCAGTGGAAATTTGGACACGTGGAAGAATGGCTGCCCCAACTGGCAACTTGTTGACAGGGCCTGGAAGCTGGCCCCATGTCTATTCCTGTCTTAATACCTCGGGGGCCAAAAAAGTTCACATAACTTACCGTTAAGAGCCGGAGAATAGGACCATCTTACGGAGTGTTCTGTTTTCCCATTGTGGCGTGTACACGCACCTCCAGTTGCACTGCATACAGACCCTTCAGTAAACCCACATGGGGACAAAAGTAAAATAGTGCTGTACCAGACCTTGATGGGGCTGTCTGCCTCCTGCATTCCGACCGCAGTTTCACTCTCATGCGTGCATCCTACCTGAGGAGCAAAATTTACATTGGATGATGGCTTCGAAACGTGTGTCTCATTGACCCCAAAGACTTTATGCATTGGGAACTTCCCTTGGATTGAGGATCATTATAACTGTTGTTATTTGTAACCTAATCTGGCTTGAGGATTATTATAATTTATGTTACCGTTATCAAAATCTTGGTTCATCTCGTTTCTTAGATCTGTTAGTTGCTGTTGTTCACTCTTGCTGTATTGGCGCGTGTTTACAGTGGTCAAGCTTTTTTTTGCACAGGGACCATTGCGGAAGATTTAAGGAGTGTGGATGGTAAGGCGAAAATACTGGAGTGGGTTTGTTTGGGGAAAATGCGTTCCTGTGGAGAAAATCCTTTGAACGTCAACCAGTTTGTGATGAAACTGGCCTGTTGCTCGGCCACATCTTCAACAGTGAAACTCACAAAGGAAGCCTGAGCTCAGTGTACATGTTAGCACGTATGGATGCCTCCGCTATGCAAGTGCAAGTAGAAACCAAGGAAGAATCACTGAAGCAGAGGTTTGGCATCAGAATATCATCTTGCTGCCAGCGCCCACTTCACAGGACCCGGGAGAGTCCACTGATTGGACGTGGCAAAGGAACTGTCGGCACATGGACCAAATGGCTGGCTCAACTGCCACCTTGGTGACAAGGCCTCAAGTGTACTCCTTCCTGTCCTAATAGCTGTGCGGCCACCAAAGTTCACAATCGCTTCTCCTGAATGGCCAGAATGTAGGAGCATCTCAGCGGGGTGTTCTGTGTTATCACTATGACCTTTGCATGCACCTCCAGTCGCACTATACATAAAGCCTTCGGTGAACCTGACGTGGCAAGAATTAAAAGTATGGTACACTACACCTTGAAGGGGCCGCCTGCCTGCTATAGTCCTTTCACAGATCCGCTCTCATGCACGCATCCAACATGAAGGACAAGATTTGCCTGTGTTGGTGGCGTTAAAGCATGTGTCTCATCGCCCCAATACCCTTCTTTGCATTGGGAACGTCCATGGATTGAGGATTATTGTAACCTTTGTTTTTAGTAAACTCATCTGGCTTGAGTCTTACAATTTTTGTTACGTGTTTCAAAGTCTTGCACTATCTCAATTCTCATGATGTCTAAGTTGCTGTTATATTCTCTTGCTCTTGTGCCTGTGTTACGCTGCTCTAGCTTTGCCACCCTGGGACCGTGGTGGAAGGTTTAGAGAGTAGGGATTGCAGGTCCAGAATATTGGAGCGGGAGAGTGTGGGGTGGATGGGGTTCCTATGGCCAGGATCCTCACTGAACTTCCACCACTCTGTGATGGAACTGGCCTGTTGCTGGGCTACAGCTTCCACAGAGGCACTCAGAAAGGAAGTCCTGAGCTCAGTTTACATGTTAACACCTGTGGATGCCTCCCCTATAGAGCTGCAAGTGCAAAGCAAGGACGAAACATTGAAGCCGAGGTTTGGCAACCAGAATAACGTCTTTCTTTCACCACCAACAGCACGGAAGCACGGAGACTGCATTGAGTGGATGTGGTCATACACCTTTTGACTCATGGACCAGTGATGTCTGGCTCTCATGGCACCTGGAGAACTTGGCCTGGAAGCTGGACTCCTGTATATCCTGTCATAAGCGCTGTGTGGCCACCAGAGATCACAGTTTTCTATCCTGCACGTCCAGAAGGTAGGAGCATCTTACCGGGGGGTTTGTTTTTATTGTTGTGGCCCGTGCGTGCAGCTCCAGTAGCACTGCATACAGACCCTTCAGTCGACCACATGAGGAAAAGAGTACAGTGATGGTATACTAGACCTAGAAGGGAGCACGTGCCTGCTACATTCCTACACAGATCCACCCTCATGCATGCATCCTACCTGAAGGACAAGAATTTACCTTTGCTGGTGGCTTTAAAACATGTGTTTTATCGCCCCCTAAAGGCTTTATGCATTGGGAACTTCCTCTGGCTTGAGGATTATTGTAACTTTTGTTATTACGAACCTAATGTGGCTTGACGATTATTATGATTTTCGGTCATTGAATCAAGATCTTGCTGTATCTGAATTCTCAGTATCATGAAGTTTCTATTATCTTCTCTTGCTACTTTGGCATGTGTTGACAGTGCTGCAGTTTTGTTCTTTTTTTTGTGCTTTGACCATTGGGAAAGATTTACATAGTGTGTTTTATGAGACGATCATACTGGAGAGTATAGGATGGGGTGAATGGGTTCCTATGGTGAAGTTCCTCTTTGAACATCAACCACTTTGTGATGTAACTGGCCTGTTGCTAGGCTACATCTTCAACAGACTGTGTCACAATGGAAACTCTGAGCTCAGTGTACATGTTAACACCTACGGATGCCTACCCTCTTCAACTGTAAGTACAAACCAGGGAAGAATCACTGAAGAGATGTTGGGCCAAGAGAATAAAATCTTGCTGCCAGCGGCGACGTCACGGTACCCGGGAGATTTCTTTCACTGGACGTGGCAGTGGAAATTTGGACACGTGGAAGAATGGCTGCCCCAACTGGCAACTTGTTGACAGGGCCTGGAAGCTGGCCCCATGTCTATTCCTGTCTTAATACCTCGGGGGCCAAAAAAGTTCACATAACTTACCGTTAAGAGCCGGAGAATAGGACCATCTTACGGAGTGTTCTGTTTTCCCATTGTGGCGTGTACACGCACCTCCAGTTGCACTGCATACAGACCCTTCAGTAAACCCACATGGGGACAAAAGTAAAATAGTGCTGTACCAGACCTTGATGGGGCTGTCTGCCTCCTGCATTCCGACCGCAGTTTCACTCTCATGCGTGCATCCTACCTGAGGAGCAAAATTTACATTGGATGATGGCTTCGAAACGTGTGTCTCATTGACCCCAAAGACTTTATGCATTGGGAACTTCCCTTGGATTGAGGATCATTATAACTGTTGTTATTTGTAACCTAATCTGGCTTGAGGATTATTATAATTTATGTTACCGTTATCAAAATCTTGGTTCATCTCGTTTCTTAGATCTGTTAGTTGCTGTTGTTCACTCTTGCTGTATTGGCGCGTGTTTACAGTGGTCAAGCTTTTTTTTGCACAGGGACCATTGCGGAAGATTTAAGGAGTGTGGATGGTAAGGCGAAAATACTGGAGTGGGTTTGTTTGGGGAAAATGCGTTCCTGTGGAGAAAATCCTTTGAACGTCAACCAGTTTGTGATGAAACTGGCCTGTTGCTCGGCCACATCTTCAACAGTGAAACTCACAAAGGAAGCCTGAGCTCAGTGTACATGTTAGCACGTATGGATGCCTCCGCTATGCAAGTGCAAGTAGAAACCAAGGAAGAATCACTGAAGCAGAGGTTTGGCATCAGAATATCATCTTGCTGCCAGCGCCCACTTCACAGGACCCGGGAGAGTCCACTGATTGGACGTGGCAAAGGAACTGTCGGCACATGGACCAAATGGCTGGCTCAACTGCCACCTTGGTGACAAGGCCTCAAGTGTACTCCTTCCTGTCCTAATAGCTGTGCGGCCACCAAAGTTCACAATCGCTTATCCTGAATGGCCAGAATGTAGGAGCATCTCAGCGGGGTGTTCTGTGTTATCACTATGACCTTTGCATGCACCTCCAGTCGCACTATACATAAAGCCTTCGGTGAACCTGACGTGGCAAGAATTAAAAGTATGGTACACTACACCTTGAAGGGGCCGCCTGCCTGCTATAGTCCTTTCACAGATCCGCTCTCATGCACGCATCCAACATGAAGGACAAGAGTTGCCTGTGTTGGTGGCGTTAAAGCATGTGTCTCATCGCCCCAATACCCTTCTTTGCATTGGGAACGTCCATGGATTGAGGATTATTGTAACCTTTGTTTTTAGTAAACTCATCTGGCTTGAGTCTTACAATTTTTGTTACGTGTTTCAAAGTCTTGCACTATCTCAATTCTCATGATGTCTAAGTTGCTGTTATATTCTCTTGCTCTTGTGCCTGTGTTACGCTGCTCTAGCTTTGCCACCCTGGGACCGTGGTGGAAGGTTTAGAGAGTAGGGATTGCAGGTCCAGAATATTGGAGCGGGAGAGTGTGGGGTGGATGGGGTTCCTATGGCCAGGATCCTCACTGAACTTCCACCACTCTGTGATGGAACTGGCCTGTTGCTGGGCTACAGCTTCCACAGAGGCACTCAGAAAGGAAGTCCTGAGCTCAGTTTACATGTTAACACCTGTGGATGCCTCCCCTATAGAGCTGCAAGTGCAAAGCAAGGACGAAACATTGAAGCCGAGGTTTGGCAACCAGAATAACGTCTTTCTTTCACCACCAACAGCACGGAAGCACGGAGACTGCATTGAGTGGATGTGGTCATACACCTTTTGACTCATGGACCAGTGATGTCTGGCTCTCATGGCACCTGGAGAACTTGGCCTGGAAGCTGGACTCCTGTATATCCTGTCATAAGCGCTGTGTGGCCACCAGAGATCACAGTTTTCTATCCTGCACGTCCAGAAGGTAGGAGCATCTTACCGGGGAGTTTGTTTTTACTGTTGTGGCCCGTGCGTGCAGCTCCAGTAGCACTGCATACAGACCCTTCAGTCGACCACATGAGGAAAAGAGTACAGTGATGGTATACTAGACCTAGAAGGGAGCACGTGCCTGCTACATTCCGACACAGATCCACCCTCATGCATGCACCCTACCTGAAGGACAAGAATTTACCTTTGCTGGTGGCTTTAAAACATGTGTTTTATCGCCCCCTAAAGGCTTTATGCATTGGGAACTTCCTCTGGCTTGAGGATTATTGTAACTTTTGTTATTACGAACCTAATGTGGCTTGACGATTATTATGATTTTCGGTCATTGAATCAAGATCTTGCTGTATCTGAATTCTCAGTATCATGAAGTTTCTATTATCTTCTCTTGCTACTTTGGCATGTGTTGACAGTGCTGCAGTTTTTTTTTTTTTTTTGTGCTTTGACCATTGGGAAAGATTTACATAGTGTGTTTTATGAGACGATCATACTGGAGAGTATAGGATGGGGTGAATGGGTTCCTATGGTGAAGTTCCTCTTTGAACATCAACCACTTTGTGATGTAACTGGCCTGTTGCTAGGCTACATCTTCAACAGACTGTGTCACAATGGAAACTCTGAGCTCAGTGTACATGTTAACACCTACGGATGCCTACCCTCTTCAACTGTAAGTACAAACCAGGGAAGAATCACTGAAGAGATGTTGGGCCAAGAGAATAAAATCTTGCTGCCAGCGGCGACGTCACGGTACCCGGGAGATTTCTTTCACTGGACGTGGCAGTGGAAATTTGGACACGTGGAAGAATGGCTGCCCCAACTGGCAACTTGTTGACAGGGCCTGGAAGCTGGCCCCATGTCTATTCCTGTCTTAATACCTGGGGGGCCAAAAAAGTTCACATAACTTACCGTTAAGAGCCGGAGAATAGGACCATCTTACGGAGTGTTCTGTTTTCCCATTGTGGCGTGTACACGCACCTCCAGTTGCACTGCATACAGACCCTTCAGTAAACCCACATGGGGACAAAAGTAAAATAGTGCTGTACCAGACCTTGATGGGGCTGTCTGCCTCCTGCATTCCGACCGCAGTTTCACTCTCATGCGTGCATCCTACCTGAGGAGCAAAATTTACATTGGATGATGGCTTCGAAACGTGTGTCTCATTGACCCCAAAGACTTTATGCATTGGGATCTTCCCTTGGATTGAGGATCATTATAACTGTTGTTATTTGTAACCTAATCTGGCTTGAGGATTATTGTAATTTATGTTACCGTTATCAAAATCTTGGTTCATCTCGTTTCTTAGATCCGTTAGTTGCTGTTGTTCACTCTTGCTGTATTGGCGCGTGTTTACAGTGGTCACGCTTTTTTTTTCACAAGGACCATTGCGGAAGATTTAAGGAGTGTGGATGGTAAGGCGAAAATATTGGAGTGGGTTTGTTTGGGGAAAATGCGTTCCTGTGGAGAAAATCCTTTGAACGTCAACCAGTTTGTGATGAAACTGGCCTGTTGCTCGGCCACATCTTCAACAGTGAAACTCACAAAGGAAGCCTGAGCTCAGTGTACATGTTAGCACGTATGGATGCCTCCGCTATGCAAGTGCAAGTAGAAACCAAGGAAGAATCACTGAAGCAGAGGTTTGGCATCAGAATATCATCTTGCTGCCAGCGCCCACTTCACAGGACCCGGGAGAGTCCACTGATTGGACGTGGCAAAGGAACTGTCGGCACATGGACCAAATTTCTGGCTCAACTGCCACCTTGGTGACAAGGCCTCAAGTGTACTCCTTCCTGTCCTAATAGCTGTGCGGCCACCAAAGTTCACAATCGCTTATCCTGAATGGCCAGAATGTAGGAGCATCTCAGCGGGGTGTTCTGTGTTATCACTATGACCTTTGCATGCACCTCCAGTCGCACTATACATAAAGCCTTCGGTGAACCTGACGTGGCAAGAATTAAAAGTATGGTACACTACACCTTGAAGGGGCCGCCTGCCTGCTATAGTCCTTTCACAGATCCGCTCTCATGCACGCATCCAACATGAAGGACAAGATTTGCCTGTGTTGGTGGCGTTAAAGCATGTGTCTCATCGTCCCAATACCCTTCTTTGCATTGGGAACGTCCATGGATTGAGGATTATTGTAACCTTTGTTTTTAGTAAACTCATCTGGCTTGAGTCTTACAATTTTTGTTACGTGTTTCAAAGTCTTGCACTATCTCAATTCTCATGATGTCTAAGTTGCTGTTATATTCTCTTGCTCTTGTGCCTGTGTTACGCTGCTCTAGCTTTGCCACCCTGGGACCGTGGTGGAAGGTTTAGAGAGTAGGGATTGCAGGTCCAGAATATTGGAGCGGGAGAGTGTGGGGTGGATGGGGTTCCTATGGCCAGGATCCTCACTGAACTTCCACCACTCTGTGATGGAACTGGCCTGTTGCTGGGCTACAGCTTCCACAGAGGCACTCAGAAAGGAAGTCCTGAGCTCAGTTTACATGTTAACACCTGTGGATGCCTCCCCTATAGAGCTGCAAGTGCAAAGCAAGGACGAAACATTGAAGCCGAGTTTTGGCAACCAGAATAACGTCTTTCTTTCACCACCAACAGCACGGAAGCACGGAGACTGCATTGAGTGGATGTGGTCATACACCTTTTGACTCATGGACCAGTGATGTCTGGCTCTCATGGCACCTGGAGAACTTGGCCTGGAAGCTGGACTCCTGTATATCCTGTCATAAGCGCTGTGTGGCCACCAGAGATCACAGTTTCCTATCCTGCACGTCCAGAAGGTAGGAGCATCTTACCGGGGGGTTTGTTTTTATTGTTGTGGCCCGTGCGTGCAGCTCCAGTAGCACTGCATACAGACCCTTCAGTCGACCACATGAGGAAAAGAGTACAGTGATGGTATACTAGACCTAGAAGGGAGCACGTGCCTGCTACATTCCTACACAGATCCACACTCATGCATGCACCCTACCTGAAGGACAAGAATTTACCTTTGCTGGTGGCTTTAAAACATGTGTTTTATCGCCCCCTAAAGGCTTTATGCATTGGGAACTTCCTCTGGCTTGAGGATTATTGTAACTTTTGTTATTACGAACCTAATGTGGCTTGACGATTATTATGATTTTCGGTCATTGAATCAAGATCTTGCTGTATCTGAATTCTCAGTATCATGAAGTTTCTATTATCTTCTCTTGCTACTTTGGCATGTGTTGACAGTGCTGCAGTTTTGTTCTTTTTTTTGTGCTTTGACCATTGGGAAAGATTTACATAGTGTGTTTTATGAGACGATCATACTGGAGAGTATAGGATGGGGTGAATGGGTTCCTATGGTGAAGTTCCTCTTTGAACATCAACCACTTTGTGATGTAACTGGCCTGTTGCTAGGCTACATCTTCAACAGACTGTGTCACAATGGAAACTCTGAGCTCAGTGTACATGTTAACACCTACGGATGCCTACCCTCTTCAACTGTAAGTACAAACCAGGGAAGAATCACTGAAGAGATGTTGGGCCAAGAGAATAAAATCTTGCTGCCAGCGGCGACGTCACGGTACCCGGGAGATTTCTTTCACTGGACGTTGCAGTGGAAATTTGGACACGTGGAAGAATGGCTGCCCCAACTGGCAACTTGTTGACAGGGCCTGGAAGGTGCCACATGTGTATTCCTGTCTTAATACCTGGGGGGCCAAAAAAGTTCACATAACTTACCGTTAAGAGCCGGAGAATAGGACCATCTTACGGAGTGTTCTGTTTTCCCATTGTGGCGTGTACACGCACCTCCAGTTGCACTGCATACAGACCCTTCAGTAAACCCACATGGGGACAAAAGTAAAATAGTGCTGTACCAGACCTTGATGGGGCTGTCTGCCTCCTGCATTCCGACCGCAGTTTCACTCTCATGCGTGCATCCTACCTGAGGAGCAAAATTTACATTGGATGATGGCTTCGAAACGTGTGTCTCATTGACCCCAAAGACTTTATGCATTGGGATCTTCCCTTGGATTGAGGATCATTATAACTGTTGTTATTTGTAACCTAATCTGGCTTGAGGATTATTGTAATTTATGTTACCGTTATCAAAATCTTGGTTCATCTCGTTTCTTAGATCCGTTAGTTGCTGTTGTTCACTCTTGCTGTATTGGCGCGTGTTTACAGTGGTCAAGCTTTTTTTTGCACAGGGACCATTGCGGAAGATTTAAGGAGTGTGGATGGTAAGGCGAAAATACTGGAGTGGGTTTGTTTGGGGAAAATGCGTTCCTGTGGAGAAAATCCTTTGAACGTCAACCAGTTTGTGATGAAACTGGCCTGTTGCTCGGCCACATCTTCAACAGTGAAACTCACAAAGGAAGCCTGAGCTCAGTGTACATGTTAGCACGTATGGATGCCTCCGCTATGCAAGTGCAAGTAGAAACCAAGGAAGAATCACTGAAGCAGAGGTTTGGCATCAGAATATCATCTTGCTGCCAGCGCCCACTTCACAGGACCCGGGAGAGTCCACTGATTGGACGTGGCAAAGGAACTGTCGGCACATGGACCAAATGGCTGGCTCAACTGCCACCTTGGTGACAAGGCCTCAAGTGTACTCCTTCCTGTCCTAATAGCTGTGCGGCCACCAAAGTTCACAATCGCTTATCCTGAATGGCCAGAATGTAGGAGCATCTCAGCGGGGTGTTCTGTGTTATCACTATGACCTTTGCATGCACCTCCAGTCGCACTATACATAAAGCCTTCGGTGAACCTGACGTGGCAAGAATTAAAAGTATGGTACACTACACCTTGAAGGGGCCGCCTGCCTGCTATAGTCCTTTCACAGATCCGCTCTCATGCACGCATCCAACATGAAGGACAAGATTTGCCTGTGTTGGTGGCGTTAAAGCATGTGTCTCATCGCCCCAATACCCTTCTTTGCATTGGGAACGTCCATGGATTGAGGATTATTGTAACCTTTGTTTTTAGTAAACTCATCTGGCTTGAGTCTTACAATTTTTGTTACGTGTTTCAAAGTCTTGCACTATCTCAATTCTCATGATGTCTAAGTTGCTGTTATATTCTCTTGCTCTTGTGCCTGTGTCACGCTGCTCTAGCTTTGCCACCCTGGGACCGTGGTGGAAGGTTTAGAGAGTAGGGATTGCAGGTCCAGAATATTGGAGCGGGAGAGTGTGGGGTGGATGGGGTTCCTATGGCCAGGATCCTCACTGAACTTCCACCACTCTGTGATGGAACTGGCCTGTTGCTGGGCTACAGCTTCCACAGAGGCACTCAGAAAGGAAGTCCTGAGCTCAGTTTACATGTTAACACCTGTGGATGCCTCCCCTATAGAGCTGCAAGTGCAAAGCAAGGACGAAACATTGAAGCCGAGGTTTGGCAACCAGAATAACGTCTTTCTTTCACCACCAACAGCACGGAAGCACGGAGACTGCATTGAGTGGATGTGGTCATACACCTTTTGACTCATGGACCAGTGATGTCTGGCTCTCATGGCACCTGGAGAACTTGGCCTGGAAGCTGGACTCCTGTATATCCTGTCATAAGCGCTGTGTGGCCACCAGAGATCACAGTTTCCTATCCTGCACGTCCAGAAGGTAGGAGCATCTTACCGGGGGGTTTGTTTTTATTGTTGTGGCCCGTGCGTGCAGCTCCAGTAGCACTGCATACAGACCCTTCAGTCGACCACATGAGGAAAAGAGTACAGTGATGGTATACTAGACCTAGAAGGGAGCACGTGCCTGCTACATTCCTACACAGATCCACCCTCATGCATGCACCCTACCTGAAGGACAAGAATTTACCTTTGCTGGTGGCTTTAAAACATGTGTTTTATCGTCCCCTAAAGGCTTTATGCTTTGGGAACTTCCTCTGGCTTGAGGATTATTGTAACTTTTGTTATTACGAACCTAATGTGGCTTGACGATTATTATGATTTTCGGTCATTGAATCAAGATCTTGCTGTATCTGAATTCTCAGTATCATGAAGTTTCTATTATCTTCTCTTGCTACTTTGGCATGTGTTGACAGTGCTGCAGTTTTGTTCTTTTTTTTGTGCTTTGACCATTGGGAAAGATTTACATAGTGTGTTTTATGAGACGATCATACTGGAGAGTATAGGATGGGGTGAATGGGTTCTATGGTGAAGTTCTCTTTGAACATCAACCACTTTGTGATGTAACTGGCTGTTGCTAGGCTACATCTTCAACAGACTGTGTCACAATGGAAACTCTGAGCTCAGTGTACATGTTAACACCTACGGATGCCTACCCCTCTTCAACTGTAAGTACAAACCAGGGAAGAATCACTGAATAGATGTTGGGCCAAGAGAATAAAATCTTGCTGCCAGCGGCGGACGTCACGGTACCCGGGAGATTTCTTTCACTGGACGTGGCAGTGGAAATTTGGACACGTGGAAGAATGGCTGCCCCAACTGGCAACTTGTTGACAGGGCCTGGAAGCTGGCCCCATGTCTATTCCTGTCTTAATACCTGGGGGGCCAAAAAAGTTCACATAACTTACCGTTAAGAGCCGGAGAATAGGACCATCTTACGGAGTGTTCTGTTTTCCCATTGTGGCGTGTACACGCACCTCCAGTTGCACTGCATACAGACCCTTCAGTAAACCCACATGGGGACAAAAGTAAAATAGTGCTGTACCAGACCTTGATGGGGCTGTCTGCCTCCTGCATTCCGACCGCAGTTTCACTCTCATGCATGCATCCTACCTGAGGAGCAAAATTTACATTGGATGATGGCTTCGAAACGTGTGTCTCATTGACCCCAAAGACTTTTTGCATTGGGATCTTCCCTTGGATTGAGGATCATTATAACTGTTGTTATTTGTAACCTAATCTGGCTTGAGGATTATTGTAATTTATGTTACCGTTATCAAAATCTTGGTTCATCTCGTTTCTTAGATCCGTTAGTTGCTGTTGTTCACTCTTGCTGTATTGGCGCGTGTTTACAGTGGTCAAGCCTTTTTTTTGCACAGGGACCATTGCGGAAGATTTAAGGAGTGTGGATGGTAAGGCGAAAATACTGGAGTGGGTTTGTTTGGGGAAAATGCGTTCCTGTGGAGAAAATCCTTTGAACGTCAACCAGTTTGTGATGAAACTGGCCTGTTGCTCGGCCACATCTTCAACAGTGAAACTCACAAAGGAAGCCTGAGCTCAGTGTACATATTAGCACGTATGGATGCCTCCGCTATGCAAGTGCAAGTAGAAACCAAGGAAGAATCACTGAAGCAGAGGTTTGGCATCAGAATATCATCTTGCTGCCAGCAACCACTTCACAGGGACCCGGGAGAGTCCACTGATTGGACGTGGCAAAGGAACTGTCGGCACATGGACCAAATGGCTGGCTCAACTGCCACCTTGGTGACAAGGCCTCAAGTGTACTCCTTCCTGTCCTAATAGCTGTGCGGCCACCAAAGTTCACAATCGCTTATCCTGAATGGCCAGAATGTAGGAGCATCTCAGCGGGGTGTTCTGTGTTATCACTATGACCCTTTGCATGCACCTCCAGTCGCACTATACATAAAGCCCTTCGGTGAACCTGACGTGGCAAGAATTAAAAGTATGGTACACTAGACCTTGAACGGCCCGCCCGCCTGCTATATTCCTTTCACAGATCCGCTCTCATGCACGCATCCAACATGAAGGACAAGATTTGCCTGTGTTGGTGGCGTTAAAGCATGTGTCTCATCGCCCCAATACCCTTCTTTGCATTGGGAACGTCCATGGATTGAGGATTATTGTAACCTTTGTTTTTAGTAAACTCATCTGGCTTGAGTCTTACAATTTTTGTTACGTGTTTCAAAGTCTTGCACTATCTCAATTCTCATGATGTCTAAGTTGCTGTTATATTCTCTTGCTCTTGTGCCTGTGTTACGCTGCTCTAGCTTTGCCACCCTGGGACCGTGGTGGAAGGTTTAGAGAGTAGGGATTGCAGGTCCAGAATATTGGAGGGGGAGAGTGTGGGGTGGATGGGGTTCCTATGGCCAGGATCCTCACTGAACTTCCACCACTCTGTGATGGAACTGGCCTGTTGCTGGGCTACAGCTTCCACAGAGGCACTCAGAAAGGAAGTCCTGAGCTCAGTTTACATGTTAACACCTGTGGATGCCTCCCCTATAGAGCTGCAAGTGCAAAGCAAGGACGAAACATTGAAGCCGAGGTTTGGCAACCAGAATAACCTCTTTCCCCACCAACAGCACGGAAGCACGGAGACTGCATTGAGTGGATGTGGTCATACACCTTTTGACTCATGGACCAGTGATGTCTGGCTCTCATGGCACCTGGAGAACTTGGCCTGGAAGCTGGACTCCTGTATATCCTGTCATAAGCGCTGTGTGGCCACCAGAGATCACAGTTTCCTATCCTGCACGTCCAGAAGGTAGGAGCATCTTACCGGGGGGTTTGTTTTTATTGTTGTGGCCCGTGCGTGCAGCTCCAGTAGCACTGCATACAGACCCTTCAGTCGACCACATGAGGAAAAGAGTACAGTGATGGTATACCTAGACCTAGAAGGGAGCACGTGCCTGCTACATTCCTACACAGATCCACCCTCATGCATGCATCCTACCTGAAGGACAAGAATTTACCTTTCCTGGTGGCTTTAAAACATGTGTTTTATCACCCCCTAAAGGCTTTATGCATTGGGAACTTCCCTCTGGCTTGAGGATTATTGTAACTTTTGTTATTACGAACCTAATGTGGCTTGACGATTATTATGATTTTCGGTCATTGAATCAAGATCTTGCTGTATCTGAATTCTCAGTATCATGAAGTTTCTATTATCTTCTCTTGCTACTTTGGCATGTGTTGACAGTGCTGCAGTTTTGTTCTTTTTTTTGTGCTTTGACCATTGGGAAAGATTTACATAGTGTGTTTTATGAGACGATCATACTGGAGAGTATAGGATGGGGTGAATGGGTTCCTATGGTGAAGTTCCTCTTTGAACATCAACCACTTTGTGATGTAACTGGCCTGTTGCTAGGCTACATCTTCAACAGACTGTGTCACAATGGAAACTCTGAGCTCAGTGTACATGTTAACACATACGGATGCCTACCCTCTTCAACTGTAAGTACAAACCAGGGAAGAATCACTGAAGAGATGTTGGGCCAAGAGAATAAAATCTTGCTGCCAGGCGCGACGTCACGGTACCCGGGAGATTTCTTTCACTGGACGTGGCAGTGGAAATTTGGACACGTGGAAGAATGGCTGCCCCAACTGGCAACTTGTTGACAGGGCCTGGAAGGTGCCACATGTCTATTCCTGTCTTAATACCTGGGGGGCCAAAAAAGTTCACATAACTTACCGTTAAGAGCCGGAGAATAGGACCATCTTACGGAGTGTTCTGTTTTCCCATTGTGGCGTGTACACGCACCTCCAGTTGCACTGCATACAGACCCTTCAGTAAACCCACATGGGGACAAAAGTAAAATAGTGCTGTACCAGACCTTGATGGGGCTGTCTGCCTCCTGCATTCCGACCGCAGTTTCACTCTCATGCGTGCATCCTACCTGAGGAGCAAAATTTACATTGGATGATGGCTTCGAAACGTGTGTCTCATTGACCCCAAAGACTTTATGCATTGGGATCTTCCCTTGGATTGAGGATCATTATAACTGTTGTTATTTGTAACCTAATCTGGCTTGAGGATTATTATAATTTATGTTACCGTTATCAAAATCTTGGTTCATCTCGTTTCTTAGATCTGTTAGTTGCTGTTGTTCACTCTTGCTGTATTGGCGCGTGTTTACAGTGGTCAAGCTTTTTTTTTGCACAGGGACCATTGCGGAAGATTTAAGGAGTGTGGATGGTAAGGCGAAAATACTGGAGTGGGTTTGTTTGGGGAAAATGCGTTCCTGTGGAGAAAATCCTTTGAACGTCAACCAGTTTGTGATGAAACTGGCCTGTTGCTCGGCCACATCTTCAACAGTGAAACTCACAAAGGAAGCCTGAGCTCAGTGTACATATTAGCACGTCATGGGATGCCTCCGCTATGCAAGTGCAAGTAGAAACCAAGGAAGAATCACTGAAGCAGAGGTTTGGCATCAGAATATCATCTTGCTGCCAGCGCCCACTTCACAGGACCCGGGAGAGTCCACTGATTGGACGTGGCAAAGGAACTGTCGGCACATGGACCAAATGGGTGGCTCAACTGCCACCTTGGTGACAAGGCCTCAAGTGTACTCCTTCCTGTCCTAATAGCTGTGCGGCCACCAAAGTTCACAATCGCTTATCCTGAATGGCCAGAATGTAGGAGCATCTCAGCGGGGTGTTCTGTGTTATCACTATGACCTTTGCATGCACCTCCAGTCGCACTATACATAAAGCCTTCGGTGAACCTGACGTGGCAAGAATTAAAAGTATGGTACACTACACCTTGAAGGGGCCGCCTGCCTGCTATAGTCCTTTCACAGATCAGCTCTCATGCACGCATCCAACATGAAGGACAAGATTTGCCTGTGTTGGTGGCGTTAAAGCATGTGTCTCATCGCCCCAATACCCTTCTTTGCATTGGGAACGTCCATGGATTGAGGATTATTGTAACCTTTGTTTTTAGTAAACTCATCTGGCTTGAGTCTTACAATTTTTGTTACGTATTTCAAAGTCTTGCACTATCTCAATTCTCATGATGTCTAAGTTGCTGTTATATTCTCTTGCTCTTGTGCCTGTGTTACGCTGCTCTAGCTTTGCCACCCTGGGACCGTGGTGGAAGGTTTAGAGAGTAGGGATTGCAGGTCCAGAATGTTGGAGCGGGAGAGTGTGGGGTGGATGGGGTTCCTATGGCCAGGATCCTCACTGAACTTCCACCACTCTGTGATGGAACTGGCCTGTTGCTGGGCTACAGCTTCCACAGAGGCACTCAGAAAGGAAGTCCTGAGCTCAGTTTACATGTTAACACCTGTGGATGCCTCCCCTATAGAGCTGCAAGTGCAAAGCAAGGACGAAACATTGAAGCCGAGGTTTGGCAACCAGAATAACGTCTTTCTTTCACCACCAACAGCACGGAAGCACGGAGACTGCATTGAGTGGATGTGGTCATACACCTTTTGACTCATGGACCAGTGATGTCTGGCTCTCATGGCACCTGGAGAACTTGGCCTGGAAGCTGGAGTCCTGTATATCCTGTCATAAGCGCTGTGTGGCCACCAGAGATCACAGTTTTCTATCCTGCACGTCCAGAAGGTAGGAGCATCTTACCGGGGAGTTTGTTTTTATTGTTGTGGCCCGTGCGTGCAGCTCCAGTAGCACTGCATACAGACCCTTCAGTCGACCACATGAGGAAAAGAGTACAGTGATGGTATACTAGACCTAGAAGGGAGCACGTGCCTGCTACATTCCTACACAGATCCACCCTCATGCATGCATCCTACCTGAAGGACAAGAATTTACCTTTGCTGGTGGCTTTAAGACATGTGTTTTATCGCCCCCTAAAGGCTTTATGCATTGGGAACTTCCTCTGGCTTGAGGATTATTGTAACTTTTGTTATTACGAACCTAATGTGGCTTGACGATTATTATGATTTTCGGTCATTGAATCAAGATCTTGCTGTATCTGAATTCTCAGTATCATGAAGTTTCTATTATCTTCTCTTGCTACTTTGGCATGTGTTGACAGTGCTGCAGTTTTGTTCTTTTTTTTGTGCTTTGACCATTGGGAAAGATTTACATAGTGTGTTTTATGAGACGATCATACTGGAGAGTATAGGATGGGGTGAATGGGTTCCTATGGTGAAGTTCCTCTTTGAACATCAACCACTTTGTGATGTAACTGGCCTGTTGCTAGGCTACATCTTCAACAGACTGTGTCACAATGGAAACTCTGAGCTCAGTGTACATGTTAACACCTACGGATGCCTTCCCTCTTCAACTGTAAGTACAAACCAGGGAAGAAACACTGAAGAGATGTTGGGCCAAGAGAATAAAATCTTGCTGCCAGCGGCGACGTCACGGTACCCGGGAGATTTCTTTCACTGGACGTGGCAGTGGAAATTTGGACACGTGGAAGAATGGCTGCCCCAACTGGCAACTTGACTTGACAGGGCCTGGAAGCTGGCCCCATGTCTATTCCTGTCTTAATACCTCGGGGGCCATAAAAGTTCACATAACTTACCGTTAAGAGCCGGAGAATAGGACCATCTTACGGAGTGTTCTGTTTTCCCATTGTGGCGTGTACACGCACCTCCAGTTGCACTGCATACAGACCCTTCAGTAAACCCACATGGGGACAAAAGTAAAATAGTGCTGTACCAGACCTTGATGGGGCTGTCTGCCTCCTGCATTCCGACCGCAGTTTCACTCTCATGCGTGCATCCTACCTGAGGAGCAAAATTTACATTGGATGATGGCTTCGAAACGTGTGTCTCATTGACCCCAAAGACTTTATGCATTGGGATCTTCCCTTGGATTGAGGATCATTATAACTGTTGTTATTTGTAACCTAATCTGGCTTGAGGATTATTATAATTTATGTTACTGTTATCAAAATCTTGGTTCATCTCGTTTCTTAGATCCGTTAGTTGCTGTTGTTCACTCTTGCTGTATTGGCGCGTGTTTACAGTGGTCAAGCTTTTTTTTGCACAGGGACCATTGCGGAAGATTTAAGGAGTGTGGATGGTAAGGCGAAAATACTGGAGTGGGTTTGTTTGGGGAAAATGCGTTCCTGTGGAGAAAATCCTTTGAACGTCAACCAGTTTGTGTTGAAACTGGCCTGTTGCTCGGCCACATCTTCAACAGTGAAACTCACAAAGGAAGCCTGAGCTCAGTGTACATGTTAGCACGTATGGATGCCTCCGCTATGCAAGTGCAAGTAGAAACCAAGGAAGAATCACTGAAGCAGAGGTTTGGCATCAGAATATCATCTTGCTGCCAGCGCCCACTTCACAGGACCCGGGAGAGTCCACTGATTGGACGTGGCAAAGGAACTGTCGGCACATGGACCAAATGGCTGGCTCAACTGCCACCTTGGTGACAAGGCCTCAAGTGTACTCCTTCCTGTCCTAATAGCTGTGCGGCCACCAAAGTTCACAATCGCTTATCCTGAATGGCCAGAATGTAGGAGCATCTCAGCGGGGTGTTCTGTGTTATCACTATGACCTTTGCATGCACCTCCAGTCGCACTATACATAAAGCCTTCGGTGAACCTGACGTGGAAAGAATTAAAAGTATGGTACACTACACCTTGAAGGGGCCGCCTGCCTGCTATAGTCCTTTCACAGATCCGCTCTCATGCACGCATCCAACATGAAGGACAAGATTTGCCTGTGTTGGTGGCGTTAAAGCATGTGTCTCATGGCCCCAATACCCTTCTTTGCATTGGGAACGTCATGGATTGAGGATTATTGTAACCTTTGTTTTTAGTAAACTCATCTGGCTTGAGTCTTACAATTTTTGTTACGTGGTTCAAAGTCTTGCACTATCTCAATTCTCATGATGTCTAAGTTGCTGTTATATTCTCTTGCTCTTGTGCCTGTGTTACGCTGCTCTAGCTTTCCCACCCTGGGACCGTGGTGGAAGGTTTAGAGAGTAGGGATTGCAGGTCCAGAATATTGGAGCGGGAGAGTGTGGGGTGGATGGGGTTCCTATGGCCAGGATCCTCACTGAACTTCCACCACTCTGTGATGGAACTGGCCTGTTGCTGGGCTACAGCTTCCACAGAGGCACTCAGAAAGGAAGTCCTGAGCTCAGTTTACATGTTAACACCTGTGGATGCCTCCCCTATAGAGCTGCAAGTGCAAAGCAAGGACGAAACATTGAAGCCGAGGTTTGGCAACCAGAATAACGTCTTTCTTTCACCACCAACAGCACGGAAGCACGGAGACTGCATTGAGTGGATGTGGTCATACACCTTTTGACTCATGGACCAGTGATGTCTGGCTCTCATGGCACCTGGAGAACTTGGCCTGGAAGCTGGACTCCTGTATATCCTGTCATAAGCGCTGTGTGGCCACCAGAGATCACAGTTTTCTATCCTGCACGTCCAGAAGGTAGGAGCATCTTACCGGGGGGTTTGTTTTTATTGTTGTGGCCCGTGCGTGCAGCTCCAGTAGCACTGCATACAGACCCTTCAGTCGACCACATGAGGAAAAGAGTACAGTGATGGTATACTAGACCTAGAAGGGAGCACGTGCCTGCTACATTCCTACACAGATCCACCCTCATGCATGCATCCTACCTGAAGGACAAGAATTTACCTTTGCTGGTGGCTTTAAAACATGTGTTTTATCGCCCCCTAAAGGCTTTATGCATTGGGAACTTCCTCTGGCTTGAGGATTATTGTAACTTTTGTTATTACGAACCTAATGTGGCTTGACGATTATTATGATTTTCGGTCATTGAATCAAGATCTTGCTGTATCTGAATTCTCAGTATCATGAAGTTTCTATTATCTTCTCTTGCTACTTTGGCATGTGTTGACAGTGCTGCAGTTTTGTTCTTTTTTTTGTGCTTTGACCATTGGGAAAGATTTACATAGTGTGTTTTATGAGACGATCATACTGGAGAGTATAGGATGGGGTGAATGGGTTCCTATGGTGAAGTTCCTCTTTGAACATCAACCACTTTGTGATGTAACTGGCCTGTTGCTAGGCTACATCTTCAACAGACTGTGTCACAATGGAAACTCTGAGCTCAGTGTACATGTTAACACCTACGGATGCCTACCCTCTTCAACTGTAAGTACAAACCAGGGAAGAATCACTGAAGAGATGTTGGGCCAAGAGAATAAAATCTTGCTGCCAGCGGCGACGTCACGGTACCCGGGAGATTTCTTTCACTGGACGTGGCAGTGGAAATTTGGACACGTGGAAGAATGGCTGCCCCAACTGGCAACTTGTTGACAGGGCCTGGAAGCTGGCCCCATGTCTATTCCTGTCTTAATACCTGGGGGGCCAAAAAAGTTCACATAACTTACCGTTAAGAGCCGGAGAATAGGACCATCTTACGGAGTGTTCTGTTTTCCCATTGTGGCGTGTACACGCACCTCCAGTTGCACTGCATACAGACCCTTCAGTAAACCCACATGGGGACAAAAGTAAAATAGTGCTGTACCAGACCTTGATGGGGCTGTCTGCCTCCTGCATTCCGACCGCAGTTTCACTCTCATGCGTGCATCCTACCTGAGGAGCAAAATTTACATTGGATGATGGCTTCGAAACGTGTGTCTCATTGACCCCAAAGACTTTATGCATTGGGAACTTCCCTTGGATTGAGGATCATTATAACTGTTGTTATTTGTAACCTAATCTGGCTTGAGGATTATTATAATTTATGTTACCGTTATCAAAATCTTGGTTCATCTCGTTTCTTAGATCCGTTAGTTGCTGTTGTTCACTCTTGCTGTATTGGCGCGTGTTTACAGTGGTCAAGCTTTTTTTTGCACAGGGACCATTGCGGAAGATTTAAGGAGTGTGGATGGTAAGGCGAAAATACTGGAGTGGGTTTGTTTGGGGAAAATGCGTTCCTGTGGAGAAAATCCTTTGAACGTCAACCAGTTTGTGATGAAACTGGCCTGTTGCTCGGCCACATCTTCAACAGTGAAACTCACAAAGGAAGCCTGAGCTCAGTGTACATATTAGCACGTATGGATGCCTCCGCTATGCAAGTGCAAGTAGAAACCAAGGAAGAATCACTGAAGCAGAGGTTTGGCATCAGAATATCATCTTGCTGCCAGCGCCCACTTCACAGGACCCGGGAGAGTCCACTGATTGGACGTGGCAAAGGAACTGTCGGCACATGGACCAAATGGCTGGCTCAACTGCCACCTTGGTGACAAGGCCTCAAGTGTACTCCTTCCTGTCCTAATAGCTGTGCGGCCACCAAAGTTCACAATCGCTTATCCTGAATGGCCAGAATGTAGGAGCATCTCAGCGGGGTGTTCTGTGTTATCACTATGACCTTTGCATGCACCTCCAGTCGCACTATACATAAAGCCTTCGGTGAACCTGACGTGGAAAGAATTAAAAGTATGGTACACTACACCTTGAAGGGGCCGCCTGCCTGCTATAGTCCTTTCACAGATCCGCTCTCATGCACGCATCCAACATGAAGGACAAGAGTTGCCTGTGTTGGTGGCGTTAAAGCATGTGTCTCATCGCCCCAATACCCTTCTTTGCATTGGGAACGTCCATGGATTGAGGATTATTGTAACCTTTGTTTTTAGTAAACTCATCTGGCTTGAGTCTTACAATTTTTGTTACGTGTTTCAAAGTCTTGCACTATCTCAATTCTCATGATGTCTAAGTTGCTGTTATATTCTCTTGCTCTTGTGCCTGTGTTACGCTGCTCTAGCTTTGCCACCCTGGGACCGTGGTGGAAGGTTTAGAGAGTAGGGATTGCAGGTCCAGAATATTGGAGCGGGAGAGTGTGGGGTGGATGGGGTTCCTATGGCCAGGATCCTCACTGAACTTCCACCACTCTGTGATGGAACTGGCCTGTTGCTGGGCTACAGCTTCCACAGAGGCACTCAGAAAGGAAGTCCTGAGCTCAGTTTACATGTTAACACCTGTGGATGCCTCCCCTATAGAGCTGCAAGTGCAAAGCAAGGACGAAACATTGAAGCCGAGGTTTGGCAACCAGAATAACGTCTTTCTTTCACCACCAACAGCACGGAAGCACGGAGACTGCATTGAGTGGATGTGGTCATACACCTTTTGACTCATGGACCAGTGATGTCTGGCTCTCATGGCACCTGGAGAACTTGGCCTGGAAGCTGGACTCCTGTATATCCTGTCATAAGCGCTGTGTGGCCACCAGAGATCACAGTTTTCTATCCTGCACGTCCAGAAGGTAGGAGCATCTTACCGGGGGGTTTGTTTTTATTGTTGTGGCCCGTGCGTGCAGCTCCAGTAGCACTGCATACAGACCCTTCAGTCGACCACATGAGGAAAAGAGTACAGTGATGGTATACTAGACCTAGAAGGGAGCACGTGCCTGCTACATTCCTACACAGATCCACCCTCATGCATGCATCCTACCTGAAGGACAAGAATTTACCTTTGCTGGTGGCTTTAAAACATGTGTTTTATCGCCCCCTAAAGGCTTTATGCATTGGGAACTTCCTCTGGCTTGAGGATTATTGTAACTTTTGTTATTACGAACCTAATGTGGCTTGACGATTATTATGATTTTCGGTCATTGAATCAAGATCTTGCTGTATCTGAATTCTCAGTATCATGAAGTTTCTATTATCTTCTCTTGCTACTTTGGCATGTGTTGACAGTGCTGCAGTTTTGTTCTTTTTTTTGTGCTTTGACCATTGGGAAAGATTTACATAGTGTGTTTTATGAGACGATCATACTGGAGAGTATAGGATGGGGTGAATGGGTTCCTATGGTGAAGTTCCTCTTTGAACATCAACCACTTTGTGATGTAACTGGCCTGTTGCTAGGCTACATCTTCATCAGACTGTGTCACAATGGAAACTCTGAGCTCAGTGTACATGTTAACACATACGGATGCCTACCCTCTTCAACTGTAAGTACAAACCAGGGAAGAATCACTGAAGAGATGTTGGGCCAAGAGAATAAAATCTTGCTGCCAGCGGCGACGTCACGGTACCCGGGAGATTTCTTTCACTGGACGTGGCAGTGGAAATTTGGACACGTGGAAGAATGGCTGCCCCAACCGGCAACTTGTTGACAGGGCCTGGAAGCTGGCCCCATGTCTATTCCTGTCTTAATACCTCGGGGGCCAAAAAAGTTCACATAACTTACCGTTAAGAGCCGGAGAATAGGACCATCTTACGGAGTGTTCTGTTTTCCCATTGTGGCGTGTACACGCACCTCCAGTTGCACTGCATACAGACCCTTCAGTAAACCCACATGGGGACAAAAGTAAAATAGTGCTGTACCAGACCTTGATGGGGCTGTCTGCCTCCTGCATTCCGACCGCAGTTTCACTCTCATGCGTGCATCCTACCTGAGGAGCAAAATTTACATTGGATGATGGCTTCGAAACGTGTGTCTCATTGACCCCAAAGACTTTATGCATTGGGAACTTCCCTTGGATTGAGGATCATTATAACTGTTGTTATTTGTAACCTAATCTGGCTTGAGGATTATTATAATTTATGTTACCGTTATCAAAATCTTGGTTCATCTCGTTTCTTAGATCTGTTAGTTGCTGTTGTTCACTCTTGCTGTATTGGCGCGTGTTTACAGTGGTCAAGCTTTTTTTTGCACAGGGACCATTGCGGAAGATTTAAGGAGTGTGGATGGTAAGGCGAAAATACTGGAGTGGGTTTGTTTGGGGAAAATGCGTTCCTGTGGAGAAAATCCTTTGAACGTCAACCAGTTTGTGATGAAACTGGCCTGTTGCTCGGCCACATCTTCAACAGTGAAACTCACAAAGGAAGCCTGAGCTCAGTGTACATGTTAGCACGTATGGATGCCTCCGCTATGCAAGTGCAAGTAGAAACCAAGGAAGAATCACTGAAGCAGAGGTTTGGCATCAGAATATCATCTTGCTGCCAGCGCCCACTTCACAGGACCCGGGAGAGTCCACTGATTGGACGTGGCAAAGGAACTGTCGGCACATGGACCAAATGGCTGGCTCAACTGCCACCTTGGTGACAAGGCCTCAAGTGTACTCCTTCCTGTCCTAATAGCTGTGCGGCCACCAAAGTTCACAATCGCTTATCCTGAATGGCCAGAATGTAGGAGCATCTCAGCGGGGTGTTCTGTGTTATCACTATGACCTTTGCATGCACCTCCAGTCGCACTATACATAAAGCCTTCGGTGAACCTGACGTGGAAAGAATTAAAAGTATGGTACACTACACCTTGAAGGGGCCGCCTGCCTGCTATAGTCCTTTCACAGATCCGCTCTCATGCACGCATCCAACATGAAGGACAAGATTTGCCTGTGTTGGTGGCGTTAAAGCATGTGTCTCATCGCCCCAATACCCTTCTTTGCATTGGGAACGTCCATGGATTGAGGATTATTGTAACCTTTGTTTTTAGTAAACTCATCTGGCTTGAGTCTTACAATTTTTGTTACGTGTTTCAAAGTCTTGCACTATCTCAATTCTCATGATGTCTAAGTTGCTGTTATATTCTCTTGCTCTTGTGCCTGTGTTACGCTGCTCTAGCTTTGCCACCCTGGGACCGTGGTGGAAGGTTTAGAGAGTAGGGATTGCAGGTCCAGAATATTGGAGCGGGAGAGTGTGGGGTGGATGGGGTTCCTATGGCCAGGATCCTCACTGAACTTCCACCACTCTGTGATGGAACTGGCCTGTTGCTGGGCTACAGCTTCCACAGAGGCACTCAGAAAGGAAGTCCTGAGCTCAGTTTACATGTTAACACCTGTGGATGCCTCCCCTATAGAGCTGCAAGTGCAAAGCAAGGACGAAACATTGAAGCCGAGGTTTGGCAACCAGAATAACGTCTTTTTTCACCACCAACAGCACGGAAGCACGGAGACTGCATTGAGTGGATGTGGTCATACACCTTTTGACTCATGGACCAGTGATGTCTGGCTCTCATGGCACCTGGAGAACTTGGCCTGGAAGCTGGACTCCTGTATATCCTGTCATAAGCGCTGTGTGGCCACCAGAGATCACAGTTTTCTATCCTGCACGTCCAGAAGGTAGGAGCATCTTACCGGGGGGTTTGTTTTTATTGTTGTGGCCCGTGCGTGCAGCTCCAGTAGCACTGCATACAGACCCTTCAGTCGACCACATGAGGAAAAGAGTACAGTGATGGTATACTAGACCTAGAAGGGAGCACGTGCCTGCTACATTCCTACACAGATCCACCCTCATGCATGCATCCTACCTGAAGGACAAGAATTTACCTTTGCTGGTGGCTTTAAAACATGTGTTTTATCGCCCCCTAAAGGCTTTATGCATTGGGAACTTCCTCTGGCTTGAGGATTATTGTAACTTTTGTTATTACGAACCTAATGTGGCTTGACGATTATTATGATTTTCGGTCATTGAATCAAGATCTTGCTGTATCTGAATTCTCAGTATCATGAAGTTTCTATTATCTTCTCTTGCTACTTTGGCATGTGTTGACAGTGCTGCAGTTTTGTTCTTTTTTTTGTGCTTTGACCATTGGGAAAGATTTACATAGTGTGTTTTATGAGACGATCATACTGGAGAGTATAGGATGGGGTGAATGGGTTCCTATGGTGAAGTTCCTCTTTGAACATCAACCACTTTGTGATGTAACTGGCCTGTTGCTAGGCTACATCTTCATCAGACTGTGTCACAATGGAAACTCTGAGCTCAGTGTACATGTTAACACCTACGGATGCCTACCCTCTTCAACTGTAAGTACAAACCAGGGAAGAATCACTGAAGAGATGTTGGGCCAAGAGAATAAAATCTTGCTGCCAGCGGCGACGTCACGGTACCCGGGAGATTTCTTTCACTGGACGTGGCAGTGGAAATTTGGACACGTGGAAGAATGGCTGCCCCAACTGGCAACTTGTTGACAGGGCCTGGAAGCTGGCCCCATGTCTATTCCTGTCTTAATACCTCGGGGGCCAAAAAAGTTCACATAACTTACCGTTAAGAGCCGGAGAATAGGACCATCTTACGGAGTGTTCTGTTTTCCCATTGTGGCGTGTACACGCACCTCCAGTTGCACTGCATACAGACCCTTCAGTAAACCCACATGGGGACAAAAGTAAAATAGTGCTGTACCAGACCTTGATGGGGCTGTCTGCCTCCTGCATTCCGACCGCAGTTTCACTCTCATGCGTGCATCCTACCTGAGGAGCAAAATTTACATTGGATGATGGCTTCGAAACGTGTGTCTCATTGACCCCAAAGACTTTATGCATTGGGAACTTCCCTTGGATTGAGGATCATTATAACTGTTGTTATTTGTAACCTAATCTGGCTTGAGGATTATTATAATTTATGTTACCGTTATCAAAATCTTGGTTCATCTCGTTTCTTAGATCTGTTAGTTGCTGTTGTTCACTCTTGCTGTATTGGCGCGTGTTTACAGTGGTCAAGCTTTTTTTTGCACAGGGACCATTGCGGAAGATTTAAGGAGTGTGGATGGTAAGGCGAAAATACTGGAGTGGGTTTGTTTGGGGAAAATGCGTTCCTGTGGAGAAAATCCTTTGAACGTCAACCAGTTTGTGATGAAACTGGCCTGTTGCTCGGCCACATCTTCAACAGTGAAACTCACAAAGGAAGCCTGAGCTCAGTGTACATGTTAGCACGTATGGATGCCTCCGCTATGCAAGTGCAAGTAGAAACCAAGGAAGAATCACTGAAGCAGAGGTTTGGCATCAGAATATCATCTTGCTGCCAGCGCCCACTTCACAGGACCCGGGAGAGTCCACTGATTGGACGTGGCAAAGGAACTGTCGGCACATGGACCAAATGGCTGGCTCAACTGCCACCTTGGTGACAAGGCCTCAAGTGTACTCCTTCCTGTCCTAATAGCTGTGCGGCCACCAAAGTTCACAATCGCTTATCCTGAATGGCCAGAATGTAGGAGCATCTCAGCGGGGTGTTCTGTGTTATCACTATGACCTTTGCATGCACCTCCAGTCGCACTATACATAAAGCCTTCGGTGAACCTGACGTGGCAAGAATTAAAAGTATGGTACACTACACCTTGAAGGGGCCGCCTGCCTGCTATAGTCCTTTCACAGATCCGCTCTCATGCACGCATCCAACATGAAGGACAAGATTTGCCTGTGTTGGTGGCGTTAAAGCATGTGTCTCATCGCCCCAATACCCTTCTTTGCATTGGGAACGTCCATGGATTGAGGATTATTGTAACCTTTGTTTTTAGTAAACTCATCTGGCTTGAGTCTTACAATTTTTGTTACGTGTTTCAAAGTCTTGCACTATCTCAATTCTCATGATGTCTAAGTTGCTGTTATATTCTCTTGCTCTTGTGCCTGTGTTACGCTGCTCTAGCTTTGCCACCCTGGGACCGTGGTGGAAGGTTTAGAGAGTAGGGATTGCAGGTCCAGAATATTGGAGCGGGAGAGTGTGGGGTGGATGGGGTTCCTATGGCCAGGATCCTCACTGAACTTCCACCACTCTGTGATGGAACTGGCCTGTTGCTGGGCTACAGCTTCCACAGAGGCACTCAGAAAGGAAGTCCTGAGCTCAGTTTACATGTTAACACCTGTGGATGCCTCCCCTATAGAGCTGCAAGTGCAAAGCAAGGACGAAACATTGAAGCCGAGGTTTGGCAACCAGAATAACGTCTTTCTTTCACCACCAACAGCACGGAAGCACGGAGACTGCATTGAGTGGATGTGGTCATACACCTTTTGACTCATGGACCAGTGATGTCTGGCTCTCATGGCACCTGGAGAACTTGGCCTGGAAGCTGGACTCCTGTATATCCTGTCATAAGCGCTGTGTGGCCACCAGAGATCACAGTTTTCTATCCTGCACGTCCAGAAGGTAGGAGCATCTTACCGGGGAGTTTGTTTTTATTGTTGTGGCCCGTGCGTGCAGCTCCAGTAGCACTGCATACAGACCCTTCAGTCGACCACATGAGGAAAAGAGTACAGTGATGGTATACTAGACCTAGAAGGGAGCACGTGCCTGCTACATTCCTACACAGATCCACCCTCATGCATGCACCCTACCTGAAGGACAAGAATTTACCTTTGCTGGTGGCTTTAAAACATGTGTTTTATCGCCCCCTAAAGGCTTTATGCATTGGGAACTTCCTCTGGCTTGAGGATTATTGTAACTTTTGTTATTACGAACCTAATGTGGCTTGACGATTATTATGATTTTCGGTCATTGAATCAAGATCTTGCTGTATCTGAATTCTCAGTATCATGAAGTTTCTATTATCTTCTCTTGCTACTTTGGCATGTGTTGACAGTGCTGCAGTTTTGTTCTTTTTTTTGTGCTTTGACCATTGGGAAAGATTTACATAGTGTGTTTTATGAGACGATCATACTGGAGAGTATAGGATGGGGTGAATGGGTTCCTATGGTGAAGTTCCTCTTTGAACATCAACCACTTTGTGATGTAACTGGCCTGTTGCTAGGCTACATCTTCAACAGACTGTGTCACAATGGAAACTCTGAGCTCAGTGTACATGTTAACACCTACGGATGCCTACCCTCTTCAACTGTAAGTACAAACCAGGGAAGAATCACTGAAGAGATGTTGGGCCAAGAGAATAAAATCTTGCTGCCAGCGGCGACGTCACGGTACCCGGGAGATTTCTTTCACTGGACGTGGCAGTGGAAATTTGGACACGTGGAAGAATGGCTGCCCCAACTGGCAACTTGTTGACAGGGCCTGGAAGCTGGCCCCATGTCTATTCCTGTCTTAATACCTCGGGGGCCAAAAAAGTTCACATAACTTACCGTTAAGAGCCGGAGAATAGGACCATCTTACGGAGTGTTCTGTTTTCCCATTGTGGCGTGTACACGCACCTCCAGTTGCACTGCATACAGACCCTTCAGTAAACCCACATGGGGACAAAAGTAAAATAGTGCTGTACCAGACCTTGATGGGGCTGTCTGCCTCCTGCATTCCGACCGCAGTTTCACTCTCATGCGTGCATCCTACCTGAGGAGCAAAATTTACATTGGATGATGGCTTCGAAACGTGTGTCTCATTGACCCCAAAGACTTTATGCATTGGGAACTTCCCTTGGATTGAGGATCATTATAACTGTTGTTATTTGTAACCTAATCTGGCTTGAGGATTATTATAATTTATGTTACCGTTATCAAAATCTTGGTTCATCTCGTTTCTTAGATCTGTTAGTTGCTGTTGTTCACTCTTGCTGTATTGGCGCGTGTTTACAGTGGTCAAGCTTTTTTTTGCACAGGGACCATTGCGGAAGATTTAAGGAGTGTGGATGGTAAGGCGAAAATACTGGAGTGGGTTTGTTTGGGGAAAATGCGTTCCTGTGGAGAAAATCCTTTGAACGTCAACCAGTTTGTGATGAAACTGGCCTGTTGCTCGGCCACATCTTCAACAGTGAAACTCACAAAGGAAGCCTGAGCTCAGTGTACATGTTAGCACGTATGGATGCCTCCGCTATGCAAGTGCAAGTAGAAACCAAGGAAGAATCACTGAAGCAGAGGTTTGGCATCAGAATATCATCTTGCTGCCAGCGCCCACTTCACAGGACCCGGGAGAGTCCACTGATTGGACGTGGCAAAGGAACTGTCGGCACATGGACCAAATGGCTGGCTCAACTGCCACCTTGGTGACAAGGCCTCAAGTGTACTCCTTCCTGTCCTAATAGCTGTGCGGCCACCAAAGTTCACAATCGCTTATCCTGAATGGCCAGAATGTAGGAGCATCTCAGCGGGGTGTTCTGTGTTATCACTATGACCTTTGCATGCACCTCCAGTCGCACTATACATAAAGCCTTCGGTGAACCTGACGTGGAAAGAATTAAAAGTATGGTACACTACACCTTGAAGGGGCCGCCTGCCTGCTATAGTCCTTTCACAGATCCGCTCTCATGCACGCATCCAACATGAAGGACAAGATTTGCCTGTGTTGGTGGCGTTAAAGCATGTGTCTCATCGCCCCAATACCCTTCTTTGCATTGGGAACGTCCATGGATTGAGGATTATTGTAACCTTTGTTTTTAGTAAACTCATCTGGCTTGAGTCTTACAATTTTTGTTACGTGTTTCAAAGTCTTGCACTATCTCAATTCTCATGATGTCTAAGTTGCTGTTATATTCTCTTGCTCTTGTGCCTGTGTTACGCTGCTCTAGCTTTGCCACCCTGGGACCGTGGTGGAAGGTTTAGAGAGTAGGGATTGCAGGTCCAGAATATTGGAGCGGGAGAGTGTGGGGTGGATGGGGTTCCTATGGCCAGGATCCTCACTGAACTTCCACCACTCTGTGATGGAACTGGCCTGTTGCTGGGCTACAGCTTCCACAGAGGCACTCAGAAAGGAAGTCCTGAGCTCAGTTTACATGTTAACACCTGTGGATGCCTCCCCTATAGAGCTGCAAGTGCAAAGCAAGGACGAAACATTGAAGCCGAGGTTTGGCAACCAGAATAACGTCTTTCTTTCACCACCAACAGCACGGAAGCACGGAGACTGCATTGAGTGGATGTGGTCATACACCTTTTGACTCATGGACCAGTGATGTCTGGCTCTCATGGCACCTGGAGAACTTGGCCTGGAAGCTGGACTCCTGTATATCCTGTCATAAGCGCTGTGTGGCCACCAGAGATCACAGTTTTCTATCCTGCACGTCCAGAAGGTAGGAGCATCTTACCGGGGGGTTTGTTTTTATTGTTGTGGCCCGTGCGTGCAGCTCCAGTAGCACTGCATACAGACCCTTCAGTCGACCACATGAGGAAAAGAGTACAGTGATGGTATACTAGACCTAGAAGGGAGCACGTGCCTGCTACATTCCTACACAGATCCACCCTCATGCATGCATCCTACCTGAAGGACAAGAATTTACCTTTGCTGGTGGCTTTAAAACATGTGTTTTATCGCCCCCTAAAGGCTTTATGCATTGGGAACTTCCTCTGGCTTGAGGATTATTGTAACTTTTGTTATTACGAACCTAATGTGGCTTGACGATTATTATGATTTTCGGTCATTGAATCAAGATCTTGCTGTATCTGAATTCTCAGTATCATGAAGTTTCTATTATCTTCTCTTGCTACTTTGGCATGTGTTGACAGTGCTGCAGTTTTGTTCTTTTTTTTGTGCTTTGACCATTGGGAAAGATTTACATAGTGTGTTTTATGAGACGATCATACTGGAGAGTATAGGATGGGGTGAATGGGTTCCTATGGTGAAGTTCCTCTTTGAACATCAACCACTTTGTGATGTAACTGGCCTGTTGCTAGGCTACATCTTCATCAGACTGTGTCACAATGGAAACTCTGAGCTCAGTGTACATGTTAACACATACGGATGCCTACCCTCTTCAACTGTAAGTACAAACCAGGGAAGAATCACTGAAGAGATGTTGGGCCAAGAGAATAAAATCTTGCTGCCAGCGGCGACGTCACGGTACCCGGGAGATTTCTTTCACTGGACGTGGCAGTGGAAATTTGGACACGTGGAAGAATGGCTGCCCCAACTGGCAACTTGTTGACAGGGCCTGGAAGCTGGCCCCATGTCTATTCCTGTCTTAATACCTCGGGGGCCAAAAAAGTTCACATAACTTACCGTTAAGAGCCGGAGAATAGGACCATCTTACGGAGTGTTCTGTTTTCCCATTGTGGCGTGTACACGCACCTCCAGTTGCACTGCATACAGACCCTTCAGTAAACCCACATGGGGACAAAAGTAAAATAGTGCTGTACCAGACCTTGATGGGGCTGTCTGCCTCCTGCATTCCGACCGCAGTTTCACTCTCATGCGTGCATCCTACCTGAGGAGCAAAATTTACATTGGATGATGGCTTCGAAACGTGTGTCTCATTGACCCCAAAGACTTTATGCATTGGGAACTTCCCTTGGATTGAGGATCATTATAACTGTTGTTATTTGTAACCTAATCTGGCTTGAGGATTATTATAATTTATGTTACCGTTATCAAAATCTTGGTTCATCTCGTTTCTTAGATCTGTTAGTTGCTGTTGTTCACTCTTGCTGTATTGGCGCGTGTTTACAGTGGTCAAGCTTTTTTTTGCACAGGGACCATTGCGGAAGATTTAAGGAGTGTGGATGGTAAGGCGAAAATACTGGAGTGGGTTTGTTTGGGGAAAATGCGTTCCTGTGGAGAAAATCCTTTGAACGTCAACCAGTTTGTGATGAAACTGGCCTGTTGCTCGGCCACATCTTCAACAGTGAAACTCACAAAGGAAGCCTGAGCTCAGTGTACATGTTAGCACGTATGGATGCCTCCGCTATGCAAGTGCAAGTAGAAACCAAGGAAGAATCACTGAAGCAGAGGTTTGGCATCAGAATATCATCTTGCTGCCAGCGCCCACTTCACAGGACCCGGGAGAGTCCACTGATTGGACGTGGCAAAGGAACTGTCGGCACATGGACCAAATGGCTGGCTCAACTGCCACCTTGGTGACAAGGCCTCAAGTGTACTCCTTCCTGTCCTAATAGCTGTGCGGCCACCAAAGTTCACAATCGCTTATCCTGAATGGCCAGAATGTAGGAGCATCTCAGCGGGGTGTTCTGTGTTATCACTATGACCTTTGCATGCACCTCCAGTCGCACTATACATAAAGCCTTCGGTGAACCTGACGTGGAAAGAATTAAAAGTATGGTACACTACACCTTGAAGGGGCCGCCTGCCTGCTATAGTCCTTTCACAGATCCGCTCTCATGCACGCATCCAACATGAAGGACAAGATTTGCCTGTGTTGGTGGCGTTAAAGCATGTGTCTCATCGCCCCAATACCCTTCTTTGCATTGGGAACGTCCATGGATTGAGGATTATTGTAACCTTTGTTTTTAGTAAACTCATCTGGCTTGAGTCTTACAATTTTTGTTACGTGTTTCAAAGTCTTGCACTATCTCAATTCTCATGATGTCTAAGTTGCTGTTATATTCTCTTGCTCTTGTGCCTGTGTTACGCTGCTCTAGCTTTCCCACCCTGGGACCGTTGTGGAAGGTTTAGAGGTAGGGATTGCAGGTCCAGGGATTGCAGGTCCAGAATATTGGAGCGGGAGAGTGTGGGGTGGATGGGGTTCCTATGGCCAGGATCCTCACTGAACTTCCACCACTCTGTGATGGAACTGGCCTGTTGCTGGGCTACAGCTTCCACAGAGGCACTCAGAAAGGAAGTCCTGAGCTCAGTTTACATGTTAACACCTGTGGATGCCTCCCCTATAGAGCTGCAAGTGCAAAGCAAGGACGAAACATTGAAGCCGAGGTTTGGCAACCAGAATAACGTCTTTCTTTCACCACCAACAGCACGGAAGCACGGAGACTGCATTGAGTGGATGTGGTCATACACCTTTTGACTCATGGACCAGTGATGTCTGGCTCTCATGGCACCTGGAGAACTTGGCCTGGAAGCTGGACTCCTGTATATCCTGTCATAAGCGCTGTGTGGCCACCAGAGATCACAGTTTTCTATCCTGCACGTCCAGAAGGTAGGAGCATCTTACCGGGGGGTTTGTTTTTATTGTTGTGGCCCGTGCGTGCAGCTCCAGTAGCACTGCATACAGACCCTTCAGTCGACCACATGAGGAAAAGAGTACAGTGATGGTATACTAGACCTAGAAGGGAGCACGTGCCTGCTACATTCCTACACAGATCCACCCTCATGCATGCACCCTACCTGAAGGACAAGAATTTACCTTTGCTGGTGGCTTTAAAACATGTGTTTTATCGCCCCCTAAAGGCTTTATGCATTGGGAACTTCCTCTGGCTTGAGGATTATTGTAACTTTTGTTATTACGAACCTAATGTGGCTTGACGATTATTATGATTTTCGGTCATTGAATCAAGATCTTGCTGTATCTGAATTCTCAGTATCATGAAGTTTCTATTATCTTCTCTTGCTACTTTGGCATGTGTTGACAGTGCTGCAGTTTTGTTCTTTTTTTTGTGCTTTGACCATTGGGAAAGATTTACATAGTGTGTTTTATGAGACGATCATACTGGAGAGTATAGGATGGGGTGAATGGGTTCCTATGGTGAAGTTCCTCTTTGAACATCAACCACTTTGTGATGTAACTGGCCTGTTGCTAGGCTACATCTTCAACAGACTGTGTCACAATGGAAACTCTGAGCTCAGTGTACATGTTAACACCTACGGATGCCTACCCTCTTCAACTGTAAGTACAAACCAGGGAAGAATCACTGAAGAGATGTTGGGCCAAGAGAATAAAATCTTGCTGCCAGCGGCGACGTCACGGTACCCGGGAGATTTCTTTCACTGGACGTGGCAGTGGAAATTTGGACACGTGGAAGAATGGCTGCCCCAACTGGCAACTTGTTGACAGGGCCTGGAAGCTGGCCCCATGTCTATTCCTGTCTTAATACCTGGGGGGCCAAAAAAGTTCACATAACTTACCGTTAAGAGCCGGAGAATAGGACCATCTTACGGAGTGTTCTGTTTTCCCATTGTGGCGTGTACACGCACCTCCAGTTGCACTGCATACAGACCCTTCAGTAAACCCACATGGGGACAAAAGTAAAATAGTGCTGTACCAGACCTTGATGGGGCTGTCTGCCTCCTGCATTCCGACCGCAGTTTCACTCTCATGCGTGCATCCTACCTGAGGAGCAAAATTTACATTGGATGATGGCTTCGAAACGTGTGTCTCATTGACCCCAAAGACTTTATGCATTGGGAACTTCCCTTGGATTGAGGATCATTATAACTGTTGTTATTTGTAACCTAATCTGGCTTGAGGATTATTATAATTTATGTTACCGTTATCAAAATCTTGGTTCATCTCGTTTCTTAGATCTGTTAGTTGCTGTTGTTCACTCTTGCTGTATTGGCGCGTGTTTACAGTGGTCAAGCTTTTTTTTGCACAGGGACCATTGCGGAAGATTTAAGGAGTGTGGATGGTAAGGCGAAAATACTGGAGTGGGTTTGTTTGGGGAAAATGCGTTCCTGTGGAGAAAATCCTTTGAACGTCAACCAGTTTGTGATGAAACTGGCCTGTTGCTCGGCCACATCTTCAACAGTGAAACTCACAAAGGAAGCCTGAGCTCAGTGTACATGTTAGCACGTATGGATGCCTCCGCTATGCAAGTGCAAGTAGAAACCAAGGAAGAATCACTGAAGCAGAGGTTTGGCATCAGAATATCATCTTGCTGCCAGCGCCCACTTCACAGGACCCGGGAGAGTCCACTGATTGGACGTGGCAAAGGAACTGTCGGCACATGGACCAAATGGCTGGCTCAACTGCCACCTTGGTGACAAGGCCTCAAGTGTACTCCTTCCTGTCCTAATAGCTGTGCGGCCACCAAAGTTCACAATCGCTTATCGTGAATGGCCAGAATGTAGGAGCATCTCAGCGGGGTGTTCTGTGTTATCACTATGACCTTTGCATGCACCTCCAGTCGCACTATACATAAAGCCTTCGGTGAACCTGACGTGGAAAGAATTAAAAGTATGGTACACTACACCTTGAAGGGGCCGCCTGCCTGCTATAGTCCTTTCACAGATCCGCTCTCATGCACGCATCCAACATGAAGGACAAGATTTGCCTGTGTTGGTGGCGTTAAAGCATGTGTCTCATCGCCCCAATACCCTTCTTTGCATTGGGAACGTCCATGGATTGAGGATTATTGTAACCTTTGTTTTTAGTAAACTCATCTGGCTTGAGTCTTACAATTTTTGTTACGTATTTCAAAGTCTTGCACTATCTCAATTCTCATGATGTCTAAGTTGCTGTTATATTCTCTTGCTCTTGTGCCTGTGTTACGCTGCTCTAGCTTTCCCACCCTGGGACCGTTGTGGAAGGTTTAGAGGTAGGGATTGCAGGTCCAGGGATTGCAGGTCCAGAATATTGGAGCGGGAGAGTGTGGGGTGGATGGGGTTCCTATGGCCAGGATCCTCACTGAACTTCCACCACTCTGTGATGGAACTGGCCTGTTGCTGGGCTACAGCTTCCACAGAGGCACTCAGAAAGGAAGTCCTGAGCTCAGTTTACATGTTAACACCTGTGGATGCCTCCCCTATAGAGCTGCAAGTGCAAAGCAAGGACGAAACATTGAAGCCGAGGTTTGGCAACCAGAATAACGTCTTTCTTTCACCACCAACAGCACGGAAGCACGGAGACTGCATTGAGTGGATGTGGTCATACACCTTTTGACTCATGGACCAGTGATGTCTGGCTCTCATGGCACCTGGAGAACTTGGCCTGGAAGCTGGACTCCTGTATATCCTGTCATAAGCGCTGTGTGGCCACCAGAGATCACAGTTTTCTATCCTGCACGTCCAGAAGGTAGGAGCATCTTACCGGGGGGTTTGTTTTTATTGTTGTGGCCCGTGCGTGCAGCTCCAGTAGCACTGCATACAGACCCTTCAGTCGACCACATGAGGAAAAGAGTACAGTGATGGTATACTAGACCTAGAAGGGAGCACGTGCCTGCTACATTCCTACACAGATCCACCCTCATGCATGCATCCTACCTGAAGGACAAGAATTTACCTTTGCTGGTGGCTTTAAAACATGTGTTTTATCACCCCCTAAAGGCTTTATGCATTGGGAACTTCCTCTGGCTTGAGGATTATTGTAACTTTTGTTATTACGAACCTAATGTGGCTTGACGATTATTATGATTTTCGGTCATTGAATCAAGATCTTGCTGTATCTGAATTCTCAGTATCATGAAGTTTCTATTATCTTCTCTTGCTACTTTGGCATGTGTTGACAGTGCTGCAGTTTTGTTCTTTTTTTTGTGCTTTGACCATTGGGAAAGATTTACATAGTGTGTTTTATGAGACGATCATACTGGAGAGTATAGGATGGGGTGAATGGGTTCCTATGGTGAAGTTCCTCTTTGAACATCAACCACTTTGTGATGTAACTGGCCTGTTGCTAGGCTACATCTTCAACAGACTGTGTCACAATGGAAACTCTGAGCTCAGTGTACATGTTAACACCTACGGATGCCTACCCTCTTCAACTGTAAGTACAAACCAGGGAAGAATCACTGAAGAGATGTTGGGCCAAGAGAATAAAATCTTGCTGCCAGCGGCGACGTCACGGTACCCGGGAGATTTCTTTCACTGGACGTGGCAGTGGAAATTTGGACACGTGGAAGAATGGCTGCCCCAACTGGCAACTTGTTGACAGGGCCTGGAAGCTGGCCCCATGTCTATTCCTGTCTTAATACCTGGGGGGCCAAAAAAGTTCACATAACTTACCGTTAAGAGCCGGAGAATAGGACCATCTTACGGAGTGTTCTGTTTTCCCATTGTGGCGTGTACACGCACCTCCAGTTGCACTGCATACAGACCCTTCAGTAAACCCACATGGGGACAAAAGTAAAATAGTGCTGTACCAGACCTTGATGGGGCTGTCTGCCTCCTGCATTCCGACCGCAGTTTCACTCTCATGCGTGCATCCTACCTGAGGAGCAAAATTTACATTGGATGATGGCTTCGAAACGTGTGTCTCATTGACCCCAAAGACTTTATGCATTGGGAACTTCCCTTGGATTGAGGATCATTATAACTGTTGTTATTTGTAACCTAATCTGGCTTGAGGATTATTATAATTTATGTTACCGTTTCTCAAAATCTTGGTTCATCTCGTTTCTTAGATCTGTTAGTTGCTGTTGTTCACTCTTGCTGTATTGGCGCGTGTTTACAGTGGTCAAGCTTTTTTTTGCACAGGGACCATTGCGGAAGATTTAAGGAGTGTGGATGGTAAGGCGAAAATACTGGAGTGGGTTTGTTTGGGGAAAATGCGTTCCTGTGGAGAAAATCCTTTGAACGTCAACCAGTTTGTGATGAAACTGGCCTGTTGCTCGGCCACATCTTCAACAGTGAAACTCACAAAGGAAGCCTGAGCTCAGTGTACATGTTAGCACGTATGGATGCCTCCGCTATGCAAGTGCAAGTAGAAACCAAGGAAGAATCACTGAAGCAGAGGTTTGGCATCAGAATATCATCTTGCTGCCAGCGCCCACTTCACAGGACCCGGGAGAGTCCACTGATTGGACGTGGCAAAGGAACTGTCGGCACATGGACCAAATGGCTGGCTCAACTGCCACCTTGGTGACAAGGCCTCAAGTGTACTCCTTCCTGTCCTAATAGCTGTGCGGCCACCAAAGTTCACAATCGCTTATCCTGAATGGCCAGAATGTAGGAGCATCTCAGCGGGGTGTTCTGTGTTATCACTATGACCTTTGCATGCACCTCCAGTCGCACTATACATAAAGCCTTCGGTGAACCTGACGTGGAAAGAATTAAAAGTATGGTACACTACACCTTGAAGGGGCCGCCTGCCTGCTATAGTCCTTTCACAGATCCGCTCTCATGCACGCATCCAACATGAAGGACAAGATTTGCCTGTGTTGGTGGCGTTAAAGCATGTGTCTCATCGCCCCAATACCCTTCTTTGCATTGGGAACGTCCATGGATTGAGGATTATTGTAACCTTTGTTTTTAGTAAACTCATCTGGCTTGAGTCTTACAATTTTTGTTACGTGTTTCAAAGTCTTGCACTATCTCAATTCTCATGATGTCTAAGTTGCTGTTATATTCTCTTGCTCTTGTGCCTGTGTTACGCTGCTCTAGCTTTGCCACCCTGGGACCGTGGTGGAAGGTTTAGAGAGTAGGGATTGCAGGTCCAGAATATTGGAGCGGGAGAGTGTGGGGTGGATGGGGTTCCTATGGCCAGGATCCTCACTGAACTTCCACCACTCTGTGATGGAACTGGCCTGTTGCTGGGCTACAGCTTCCACAGAGGCACTCAGAAAGGAAGTCCTGAGCTCAGTTTACATGTTAACACCTGTGGATGCCTCCCCTATAGAGCTGCAAGTGCAAAGCAAGGACGAAACATTGAAGCCGAGGTTTGGCAACCAGAATAACGTCTTTCTTTCACCACCAACAGCACGGAAGCACGGAGACTGCATTGAGTGGATGTGGTCATACACCTTTTGACTCATGGACCAGTGATGTCTGGCTCTCATGGCACCTGGAGAACTTGGCCTGGAAGCTGGACTCCTGTATATCCTGTCATAAGCGCTGTGTGGCCACCAGAGATCACAGTTTTCTATCCTGCACGTCCAGAAGGTAGGAGCATCTTACCGGGGGGTTTGTTTTTATTGTTGTGGCCCGTGCGTGCAGCTCCAGTAGCACTGCATACAGACCCTTCAGTCGACCACATGAGGAAAAGAGTACAGTGATGGTATACTAGACCTAGAAGGGAGCACGTGCCTGCTACATTCCTACACAGATCCACCCTCATGCATGCATCCTACCTGAAGGACAAGAATTTACCTTTGCTGGTGGCTTTAAAACATGTGTTTTATCACCCCCTAAAGGCTTTATGCATTGGGAACTTCCTCTGGCTTGAGGATTATTGTAACTTTTGTTATTACGAACCTAATGTGGCTTGACGATTATTATGATTTTCGGTCATTGAATCAAGATCTTGCTGTATCTGAATTCTCAGTATCATGAAGTTTCTATTATCTTCTCTTGCTACTTTGGCATGTGTTGACAGTGCTGCAGTTTTGTTCTTTTTTTTGTGCTTTGACCATTGGGAAAGATTTACATAGTGTGTTTTATGAGACGATCATACTGGAGAGTATAGGATGGGGTGAATGGGTTCCTATGGTGAAGTTCCTCTTTGAACATCAACCACTTTGTGATGTAACTGGCCTGTTGCTAGGCTACATCTTCAACAGACTGTGTCACAATGGAAACTCTGAGCTCAGTGTACATGTTAACACCTACGGATGCCTACCCTCTTCAACTGTAAGTACAAACCAGGGAAGAATCACTGAAGAGATGTTGGGCCAAGAGAATAAAATCTTGCTGCCAGCGGCGACGTCACGGTACCCGGGAGATTTCTTTCACTGGACGTGGCAGTGGAAATTTGGACACGTGGAAGAATGGCTGCCCCAACTGGCAACTTGTTGACAGGGCCTGGAAGCTGGCCCCATGTCTATTCCTGTCTTAATACCTGGGGGGCCAAAAAAGTTCACATAACTTACCGTTAAGAGCCGGAGAATAGGACCATCTTACGGAGTGTTCTGTTTTCCCATTGTGGCGTGTACACGCACCTCCAGTTGCACTGCATACAGACCCTTCAGTAAACCCACATGGGGACAAAAGTAAAATAGTGCTGTACCAGACCTTGATGGGGCTGTCTGCCTCCTGCATTCCGACCGCAGTTTCACTCTCATGCGTGCATCCTACCTGAGGAGCAAAATTTACATTGGATGATGGCTTCGAAACGTGTGTCTCATTGACCCCAAAGACTTTATGCATTGGGATCTTCCCTTGGATTGAGGATCATTATAACTGTTGTTATTTGTAACCTAATCTGGCTTGAGGATTATTGTAATTTATGTTACCGTTATCAAAATCTTGGTTCATCTCGTTTCTTAGATCCGTTAGTTGCTGTTGTTCACTCTTGCTGTATTGGCGCGTGTTTACAGTGGTCAAGCTTTTTTTTGCACAGGGACCATTGCGGAAGATTTAAGGAGTGTGGATGGTAAGGCGAAAATACTGGAGTGGGTTTGTTTGGGGAAAATGCGTTCCTGTGGAGAAAATCCTTTGAACGTCAACCAGTTTGTGATGAAACTGGCCTGTTGCTCGGCCACATCTTCAACAGTGAAACTCACAAAGGAAGCCTGAGCTCAGTGTACATGTTAGCACGTATGGATGCCTCCGCTATGCAAGTGCAAGTAGAAACCAAGGAAGAATCACTGAAGCAGAGGTTTGGCATCAGAATATCATCTTGCTGCCAGCGCCCACTTCACAGGACCCGGGAGAGTCCACTGATTGGTCGTGGCAAAGGAACTGTCGGCACATGGACCAAATGGCTGGCTCAACTGCCACCTTGGTGACAAGGCCTCAAGTGTACTCCTTCCTGTCCTAATAGCTGTGCGGCCACCAAAGTTCACAATCGCTTATCCTGAATGGCCAGAATGTAGGAGCATCTCAGCGGGGTGTTCTGTGTTATCACTATGACCTTTGCATGCACCTCCAGTCGCACTATACATAAAGCCTTCGGTGAACCTGACGTGGAAAGAATTAAAAGTATGGTACACTACACCTTGAAGGGGCCGCCTGCCTGCTATAGTCCTTTCACAGATCCGCTCTCATGCACGCATCCAACATGAAGGACAAGATTTGCCTGTGTTGGTGGCGTTAAAGCATGTGTCTCATCGCCCCAATACCCTTCTTTGCATTGGGAACGTCCATGGATTGAGGATTATTGTAACCTTTGTTTTTAGTAAACTCATCTGGCTTGAGTCTTACAATTTTTGTTACGTGTTTCAAAGTCTTGCACTATCTCAATTCTCATGATGTCTAAGTTGCTGTTATATTCTCTTGCTCTTGTGCCTGTGTTACGCTGCTCTAGCTTTGCCACCCTGGGACCGTGGTGGAAGGTTTAGAGAGTAGGGATTGCAGGTCCAGAATATTGGAGCGGGAGAGTGTGGGGTGGATGGGGTTCCTATGGCCAGGATCCTCACTGAACTTCCACCACTCTGTGATGGAACTGGCCTGTTGCTGGGTACAGCTTCCACAGAGGCACTCAGAAAGGAAGTCCTGAGCTCAGTTTACATGTTAACACCTGTGGATGCCTCCCCTATAGAGCTGCAAGTGCAAAGCAAGGACGAAACATTGAAGCCGAGGTTTGGCAACCAGAATAACGTCTTTCTTTTACCACCAGCAGCACGGAAGCACGGAGACTGCATTGAGTGGATGTGGTCATACACCTTTTGACTCATGGACCAGTGATGTCTGGCTCTCATGGCACCTGGAGAACTTGGCCTGGAAGCTGGACTCCTGTATATCCTGTCATAAGCGCTGTGTGGCCACCAGAGATCACAGTTTTCTATCCTGCACGTCCAGAAGGTAGGAGCATCTTACCGGGGAGTTTGTTTTTATTGTTGTGGCCCGTGCGTGCAGCTCCAGTAGCACTGCATACAGACCCTTCAGTCGACCACATGAGGAAAAGAGTACAGTGATGGTATACTAGACCTAGAAGGGAGCACGTGCCTGCTACATTCCTACACAGATCCACCCTCATGCATGCATCCTACCTGAAGGACAAGAATTTACCTTTGCTGGTGGCTTTAAAACATGTGTTTTATCGCCCCCTAAAGGCTTTATGCATTGGGAACTTCCTCTGGCTTGAGGATTATTGTAACTTTTGTTATTACGAACCTAATGTGGCTTGACGATTATTATGATTTTCGGTCATTGAATCAAGATCTTGCTGTATCTGAATTCTCAGTATCATGAAGTTTCTATTATCTTCTCTTGCTACTTTGGCATGTGTTGACAGTGCTGCAGTTTTGTTCTTTTTTTTGTGCTTTGACCATTGGGAAAGATTTCCATAGTTTGTTTTATGAGACGATCATACTGGAGAGTATAGGATGGGGTGAATGGGTTCCTATGGTGAAGTTCCTCTTTGAACATCAACCACTTTGTGATGTAACTGGCCTGTTGCTAGGCTACATCTTCATCAGACTGTGTCACAATGGAAACTCTGAGCTCAGTGTACATGTTAACACATACGGATGCCTACCCTCTTCAACTGTAAGTACAAACCAGGGAAGAATCACTGAAGAGATGTTGGGCCAAGAGAATAAAATCTTGCTGCCAGCGGCGACGTCACGGTACCCGGGAGATTTCTTTCACTGGACGTGGCAGTGGAAATTTGGACACGTGGAAGAATGGCTGCCCCAACTGGCAACTTGTTGACAGGGCCTGGAAGCTGGCCCCATGTCTATTCCTGTCTTAATACCTCGGGGGCCAAAAAAGTTCACATAACTTACCGTTAAGAGCCGGAGAATAGGACCATCTTACGGAGTGTTCTGTTTTCCCATTGTGGCGTGTACACGCACCTCCAGTTGCACTGCATACAGACCCTTCAGTAAACCCACATGGGGACAAAAGTAAAATAGTGCAGTACCAGACCTTGATGGGGCTGTCTGCCTCCTGCATTCCGACCGCAGTTTCACTCTCATGCGTGCATCCTACCTGAGGAGCAAAATTTACATTGGATGATGGCTTCGAAACGTGTGTCTCATTGACCCCAAAGACTTTATGCATTGGGAACTTCCCTTGGATTGAGGATCATTATAACTGTTGTTATTTGTAACCTAATCTGGCTTGAGGATTATTATAATTTATGTTACCGTTATCAAAATCTTGGTTCATCTCGTTTCTTAGATCTGTTAGTTGCTGTTGTTCACTCTTGCTGTATTGGCGCGTGTTTACAGTGGTCAAGCTTTTTTTTGCACAGGGACCATTGCGGAAGATTTAAGGAGTGTGGATGGTAAGGCGAAAATACTGGAGTGGGTTTGTTTGGGGAAAATGCGTTCCTGTGGAGAAAATCCTTTTAACGTCAACCAGTTTGTGATGAAACTGGCCTGTTGCTCGGCCACATCTTCAACAGTGAAACTCACAAAGGAAGCCTGAGCTCAGTGTACATGTTAGCACGTATGGATGCCTCCGCTATGCAAGTGCAAGTAGAAACCAAGGAAGAATCACTGAAGCAGAGGTTTGGCATCAGAATATCATCTTGCTGCCAGCGCCCACTTCACAGGACCCGGGAGAGTCCACTGATTGGACGTGGCAAAGGAACTGTCGGCACATGGACCAAATGGCTGGCTCAACTGCCACCTTGGTGACAAGGCCTCAAGTGTACTCCTTCCTGTCCTAATAGCTGTGCGGCCACCAAAGTTCACAATCGCTTCTCCTGAATGGCCAGAATGTAGGAGCATGTCAGCGGGGTGTTCTGTGTTATCACTATGACCTTTGCATGCACCTCCAGTCGCACTATACATAAAGTCTTCGGTGAACCTGACGTGGCAAGAATTAAAAGTATGGTACACTACACCTTGAAGGGGCCGCCTGCCTGCTATAGTCCTTTCACAGATCCGCTCTCATGCACGCATCCAACATGAAGGACAAGATTTGCCTGTGTTGGTGGCGTTAAAGCATGTGTCTCATCGCCCCAATACCCTTCTTTGCATTGGGAACGTCCATGGATTGAGGATTATTGTAACCTTTGTTTTTAGTAAACTCATCTGGCTTGAGTCTTACAATTTTTGTTACGTGTTTCAAAGTCTTGCACTATCTCAATTCTCATGATGTCTAAGTCGCTGTTATATTCTCTTGCTCTTGTGCCTGTGTTACGCTGCTCTAGCTTTGCCACCCTGGGACCGTGGTGGAAGGTTTAGAGAGTAGGGATTGCAGGTCCAGAATATTGGAGCGGGAGAGTGTGGGGTGGATGGGGTTCCTATGGCCAGGATCCTCACTGAACTTCCACCACTCTGTGATGGAACTGGCCTGTTGCTGGGCTACAGCTTCCACAGAGGCACTCAGAAAGGAAGTCCTGAGCTCAGTTTACATGTTAACACCTGTGGATGCCTCCCCTATAGAGCTGCAAGTGCAAAGCAAGGACGAAACATTGAAGCCGAGGTTTGGCAACCAGAATAACGTCTTTCTTTCACCACCAACAGCACGGAAGCACGGAGACTGCATTGAGTGGATGTGGTCATACACCTTTTGACTCATGGACCAGTGATGTCTGGCTCTCATGGCACCTGGAGAACTTGGCCTGGAAGCTGGACTCCTGTATATCCTGTCATAAGCGCTGTGTGGCCACCAGAGATCACAGTTTTCTATCCTGCACGTCCAGAAGGTAGGAGCATCTTACCGGGGAGTTTGTTTTTATTGTTGTGGTCCGTGCGTGCAGCTCCAGTAGCACTGCATACAGACCCTTCAGTCGACCACATGAGGAAAAGAGTACAGTGATGGTATACTAGACCTAGAAGGGAGCACGTGCCTGCTACATTCCTACACAGATCCACCCTCATGCATGCACCCTACCTGAAGGACAAGAATTTACCTTTGCTGGTGGCTTTAAAACATGTGTTTTATCGCCCCCTAAAGGCTTTATGCATTGGGAACTTCCTCTGGCTTGAGGATTATTGTAACTTTTGTTATTACGAACCTAATGTGGCTTGACGATTATTATGATTTTCGGTCATTGAATCAAGATCTTGCTGTATCTGAATTCTCAGTATCATGAAGTTTCTATTATCTTCTCTTGCTACTTTGGCATGTGTTGACAGTGCTGCAGTTTTGTTCTTTTTTTTGTGCTTTGACCATTGGGAAAGATTTACATAGTGTGTTTTATGAGACGATCATACTGGAGAGTATAGGATGGGGTGAATGGGTTCCTATGGTGAAGTTCCTCTTTGAACATCAACCACTTTGTGATGTAACTGGCCTGTTGCTAGGCTACATCTTCAACAGACTGTGTCACAATGGAAACTCTGAGCTCAGTGTACATGTTAACACCTACGGATGCCTACCCTCTTCAACTGTAAGTACAAACCAGGGAAGAATCACTGAAGAGATGTTGGGCCAAGAGAATAAAATCTTGCTGCCAGCGGCGACGTCACGGTACCCGGGAGATTTCTTTCACTGGACGTGGCAGTGGAAATTTGGACACGTGGAAGAATGGCTGCCCCAACTGGCAACTTGTTGACAGGGCCTGGAAGCTGGCCCCATGTCTATTCCTGTCTTAATACCTGGGGGGCCAAAAAAGTTCACATAACTTACCGTTAAGAGCCGGAGAATAGGACCATCTTACGGAGTGTTCTGTTTTCCCATTGTGGCGTGTACACGCACCTCCAGTTGCACTGCATACAGACCCTTCAGTAAACCCACATGGGGACAAAAGTAAAATAGTGCTGTACCAGACCTTGATGGGGCTGTCTGCCTCCTGCATTCCGACCGCAGTTTCACTCTCATGCGTGCATCCTACCTGAGGAGCAAAATTTACATTGGATGATGGCTTCGAAACGTGTGTCTCATTGACCCCAAAGACTTTATGCATTGGGATCTTCCCTTGGATTGAGGATCATTATAACTGTTGTTATTTGTAACCTAATCTGGCTTGAGGATTATTGTAATTTATGTTACCGTTATCAAAATCTTGGTTCATCTCGTTTCTTAGATCCGTTAGTTGCTGTTGTTCACTCTTGCTGTATTGGCGCGTGTTTACAGTGGTCACGCTTTTTTTTTCACAAGGACCATTGCGGAAGATTTAAGGAGTGTGGATGGTAAGGCGAAAATACTGGAGTGGGTTTGTTTGGGGAAAATGCGTTCCTGTGGAGAAAATCCTTTGAACGTCAACCAGTTTGTGATGAAACTGGCCTGTTGCTCGGCCACATCTTCAACAGTGAAACTCACAAAGGAAGCCTGAGCTCAGTGTACATGTTAGCACGTATGGATGCCTCCGCTATGCAAGTGCAAGTAGAAACCAAGGAAGAATCACTGAAGCAGAGGTTTGGCATCAGAATATCATCTTGCTGCCAGCGCCCACTTCACAGGACCCGGGAGAGTCCACTGATTGGACGTGGCAAAGGAACTGTCGGTACATGGACCAAATTCCTGGCTCAACTGCCACCTTGGTGACAAGGCCTCAAGTGTACTCCTTCCTGTCCTAATAGCTGTGCGGCCACCAAAGTTCACAATCGCTTATCCTGAATGGCCAGAATGTAGGAGCATCTCAGCGGGGTGTTCTGTGTTATCACTATGACCTTTGCATGCACCTCCAGTCGCACTATACATAAAGCCTTCGGTGAACCTGACGTGGAAAGAATTAAAAGTATGGTACACTACACCTTGAAGGGGCCGCCTGCCTGCTATAGTCCTTTCACAGATCCGCTCTCATGCACGCATCCAACATGAAGGACAAGATTTGCCTGTGTTGGTGGCGTTAAAGCATGTGTCTCATCGTCCCAATACCCTTCTTTGCATTGGGAACGTCCATGGATTGAGGATTATTGTAACCTTTGTTTTTAGTAAACTCATCTGGCTTGAGTCTTACAATTTTTGTTACGTGTTTCAAAGTCTTGCACTATCTCAATTCTCATGATGTCTAAGTTGCTGTTATATTCTCTTGCTCTTGTGCCTGTGTTACGCTGCTCTAGCTTTGCCACCCTGGGACCGTGGTGGAAGGTTTAGAGAGTAGGGATTGCAGGTCCAGAATATTGGAGCGGGAGAGTGTGGGGTGGATGGGGTTCCTATGGCCAGGATCCTCACTGAACTTCCACCACTCTGTGATGGAACTGGCCTGTTGCTGGGCTACAGCTTCCACAGAGGCACTCAGAAAGGAAGTCCTGAGCTCAGTTTACATGTTAACACCTGTGGATGCCTCCCCTATAGAGCTGCAAGTGCAAAGCAAGGACGAAACATTGAAGCCGAGTTTTGGCAACCAGAATAACGTCTTTCTTTCACCACCAACAGCACGGAAGCACGGAGACTGCATTGAGTGGATGTGGTCATACACCTTTTGACTCATGGACCAGTGATGTCTGGCTCTCATGGCACCTGGAGAACTTGGCCTGGAAGCTGGACTCCTGTATATCCTGTCATAAGCGCTGTGTGGCCACCAGAGATCACAGTTTCCTATCCTGCACGTCCAGAAGGTAGGAGCATCTTACCGGGGGGTTTGTTTTTATTGTTGTGGCCCGTGCGTGCAGCTCCAGTAGCACTGCATACAGACCCTTCAGTCGACCACATGAGGAAAAGAGTACAGTGATGGTATACTAGACCTAGAAGGGAGCACGTGCCTGCTACATTCCTACACAGATCCACACTCATGCATGCACCCTACCTGAAGGACAAGAATTTACCTTTGCTGGTGGCTTTAAAACATGTGTTTTATCGCCCCCTAAAGGCTTTATGCATTGGGAACTTCCTCTGGCTTGAGGATTATTGTAACTTTTGTTATTACGAACCTAATGTGGCTTGACGATTATTATGATTTTCGGTCATTGAATCAAGATCTTGCTGTATCTGAATTCTCAGTATCATGAAGTTTCTATTATCTTCTCTTGCTACTTTGGCATGTGTTGACAGTGCTGCAGTTTTGTTCTTTTTTTTGTGCTTTGACCATTGGGAAAGATTTACATAGTGTGTTTTATGAGACGATCATACTGGAGAGTATAGGATGGGGTGAATGGGTTCCTATGGTGAAGTTCCTCTTTGAACATCAACCACTTTGTGATGTAACTGGCCTGTTGCTAGGCTACATCTTCAACAGACTGTGTCACAATGGAAACTCTGAGCTCAGTGTACATGTTAACACCTACGGATGCCTACCCTCTTCAACTGTAAGTACAAACCAGGGAAGAATCACTGAAGAGATGTTGGGCCAAGAGAATAAAATCTTGCTGCCAGCGGCGACGTCACGGTACCCGGGAGATTTCTTTCACTGGACGTTGCAGTGGAAATTTGGACACGTGGAAGAATGGCTGCCCCAACTGGCAACTTGTTGACAGGGCCTGGAAGGTGCCACATGTGTATTCCTGTCTTAATACCTGGGGGGCCAAAAAAGTTCACATAACTTACCGTTAAGAGCCGGAGAATAGGACCATCTTACGGAGTGTTCTGTTTTCCCATTGTGGCGTGTACACGCACCTCCAGTTGCACTGCATACAGACCCTTCAGTAAACCCACATGGGGACAAAAGTAAAATAGTGCTGTACCAGACCTTGATGGGGCTGTCTGCCTCCTGCATTCCGACCGCAGTTTCACTCTCATGCGTGCATCCTACCTGAGGAGCAAAATTTACATTGGATGATGGCTTCGAAACGTGTGTCTCATTGACCCCAAAGACTTTATGCATTGGGATCTTCCCTTGGATTGAGGATCATTATAACTGTTGTTATTTGTAACCTAATCTGGCTTGAGGATTATTGTAATTTATGTTACCGTTATCAAAATCTTGGTTCATCTCGTTTCTTAGATCCGTTAGTTGCTGTTGTTCACTCTTGCTGTATTGGCGCGTGTTTACAGTGGTCAAGCTTTTTTTTGCACAGGGACCATTGCGGAAGATTTAAGGAGTGTGGATGGTAAGGCGAAAATACTGGAGTGGGTTTGTTTGGGGAAAATGCGTTCCTGTGGAGAAAATCCTTTGAACGTCAACCAGTTTGTGATGAAACTGGCCTGTTGCTCGGCCACATCTTCAACAGTGAAACTCACAAAGGAAGCCTGAGCTCAGTGTACATGTTAGCACGTATGGATGCCTCCGCTATGCAAGTGCAAGTAGAAACCAAGGAAGAATCACTGAAGCAGAGGTTTGGCATCAGAATATCATCTTGCTGCCAGCGCCCACTTCACAGGACCCGGGAGAGTCCACTGATTGGACGTGGCAAAGGAACTGTCGGCACATGGACCAAATGGCTGGCTCAACTGCCACCTTGGTGACAAGGCCTCAAGTGTACTCCTTCCTGTCCTAATAGCTGTGCGGCCACCAAAGTTCACAATCGCTTATCCTGAATGGCCAGAATGTAGGAGCATCTCAGCGGGGTGTTCTGTGTTATCACTATGACCTTTGCATGCACCTCCAGTCGCACTATACATAAAGCCTTCGGTGAACCTGACGTGGCAAGAATTAAAAGTATGGTACACTACACCTTGAAGGGGCCGCCTGCCTGCTATAGTCCTTTCACAGATCCGCTCTCATGCACGCATCCAACATGAAGGACAAGATTTGCCTGTGTTGGTGGCGTTAAAGCATGTGTCTCATCGCCCCAATACCCTTCTTTGCATTGGGAACGTCCATGGATTGAGGATTATTGTAACCTTTGTTTTTAGTAAACTCATCTGGCTTGAGTCTTACAATTTTTGTTACGTGTTTCAAAGTCTTGCACTATCTCAATTCTCATGATGTCTAAGTTGCTGTTATATTCTCTTGCTCTTGTGCCTGTGTCACGCTGCTCTAGCTTTGCCACCCTGGGACCGTGGTGGAAGGTTTAGAGAGTAGGGATTGCAGGTCCAGAATATTGGAGCGGGAGAGTGTGGGGTGGATGGGGTTCCTATGGCCAGGATCCTCACTGAACTTCCACCACTCTGTGATGGAACTGGCCTGTTGCTGGGCTACAGCTTCCACAGAGGCACTCAGAAAGGAAGTCCTGAGCTCAGTTTACATGTTAACACCTGTGGATGCCTCCCCTATAGAGCTGCAAGTGCAAAGCAAGGACGAAACATTGAAGCCGAGGTTTGGCAACCAGAATAACGTCTTTCTTTCACCACCAACAGCACGGAAGCACGGAGACTGCATTGAGTGGATGTGGTCATACACCTTTTGACTCATGGACCAGTGATGTCTGGCTCTCATGGCACCTGGAGAACTTGGCCTGGAAGCTGGACTCCTGTATATCCTGTCATAAGCGCTGTGTGGCCACCAGAGATCACAGTTTCCTATCCTGCACGTCCAGAAGGTAGGAGCATCTTACCGGGGGGTTTGTTTTTATTGTTGTGGCCCGTGCGTGCAGCTCCAGTAGCACTGCATACAGACCCTTCAGTCGACCACATGAGGAAAAGAGTACAGTGATGGTATACTAGACCTAGAAGGGAGCACGTGCCTGCTACATTCCTACACAGATCCACCCTCATGCATGCACCCTACCTGAAGGACAAGAATTTACCTTTGCTGGTGGCTTTAAAACATGTGTTTTATCGTCCCCTAAAGGCTTTATGCTTTGGGAACTTCCTCTGGCTTGAGGATTATTGTAACTTTTGTTATTACGAACCTAATGTGGCTTGACGATTATTATGATTTTCGGTCATTGAATCAAGATCTTGCTGTATCTGAATTCTCAGTATCATGAAGTTTCTATTATCTTCTCTTGCTACTTTGGCATGTGTTGACAGTGCTGCAGTTTTGTTCTTTTTTTTGTGCTTTGACCATTGGGAAAGATTTACATAGTGTGTTTTATGAGACGATCATACTGGAGAGTATAGGATGGGGTGAATGGGTTCCTATGGTGAAGTTCCTCTTTGAACATCAACCACTTTGTGATGTAACTGGCCTGTTGCTAGGCTACATCTTCAACAGACTGTGTCACAATGGAAACTCTGAGCTCAGTGTACATGTTAACACCTACGGATGCCTACCCTCTTCAACTGTAAGTACAAACCAGGGAAGAATCACTGAATAGATGTTGGGCCAAGAGAATAAAATCTTGCTGCCAGCGGCGACGTCACGGTACCCGGGAGATTTCTTTCACTGGACGTGGCAGTGGAAATTTGGACACGTGGAAGAATGGCTGCCCCAACTGGCAACTTGTTGACAGGGCCTGGAAGCTGGCCCCATGTCTATTCCTGTCTTAATACCTGGGGGGCCAAAAAAGTTCACATAACTTACCGTTAAGAGCCGGAGAATAGGACCATCTTACGGAGTGTTCTGTTTTCCCATTGTGGCGTGTACACGCACCTCCAGTTGCACTGCATACAGACCCTTCAGTAAACCCACATGGGGACAAAAGTAAAATAGTGCTGTACCAGACCTTGATGGGGCTGTCTGCCTCCTGCATTCCGACCGCAGTTTCACTCTCATGCATGCATCCTACCTGAGGAGCAAAATTTACATTGGATGATGGCTTCGAAACGTGTGTCTCATTGACCCCAAAGACTTTTTGCATTGGGATCTTCCCTTGGATTGAGGATCATTATAACTGTTGTTATTTGTAACCTAATCTGGCTTGAGGATTATTGTAATTTATGTTACCGTTATCAAAATCTTGGTTCATCTCGTTTCTTAGATCCGTTAGTTGCTGTTGTTCACTCTTGCTGTATTGGCGCGTGTTTACAGTGGTCAAGCTTTTTTTTGCACAGGGACCATTGCGGAAGATTTAAGGAGTGTGGATGGTAAGGCGAAAATACTGGAGTGGGTTTGTTTGGGGAAAATGCGTTCCTGTGGAGAAAATCCTTTGAACGTCAACCAGTTTGTGATGAAACTGGCCTGTTGCTCGGCCACATCTTCAACAGTGAAACTCACAAAGGAAGCCTGAGCTCAGTGTACATATTAGCACGTATGGATGCCTCCGCTATGCAAGTGCAAGTAGAAACCAAGGAAGAATCACTGAAGCAGAGGTTTGGCATCAGAATATCATCTTGCTGCCAGCGCCCACTTCACAGGACCCGGGAGAGTCCACTGATTGGACGTGGCAAAGGAACTGTCGGCACATGGACCAAATGGCTGGCTCAACTGCCACCTTGGTGACAAGGCCTCAAGTGTACTCCTTCCTGTCCTAATAGCTGTGCGGCCACCAAAGTTCACAATCGCTTATCCTGAATGGCCAGAATGTAGGAGCATCTCAGCGGGGTGTTCTGTGTTATCACTATGACCTTTGCATGCACCTCCAGTCGCACTATACATAAAGCCTTCGGTGAACCTGACGTGGCAAGAATTAAAAGTATGGTACACTACACCTTGAAGGGGCCGCCTGCCTGCTATAGTCCTTTCACAGATCCGCTCTCATGCACGCATCCAACATGAAGGACAAGATTTGCCTGTGTTGGTGGCGTTAAAGCATGTGTCTCATCGCCCCAATACCCTTCTTTGCATTGGGAACGTCCATGGATTGAGGATTATTGTAACCTTTGTTTTTAGTAAACTCATCTGGCTTGAGTCTTACAATTTTTGTTACGTGTTTCAAAGTCTTGCACTATCTCAATTCTCATGATGTCTAAGTTGCTGTTATATTCTCTTGCTCTTGTGCCTGTGTTACGCTGCTCTAGCTTTGCCACCCTGGGACCGTGGTGGAAGGTTTAGAGAGTAGGGATTGCAGGTCCAGAATATTGGAGCGGGAGAGTGTGGGGTGGATGGGGTTCCTATGGCCAGGATCCTCACTGAACTTCCACCACTCTGTGATGGAACTGGCCTGTTGCTGGGCTACAGCTTCCACAGAGGCACTCAGAAAGGAAGTCCTGAGCTCAGTTTACATGTTAACACCTGTGGATGCCTCCCCTATAGAGCTGCAAGTGCAAAGCAAGGACGAAACATTGAAGCCGAGGTTTGGCAACCAGAATAACGTCTTTCTTTCACCACCAACAGCACGGAAGCACGGAGACTGCATTGAGTGGATGTGGTCATACACCTTTTGACTCATGGACCAGTGATGTCTGGCTCTCATGGCACCTGGAGAACTTGGCCTGGAAGCTGGACTCCTGTATATCCTGTCATAAGCGCTGTGTGGCCACCAGAGATCACAGTTTCCTATCCTGCACGTCCAGAAGGTAGGAGCATCTTACCGGGGGGTTTGTTTTTATTGTTGTGGCCCGTGCGTGCAGCTCCAGTAGCACTGCATACAGACCCTTCAGTCGACCACATGAGGAAAAGAGTACAGTGATGGTATACTAGACCTAGAAGGGAGCACGTGCCTGCTACATTCCTACACAGATCCACCCTCATGCATGCATCCTACCTGAAGGACAAGAATTTACCTTTCCTGGTGGCTTTAAAACATGTGTTTTATCACCCCCTAAAGGCTTTATGCATTGGGAACTTCCTCTGGCTTGAGGATTATTGTAACTTTTGTTATTACGAACCTAATGTGGCTTGACGATTATTATGATTTTCGGTCATTGAATCAAGATCTTGCTGTATCTGAATTCTCAGTATCATGAAGTTTCTATTATCTTCTCTTGCTACTTTGGCATGTGTTGACAGTGCTGCAGTTTTGTTCTTTTTTTTGTGCTTTGACCATTGGGAAAGATTTACATAGTGTGTTTTATGAGACGATCATACTGGAGAGTATAGGATGGGGTGAATGGGTTCCTATGGTGAAGTTCCTCTTTGAACATCAACCACTTTGTGATGTAACTGGCCTGTTGCTAGGCTACATCTTCAACAGACTGTGTCACAATGGAAACTCTGAGCTCAGTGTACATGTTAACACATACGGATGCCTACCCTCTTCAACTGTAAGTACAAACCAGGGAAGAATCACTGAAGAGATGTTGGGCCAAGAGAATAAAATCTTGCTGCCAGCGGCGACGTCACGGTACCCGGGAGATTTCTTTCACTGGACGTGGCAGTGGAAATTTGGACACGTGGAAGAATGGCTGCCCCAACTGGCAACTTGTTGACAGGGCCTGGAAGGTGCCACATGTCTATTCCTGTCTTAATACCTGGGGGGCCAAAAAAGTTCACATAACTTACCGTTAAGAGCCGGAGAATAGGACCATCTTACGGAGTGTTCTGTTTTCCCATTGTGGCGTGTACACGCACCTCCAGTTGCACTGCATACAGACCCTTCAGTAAACCCACATGGGGACAAAAGTAAAATAGTGCTGTACCAGACCTTGATGGGGCTGTCTGCCTCCTGCATTCCGACCGCAGTTTCACTCTCATGCGTGCATCCTACCTGAGGAGCAAAATTTACATTGGATGATGGCTTCGAAACGTGTGTCTCATTGACCCCAAAGACTTTATGCATTGGGATCTTCCCTTGGATTGAGGATCATTATAACTGTTGTTATTTGTAACCTAATCTGGCTTGAGGATTATTATAATTTATGTTACCGTTATCAAAATCTTGGTTCATCTCGTTTCTTAGATCTGTTAGTTGCTGTTGTTCACTCTTGCTATATTGGCGCGTGTTTACAGTGGTCAAGCTTTTTTTTGCACAGGGACCATTGCGGAAGATTTAAGGAGTGTGGATGGTAAGGCGAAATTACTGGAGTGGGTTTGTTTGGGGAAAATGCGTTCCTGTGGAGAAAATCCTTTGAACGTCAACCAGTTTGTGATGAAACTGGCCTGTTGCTCGGCCACATGTTCAACAGTGAAACTCACAAAGGAAGCCTGAGCTCAGTGTACATATTAGCACGTATGGATGCCTCCGCTATGCAAGTGCAAGTAGAAACCAAGGAAGAATCACTGAAGCAGAGGTTTGGCATCAGAATATCATCTTGCTGCCAGCGCCCACTTCACAGGACCCGGGAGAGTCCACTGATTGGACGTGGCAAAGGAACTGTCGGCACATGGACCAAATGGGTGGCTCAACTGCCACCTTGGTGACAAGGCCTCAAGTGTACTCCTTCCTGTCCTAATAGCTGTGCGGCCACCAAAGTTCACAATCGCTTATCCTGAATGGCCAGAATGTAGGAGCATCTCAGCGGGGTGTTCTGTGTTATCACTATGACCTTTGCATGCACCTCCAGTCGCACTATACATAAAGCCTTCGGTGAACCTGACGTGGCAAGAATTAAAAGTATGGTACACTACACCTTGAAGGGGCCGCCTGCCTGCTATAGTCCTTTCACAGATCAGCTCTCATGCACGCATCCAACATGAAGGACAAGATTTGCCTGTGTTGGTGGCGTTAAAGCATGTGTCTCATCGCCCCAATACCCTTCTTTGCATTGGGAACGTCCATGGATTGAGGATTATTGTAACCTTTGTTTTTAGTAAACTCATCTGGCTTGAGTCTTACAATTTTTGTTACGTATTTCAAAGTCTTGCACTATCTCAATTCTCATGATGTCTAAGTTGCTGTTATATTCTCTTGCTCTTGTGCCTGTGTTACGCTGCTCTAGCTTTGCCACCCTGGGACCGTGGTGGAAGGTTTAGAGAGTAGGGATTGCAGGTCCAGAATGTTGGAGCGGGAGAGTGTGGGGTGGATGGGGTTCCTATGGCCAGGATCCTCACTGAACTTCCACCACTCTGTGATGGAACTGGCCTGTTGCTGGGCTACAGCTTCCACAGAGGCACTCAGAAAGGAAGTCCTGAGCTCAGTTTACATGTTAACACCTGTGGATGCCTCCCCTATAGAGCTGCAAGTGCAAAGCAAGGACGAAACATTGAAGCCGAGGTTTGGCAACCAGAATAACGTCTTTCTTTCACCACCAACAGCACGGAAGCACGGAGACTGCATTGAGTGGATGTGGTCATACACCTTTTGACTCATGGACCAGTGATGTCTGGCTCTCATGGCACCTGGAGAACTTGGCCTGGAAGCTGGAGTCCTGTATATCCTGTCATAAGCGCTGTGTGGCCACCAGAGATCACAGTTTTCTATCCTGCACGTCCAGAAGGTAGGAGCATCTTACCGGGGAGTTTGTTTTTATTGTTGTGGCCCGTGCGTGCAGCTCCAGTAGCACTGCATACAGACCCTTCAGTCGACCACATGAGGAAAAGAGTACAGTGATGGTATACTAGACCTAGAAGGGAGCACGTGCCTGCTACATTCCTACACAGATCCACCCTCATGCATGCATCCTACCTGAAGGACAAGAATTTACCTTTGCTGGTGGCTTTAAGACATGTGTTTTATCGCCCCCTAAAGGCTTTATGCATTGGGAACTTCCTCTGGCTTGAGGATTATTGTAACTTTTGTTATTACGAACCTAATGTGGCTTGACGATTATTATGATTTTCGGTCATTGAATCAAGATCTTGCTGTATCTGAATTCTCAGTATCATGAAGTTTCTATTATCTTCTCTTGCTACTTTGGCATGTGTTGACAGTGCTGCAGTTTTGTTCTTTTTTTTGTGCTTTGACCATTGGGAAAGATTTACATAGTGTGTTTTATGAGACGATCATACTGGAGAGTATAGGATGGGGTGAATGGGTTCCTATGGTGAAGTTCCTCTTTGAACATCAACCACTTTGTGATGTAACTGGCCTGTTGCTAGGCTACATCTTCAACAGACTGTGTCACAATGGAAACTCTGAGCTCAGTGTACATGTTAACACCTACGGATGCCTTCCCTCTTCAACTGTAAGTACAAACCAGGGAAGAAACACTGAAGAGATGTTGGGCCAAGAGAATAAAATCTTGCTGCCAGCGGCGACGTCACGGTACCCGGGAGATTTCTTTCACTGGACGTGGCAGTGGAAATTTGGACACGTGGAAGAATGGCTGCCCCAACTGGCAACTTGTTGACAGGGCCTGGAAGCTGGCCCCATGTCTATTCCTGTCTTAATACCTCGGGGGCCATAAAAGTTCACATAACTTACCGTTAAGAGCCGGAGAATAGGACCATCTTACGGAGTGTTCTGTTTTCCCATTGTGGCGTGTACACGCACCTCCAGTTGCACTGCATACAGACCCTTCAGTAAACCCACATGGGGACAAAAGTAAAATAGTGCTGTACCAGACCTTGATGGGGCTGTCTGCCTCCTGCATTCCGACCGCAGTTTCACTCTCATGCGTGCATCCTACCTGAGGAGCAAAATTTACATTGGATGATGGCTTCGAAACGTGTGTCTCATTGACCCCAAAGACTTTATGCATTGGGATCTTCCCTTGGATTGAGGATCATTATAACTGTTGTTATTTGTAACCTAATCTGGCTTGAGGATTATTATAATTTATGTTACTGTTATCAAAATCTTGGTTCATCTCGTTTCTTAGATCCGTTAGTTGCTGTTGTTCACTCTTGCTGTATTGGCGCGTGTTTACAGTGGTCAAGCTTTTTTTTGCACAGGGACCATTGCGGAAGATTTAAGGAGTGTGGATGGTAAGGCGAAAATACTGGAGTGGGTTTGTTTGGGGAAAATGCGTTCCTGTGGAGAAAATCCTTTGAACGTCAACCAGTTTGTGTTGAAACTGGCCTGTTGCTCGGCCACATCTTCAACAGTGAAACTCACAAAGGAAGCCTGAGCTCAGTGTACATGTTAGCACGTATGGATGCCTCCGCTATGCAAGTGCAAGTAGAAACCAAGGAAGAATCACTGAAGCAGAGGTTTGGCATCAGAATATCATCTTGCTGCCAGCGCCCACTTCACAGGACCCGGGAGAGTCCACTGATTGGACGTGGCAAAGGAACTGTCGGCACATGGACCAAATGGCTGGCTCAACTGCCACCTTGGTGACAAGGCCTCAAGTGTACTCCTTCCTGTCCTAATAGCTGTGCGGCCACCAAAGTTCACAATCGCTTATCCTGAATGGCCAGAATGTAGGAGCATCTCAGCGGGGTGTTCTGTGTTATCACTATGACCTTTGCATGCACCTCCAGTCGCACTATACATAAAGCCTTCGGTGAACCTGACGTGGAAAGAATTAAAAGTATGGTACACTACACCTTGAAGGGGCCGCCTGCCTGCTATAGTCCTTTCACAGATCCGCTCTCATGCACGCATCCAACATGAAGGACAAGATTTGCCTGTGTTGGTGGCGTTAAAGCATGTGTCTCATGGCCCCAATACCCTTCTTTGCATTGGGAACGTCCATGGATTGAGGATTATTGTAACCTTTGTTTTTAGTAAACTCATCTGGCTTGAGTCTTACAATTTTTGTTACGTGGTTCAAAGTCTTGCACTATCTCAATTCTCATGATGTCTAAGTTGCTGTTATATTCTCTTGCTCTTGTGCCTGTGTTACGCTGCTCTAGCTTTCCCACCCTGGGACCGTGGTGGAAGGTTTAGAGAGTAGGGATTGCAGGTCCAGAATATTGGAGCGGGAGAGTGTGGGGTGGATGGGGTTCCTATGGCCAGGATCCTCACTGAACTTCCACCACTCTGTGATGGAACTGGCCTGTTGCTGGGCTACAGCTTCCACAGAGGCACTCAGAAAGTCCTGAGCTCAGTTTACATGTTAACACCTGTGGATGCCTCCCCTATAGAGCTGCAAGTGCAAAGCAAGGACGAAACATTGAAGCCGAGGTTTGGCAACCAGAATAACGTCTTTCTTTCACCACCAACAGCACGGAAGCACGGAGACTGCATTGAGTGGATGTGGTCATACACCTTTTGACTCATGGACCAGTGATGTCTGGCTCTCATGGCACCTGGAGAACTTGGCCTGGAAGCTGGACTCCTGTATATCCTGTCATAAGCGCTGTGTGGCCACCAGAGATCACAGTTTTCTATCCTGCACGTCCAGAAGGTAGGAGCATCTTACCGGGGAAGTTGTTTTTATTGTTGTGGCCCGTGCGTGCAGCTCCAGTAGCACTGCATACAGACCCTTCAGTCGACCACATGAGGAAAAGAGTACAGTGATGGTATACTAGACCTAGAAGGGAGCACGTGCCTGCTACATTCCTACACAGATCCACCCTCATGCATGCATCCTACCTGAAGGACAAGAATTTACCTTTGCTGGTGGCTTTAAAGCATGTGTTTTATCGCCCCCTAAAGGCTTTATGCATTGGGAACTTCCTCTGGCTTGAGGATTATTGTAACTTTTGTTATTACGAACCTAATGTGGCTTGACGATTATTATGATTTTCGGTCATTGAATCAAGATCTTGCTGTATCTGAATTCTCAGTATCATGAAGTTTCTATTATCTTCTCTTGCTACTTTGGCATGTGTTGACAGTGCTGCAGTTTTGTTCTTTTTTTTGTGCTTTGACCATTGGGAAAGATTTACATAGTGTGTTTTATGAGACGATCATACTGGAGAGTATAGGATGGGGTGAATGGGTTCCTATGGTGAAGTTCCTCTTTGAACATCAACCACTTTGTGATGTAACTGGCCTGTTGCTAATCTGCATCTTCAACAGACTGTGTCACAATGGAAACTCTGAGCTCAGTGTACATGTTAACACCTACGGATGCCTACCCTCTTCAACTGTAAGTACAAACCAGGGAAGAATCACTGAAGAGATGTTGGGCCAAGAGAATAAAATCTTGCTGCCAGCGTCGACGTCACGGTACCCGGGAGATTTCTTTCACTGGACGTGGCAGTGGAAATTTGGACACGTGGAAGAATGGCTGCCCCAACTGGCAACTTGTTGACAGGGCCTGGAAGCTGGCCCCATGTCTATTCCTGTCTTAATACCTCGGGGGCCATAAAAGTTCACATAACTTACCGTTAAGAGCCGGAGAATAGGACCATCTTACGGAGTGTTCTGTTTTCCCATTGTGGCGTGTACACGCACCTCCAGTTGCACTGCATACAGACCCTTCAGTAAACCCACATGGGGACAAAAGTAAAATAGTGCTGTACCAGACCTTGATGGGGCTGTCTGCCTCCTGCATTCCGACCGCAGTTTCACTCTCATGCGTGCATCCTACCTGAGGAGCAAAATTTACATTGGATGATGGCTTCGAAACGTGTGTCTCATTGACCCCAAAGACTTTATGCATTGGGATCTTCCCTTGGATTGAGGATCATTATAACTGTTGTTATTTGTAACCTAATCTGGCTTGAGGATTATTGTAATTTATGTTACCGTTATCAAAATCTTGGTTCATCTCGTTTCTTAGATCCGTTAGTTGCTGTTGTTCACTCTTGCTGTATTGGCGCGTGTTTACAGTGGTCAAGCTTTTTTTTGCACAGGGACCATTGCGGAAGATTTAAGGAGTGTGGATGGTAAGGCGAAAATACTGGAGTGGGTTTGTTTGGGGAAAATGCGTTCCTGTGGAGAAAATCCTTTGAACGTCAACCAGTTTGTGATGAAACTGGCCTGTTGCTCGGCCACATCTTCAACAGTGAAACTCACAAAGGAAGCCTGAGCTCAGTGTACATGTTAGCACGTATGGATGCCTCCGCTATGCAAGTGCAAGTAGAAACCAAGGAAGAATCACTGAAGCAGAGGTTTGGCATCAGAATATCATCTTGCTGCCAGCGCCCACTTCACAGGACCCGGGAGAGTCCACTGATTGGACGTGGCAAAGGAACTGTCGGCACATGGACCAAATGGCTGGCTCAACTGCCACCTTGGTGACAAGGCCTCAAGTGTACTCCTTCCTGTCCTAATAGCTGTGCGGCCACCAAAGTTCACAATCGCTTATCCTGAATGGCCAGAATGTAGGAGCATCTCAGCGGGGTGTTCTGTGTTATCACTATGACCTTTGCATGCACCTCCAGTCGCACTATACATAAAGCCTTCGGTGAACCTGACGTGGAAAGAATTAAAAGTATGGTACACTACACCTTGAAGGGGCCGCCTGCCTGCTATAGTCCTTTCACAGATCCGCTCTCATGCACGCATCCAACATGAAGGACAAGATTTGCCTGTGTTGGTGGCGTTAAAGCATGTGTCTCATCGCCCCAATACCCTTCTTTGCATTGGGAACGTCCATGGATTGAGGATTATTGTAACCTTTGTTTTTAGGAAACTCATCTGGCTTGAGTCTTACAATTTTTGTTATGTGTTTCAAAGTCTTGCACTATCTCAATTCTCATGATGTCTAAGTTGCTGTTATATTCTCTTGCTCTTGTGCCTGTGTTACGCTGCTCTAGCTTTGCCACCCTGGGACCGTGGTGGAAGGTTTAGAGAGTAGGGATTGCAGGTCCAGAATATTGGAGCGGGAGAGTGTGGGGTGGATGGGGTTCCTATGGCCAGGATCCTCACTGAACTTCCACCACTCTGTGATGGAACTGGCCTGTTGCTGGGTTACAGCTTCCACAGAGGCACTCAGAAAGGAAGTCCTGAGCTCAGTTTACATGTTAACACCTGTGGATGCCTCCCCTATAGAGCTGCAAGTGCAAAGCAAGGACGAAACATTGAAGCCGAGGTTTGGCAACCAGAATAACGTCTTTCTTTCACCACCAACAGCACGGAAGCACGGAGACTGCATTGAGTGGATGTGGTCATACACCTTTTGACTCATGGACCAGTGATGTCTGGCTCTCATGGCACCTGGAGAACTTGGCCTGGAAGCTGGACTCCTGTATATCCTGTCATAAGCGCTGTGTGGCCACCAGAGATCACAGTTTTCTATCCTGCACGTCCAGAAGGTAGGAGCATCTTACCGGGGAGTTTGTTTTTATTGTTGTGGCCCGTGCGTGCAGCTCCAGTAGCACTGCATACAGACCCTTCAGTCGACCACATGAGGAAAAGAGTAGAGTGATGGTATACTAGACCTAGAAGGGAGCACGTGCCTGCTACATTCCTAAACAGATCCACCCTCATGCATGCACCCTACCTGAAGGACAAGAATTTACCTTTGCTGGTGGCTTTAAAACATGTGTTTTATCGCCCCCTAAAGGCTTTATGCATTGGGAACTTCCGCTGGCTTGAGGATTATTGTAACTTTTGTTATTACGAACCTAATGTGGCTTGACGATTATTATGATTTTCGGTCATTGAATCAAGATCTTGCTGTATCTGAATTCTCAGTATCATGAAGTTTCTATTATCTTCTCTTGCTACTTTGGCATGTGTTGACAGTGCTGCAGTTTTGTTCTTTTTTTAGTGCTTTGACCATTGGGAAAGATTTACATAGTGTGTTTTATGAGACGATCATACTGGAGAGTATAGGATGGGGTGAATGGGTTCCTATGGTGAAGTTCCTCTTTGAACATCAACCACTTTGTGATGTAACTGGCCTGTTGCTAGGCTACATCTTCAACAGACTGTGTCACAATGGAAACTCTGAGCTCAGTGTACATGTTAACACCTACGGATGCCTACCCTCTTCAACTGTAAGTACAAACCAGGGAAGAATCACTGAAGAGATGTTGGGCCAAGAGAATAAAATCTTGCTGCCAGCGGCGACGTCACGGTACCCGGGAGATTTCTTTCACTGGACGTGGCAGTGGAAATTTGGACACGTGGAAGAATGGCTGCCCCAACTGGCAACTTGTTGACAGGGCCTGGAAGGTGCCCCATGTCTATTCCTGTCTTAATACCTGGGGGGCCAAAAAAGTTCACATAACTTACCGTTAAGAGCCGGAAAATAGGACCATCTTACGGAGTGTTCTGTTTTCCCATTGTGGCGTGTACACGCACCTCCAGTTGCACTGCATACAGACCCTTCAGTAAACCCACATGGGGACAAAAGTAAAATAGTGCTGTAGCAGACCTTGATGGGGCTGTCTGCCTCCTGCATTCCGACCGCAGTTTCACTCTCATGCGTGCATCCTACCTGAGGAGCAAAATTTACATTGGATGATGGCTTCGAAACGTGTGTCTCATTGACCCCAAAGACTTTATGCATTGGGAACTTCCCTTGGATTGAGGATCATTATAACTGTTGTTATTTGTAACCTAATCTGGCATGAGCATTATTATAATTTATGTTACCGTTATCAAAATCTTGCTTCATCTCGTTTCTTAGTTGTTCACTCTTGCTGTATTGGCGCGTGTTTACAGTGGTCAAGCTTTTTTGTGCACAGGGACCATTGCGGAAGATTTAAGGAGTGTGGATGGTAAGGCGAAAATAATGGAGTGGGTTTGTTTTTGGAAAATGCGTTCCTGTGGAGAAAATCCTTTGAACGTCAACCAGTTTGTGATGAAACTGGCCTGTTGCTCGGCCACATCTTCAACAGTGAAACTCACAAAGGAAGCCTGAGCTCAGTGTACATGTTAGCACGTATGGATGCCTCCGCTATGCAAGTGCAAGTAGAAACCAAGGAAGAATCACTGAAGCAGAGGTTTGGCATCAGAATATCATCTTGCTGCCAGCGCCCACTTCACAGGACCCGGGAGAGTCCACTGATTGGACGTGGCAAAGGAACTGTCGGCACATGGACCAAATGGCTGGCTCAACTGCCACCTTGGTGACAAGGCCTCAAGTGTACTACTCCTTCCTGTCCTAATAGCTGTGCGGCCACCAAAGTTCACAATCGCTTATCCTGAATGGCCAGAATGTAGGAGCATCTCAGCGGGGTGTTCTGTGTTATCACTATGACCTTTGCATGCACCTCCAGTCGCACTATACATAAAGCCTTCGGTGAACCTGACGTGGAAAGAATTAAAAGTATGGTACACTACACCTTGAAGGGGCCGCCTGCCTGCTATAGTCCTTTCACAGATCCGCTCTCATGCACGCATCCAACATGAAGGACAAGATTTGCCTGTGTTGGTGGCGTTAAAGCATGTGTCTCATGGCCCCAATACCCTTCTTTGCATTGGGAACGTCCATGGATTGAGGATTATTGTAACCTTTGTTTTTAGTAAACTCATCTGGCTTGAGTCTTACAATTTTTGTTACGTGTTTCAAAGTCTTGCACTATCTCAATTCTCATGATGTCTAAGTTGCTGTTATATTCTCTTGCTCTTGTGCCTGTGTTACGCTGCTCTAGCTTTGCCACCCTGGGACCGTGGTGGAAGGTTTAGAGAGTAGGGATTGCAGGTCCAGAATATTGGAGCGGGAGAGTGTGGGGTGGATGGGGTTCCTATGGCCAGGATCCTCACTGAACTTCCACCACTCTGTGATGGAACTGGCCTGTTGCTGGGCTACAGCTTCCACAGAGGCACTCAGAAAGGAAGTCCTGAGCTCAGTTTACATGTTAACACCTGTGGATGCCTCCCCTATAGAGCTGCAATTGCAAAGCAAGGACGAAACATTGAAGCCGAGGTTTGGCAACCAGAATAACGTCTTTCTTTCACCACCAACAGCACGGAAGCACGGAGACTGCATTGAGTGGATGTGGTCATACACCTTTTGACTCATGGACCAGTGATGTCTGGCTCTCATGGCACCTGGAGAACTTGGCCTGGAAGCTGGACTCCTGTATATCCTGTCATAAGCGCTGTGTGGCCACCAGAGATCACAGTTTTCTATCCTGCATGTCCAGAAGGTAGGAGCATCTTACCGGGGAGTTTGTTTTTATTGTTGTGGCCCGTGCGTGCAGCTCCAGTAGCACTGCATACAGACCCTTCAGTCGACCACATGAGGAAAAGAGTACAGTGATGGTATACTAGACCTAGAAGGGAGCACGTGCCTGCTACATTCCTACACAGATCCACCCTCATGCATGCATCCTACCTGAAGGACAAGAATTTACCTTTGCTGGTGGCTTTAAAACATGTGTTTTATCGCCCCCTAAAGGCTTTATGCATTGGGAACTTCCTCTGGCTTGAGGATTATTGTAACTTTTGTTATTACGAACCTAATGTGGCTTGACGATTATTATGATTTTCGGTCATTGAATCAAGATCTTGCTGCATCTGAATTCTCAGTATCATGAAGTTTCTATTATCTTCTCTTGCTACTTTGGCATGTGTTGACAGTGCTGCAGTTTTGTTCTTCTTTTTGTGCTTTGACCATTGGGAAAGATTTACATAGTGTGTTTTATGAGACGATCATACTGGAGAGTATAGGATGGGGTGAATGGTTTCCTATGGTGAAGTTCCTCTTTGAACATCAACCACTTTGTGATGTAACTGGCCTGTTGCTAGGCTACGTCTTCAACAGACTGTGTCACAATGGAAACTCTGAGCTCAGTTTACATGTTAACACCTACGAATGCCTACCCTCTTCAACTGTAAGTACAAACCAGGGAAGAATCACTGAAGAGATGTTGGGCCAAGAGAATAAAATCTTGCTGCCAGCGGCGACGTCACGGTACCCGGGAGATTTCTTTCACTGGACGTGGCAGTGGAAATTTGGACACGTGGAAGAATGGCTGCCCCAACTGGCAACTTGTTGACAGGGCCTGGAAGCTGGCCCCATGTCTATTCCTGTCTTAATACCTGGGGGGCCAAAAAAGTTCACATAACTTACCGTTAAGAGCCGGAGAATAGGACCATCTTACGGAGTGTTCTGTTTTCCCATTGTGGCGTGTACACGCACCTCCAGTTGCACTGCATACAGACCCTTCAGTAAACCCACATGGGGACAAAAGTAAAATAGTGCTGTACCAGACCTTGATGGGGCTGTCTGCCTCCTGCATTCCGACCGCAGTTTCACTCTCATGCGTGCATCCTACCTGAGGAGCAAAATTTACATTGGATGATGGCTTCGAAACGTGTGTCTCATTGACCCCAAAGACTTTATGCATTGGGAACTTCCCTTGGATTGAGGATCATTATAACTGTTGTTATTTGTAACCTAATCTGGCTTGAGGATTATTATAATTTATGTTACCGTTATCAAAATCTTGGTTCATCTCGTTTCTTAGATCTGTTAGTTGCTGTTGTTCACTCTTGCTGTATTGGCGCGTGTTTACAGTGGTCAAGCTTTTTTTTGCACAGGGACCATTGCGGAAGATTTAAGGAGTGTGGATGGTAAGGCGAAAATACTGGAGTGGGTTTGTTTGGGGAAAATGCGTTCCTGTGGAGAAAATCCTTTGAACGTCAACCAGTTTGTGATGAAACTGGCCTGTTGCTCGGCCACATCTTCAACAGTGAAACTCACAAAGGAAGCCTGAGCTCAGTGTACATGTTAGCACGTATGGATGCCTCCGCTATGCAAGTGCAAGTAGAAACCAAGGAAGAATCACTGAAGCAGAGGTTTGGCATCAGAATATCATCTTGCTGCCAGCGCCCACTTCACAGGACCCGGGAGAGTCCACTGATTGGACGTGGCAAAGGAACTGTCGGCACATGGACCAAATGGCTGGCTCAACTGCCACCTTGGTGACAAGGCCTCAAGTGTACTACTCCTTCCTGTCCTAATAGCTGTGCGGCCACCAAAGTTCACAATCGCTTATCCTGAATGGCCAGAATGTAGGAGCATCTCAGCGGGGTGTTCTGTGTTATCACTATGACCTTTGCATGCACCTCCAGTCGCACTATACATAAAGCCTTCGGTGAACCTGACGTGGAAAGAATTAAAAGTATGGTACACTACACCTTGAAGGGGCCGCCTGCCTGCTATAGTCCTTTCACAGATCCGCTCTCATGCACGCATCCAACATGAAGGACAAGATTTGCCTGTGTTGGTGGCGTTAAAGCATGTGTCTCATGGCCCCAATACCCTTCTTTGCATTGGGAACGTCCATGGATTGAGGATTATTGTAACCTTTGTTTTTAGTAAACTCATCTGGCTTGAGTCTTACAATTTTTGTTACGTGTTTCAAAGTCTTGCACTATCTCAATTCTCATGATGTCTAAGTTGCTGTTATATTCTCTTGCTCTTGTGCCTGTGTTACGCTGCTCTAGCTTTGCCACCCTGGGACCGTGGTGGAAGGTTTAGAGAGTAGGGATTGCAGGTCCAGAATATTGGAGCGGGAGAGTGTGGGGTGGATGGGGTTCCTATGGCCAGGATCCTCACTGAACTTCCACCACTCTGTGATGGAACTGGCCTGTTGCTGGGCTACAGCTTCCACAGAGGCACTCAGAAAGGAAGTCCTGAGCTCAGTTTACATGTTAACACCTGTGGATGCCTCCCCTATAGAGCTGCAATTGCAAAGCAAGGACGAAACATTGAAGCCGAGGTTTGGCAACCAGAATAACGTCTTTCTTTCACCACCAACAGCACGGAAGCACGGAGACTGCATTGAGTGGATGTGGTCATACACCTTTTGACTCATGGACCAGTGATGTCTGGCTCTCATGGCACCTGGAGAACTTGGCCTGGAAGCTGGACTCCTGTATATCCTGTCATAAGCGCTGTGTGGCCACCAGAGATCACAGTTTTCTATCCTGCATGTCCAGAAGGTAGGAGCATCTTACCGGGGAGTTTGTTTTTATTGTTGTGGCCCGTGCGTGCAGCTCCAGTAGCACTGCATACAGACCCTTCAGTCGACCACATGAGGAAAAGAGTACAGTGATGGTATACTAGACCTAGAAGGGAGCACGTGCCTGCTACATTCCTACACAGATCCACCCTCATGCATGCATCCTACCTGAAGGACAAGAATTTACCTTTGCTGGTGGCTTTAAAACATGTGTTTTATCGCCCCCTAAAGGCTTTATGCATTGGGAACTTCCTCTGGCTTGAGGATTATTGTAACTTTTGTTATTACGAACCTAATGTGGCTTGACGATTATTATGATTTTCGGTCATTGAATCAAGATCTTGCTGCATCTGAATTCTCAGTATCATGAAGTTTCTATTATCTTCTCTTGCTACTTTGGCATGTGTTGACAGTGCTGCAGTTTTGTTCTTCTTTTTGTGCTTTGACCATTGGGAAAGATTTACATAGTGTGTTTTATGAGACGATCATACTGGAGAGTATAGGATGGGGTGAATGGTTTCCTATGGTGAAGTTCCTCTTTGAACATCAACCACTTTGTGATGTAACTGGCCTGTTGCTAGGCTACGTCTTCAACAGACTGTGTCACAATGGAAACTCTGAGCTCAGTTTACATGTTAACACCTACGAATGCCTACCCTCTTCAACTGTAAGTACAAACCAGGGAAGAATCACTGAAGAGATGTTGGGCCAAGAGAATAAAATCTTGCTGCCAGCGGCGACGTCACGGTACCCGGGAGATTTCTTTCACTGGACGTGGCAGTGGAAATTTGGACACGTGGAAGAATGGCTGCCCCAACTGGCAACTTGTTGACAGGGCCTGGAAGCTGGCCCCATGTCTATTCCTGTCTTAATACCTGGGGGGCCAAAAAAGTTCACATAACTTACCGTTAAGAGCCGGAGAATAGGACCATCTTACGGAGTGTTCTGTTTTCCCATTGTGGCGTGTACACGCACCTCCAGTTGCACTGCATACAGACCCTTCAGTAAACCCACATGGGGACAAAAGTAAAATAGTGCTGTACCAGACCTTGATGGGGCTGTCTGCCTCCTGCATTCCGACCGCAGTTTCACTCTCATGCGTGCATCCTACCTGAGGAGCAAAATTTACATTGGATGATGGCTTCGAAACGTGTGTCTCATTGACCCCAAAGACTTTATGCATTGGGAACTTCCCTTGGATTGAGGATCATTATAACTGTTGTTATTTGTAACCTAATCTGGCTTGAGGATTATTATAATTTATGTTACCGTTATCAAAATCTTGGTTCATCTCGTTTCTTAGATCTGTTAGTTGCTGTTGTTCACTCTTGCTGTATTGGCGCGTGTTTACAGTGGTCAAGCTTTTTTTTGCACAGGGACCATTGCGGAAGATTTAAGGAGTGTGGATGGTAAGGCGAAAATACTGGAGTGGGTTTGTTTGGGGAAAATGCGTTCCTGTGGAGAAAATCCTTTGAACGTCAACCAGTTTGTGATGAAACTGGCCTGTTGCTCGGCCACATCTTCAACAGTGAAACTCACAAAGGAAGCCTGAGCTCAGTGTACATGTTAGCACGTATGGATGCCTCCGCTATGCAAGTGCAAGTAGAAACCAAGGAAGAATCACTGAAGCAGAGGTTTGGCATCAGAATATCATCTTGCTGCCAGCGCCCACTTCACAGGACCCGGGAGAGTCCACTGATTGGACGTGGCAAAGGAACTGTCGGCACATGGACCAAATGGCTGGCTCAACTGCCACCTTGGTGACAAGGCCTCAAGTGTACTCCTTCCTGTCCTAATAGCTGTGCGGCCACCAAAGTTCACAATCGCTTATCCTGAATGGCCAGAATGTAGGAGCATCTCAGCGGGGTGTTCTGTGTTACCACTATGACCTTTGCATGCACCTCCAGTCGCACTATACATAAAGCCTTCGGTGAACCTGACGTGGAAAGAATTAAAAGTATGGTACACTACACCTTGAAGGGGCCGCCTGCCTGCTATAGTCCTTTCACAGATCCGCTCTCATGCACGCATCCAACATGAAGGACAAGATTTGCCTGTGTTGGTGGCGTTAAAGCATGTGTCTCATGGCCCCAATACCCTTCTTTGCATTGGGAACGTCCATGGATTGAGGATTATTGTAACCTTTGTTTTTAGTAAACTCATCTGGCTTGAGTCTTACAATTTTTGTTACGTGTTTCAAAGTCTTGCACTATCTCAATTCTCATGATGTCTAAGTTGCTGTTATATTCTCTTGCTCTTGTGCCTGTGTTACGCTGCTCTAGCTTTGCCACCCTGGGACCGTGGTGGAAGGTTTAGAGAGTAGGGATTGCAGGTCCAGAATATTGGAGCGGGAGAGTGTGGGGTGGATGGGGTTCCTATGGCCAGGATCCTCACTGAACTTCCACCACTCTGTGATGGAACTGGCCTGTTGCTGGGCTACAGCTTCCACAGAGGCACTCAGAAAGGAAGTCCTGAGCTCAGTTTACATGTTAACACCTGTGGATGCCTCCCCTATAGAGCTGCAAGTGCAAAGCAAGGACGAAACATTGAAGCCGAGGTTTGGCAACCAGAATAACGTCTTTCTTTCACCACCAACAGCACGGAAGCACGGAGACTGCATTGAGTGGATGTGGTCATACACCTTTTGACTCATGGACCAGTGATGTCTGGCTCTCATGACACCTGGAGAACTTGGCCTGGAAGCTGGACTCCTGTATATCCTGTCATAAGCGCTGTGTGGCCACCAGAGATCACAGTTTTCTATCCTGCACGTCCAGAAGGTAGGAGCATCTTACCGGGGAGTTTGTTTTTATTGTTGTGGCCCTTGCGTGCAGCTCCAGTAGAACTGCATACAGACCCTTCAGTCGACCACATGAGGAAAAGAGTACAGTGATGGTATACTAGACCTAGAAGGGAGCACGTGCCTGCTACATTCCTACACAGATCCACCCTCATGCATGCATCCTACCTGAAGGACAAGAATTTACCTTTGCTGGTGGCTTTAAAACATGTGTTTTATCGCCCCCTAAAGGCTTTATGCATTGGGAACTTCCTCTGGCTTGAGGATTATTGTAACTTTTGTTATTACGAACCTAATGTGGCTTGACGATTATTATGATTTTCGGTCATTGAATCAAGATCTTGCTGCATCTGAATTCTCAGTATCATGAAGTTTCTATTATCTTCTCTTGCTACTTTGGCATGTGTTGACAGTGCTGCAGTTTTGTTCTTCTTTTTGTGCTTTGACCATTGGGAAAGATTTACATAGTGTGTTTTATGAGACGATCATACTGGAGAGTATAGGATGGGGTGAATGGTTTCCTATGGTGAAGTTCCTCTTTGAACATCAACCACTTTGTGATGTAACTGGCCTGTTGCTAGGCTACGTCTTCAACAGACTGTGTCACAATGGAAACTCTGAGCTCAGTTTACATGTTAACACCTACGAATGCCTACCCTCTTCAACTGTAAGTACAAACCAGGGAAGAATCACTGAAGAGATGTTGGGCCAAGAGAATAAAATCTTGCTGCCAGCGGCGACGTCACGGTACCCGGGAGATTTCTTTCACTGGACGTGGCAGTGGAAATTTGGACACGTGGAAGAATGGCTGCCCCAACTGGCAACTTGTTGACAGGGCCTGGAAGCTGGCCCCATGTCTATTCCTGTCTTAATACCTGGGGGGCCAAAAAAGTTCACATAACTTACCGTTAAGAGCCGGAGAATAGGACCATCTTACGGAGTGTTCTGTTTTCCCATTGTGGCGTGTACACGCACCTCCAGTTGCACTGCATACAGACCCTTCAGTAAACCCACATGGGGACAAAAGTAAAATAGTGCTGTACCAGACCTTGATGGGGCTGTCTGCCTCCTGCATTCCGACCGCAGTTTCACTCTCATGCGTGCATCCTACCTGAGGAGCAAAATTTACATTGGATGATGGCTTCGAAACGTGTGTCTCATTGACCCCAAAGACTTTATGCATTGGGAACTTCCCTTGGATTGAGGATCATTATAACTGTTGTTATTTGTAACCTAATCTGGCTTGAGGATTATTATAATTTATGTTACCGTTATCAAAATCTTGGTTCATCTCGTTTCTTAGATCTGTTAGTTGCTGTTGTTCACTCTTGCTGTATTGGCGCGTGTTTACAGTGGTCAAGCTTTTTTTTGCACAGGGACCATTGCGGAAGATTTAAGGAGTGTGGATGGTAAGGCGAAAATACTGGAGTGGGTTTGTTTGGGGAAAATGCGTTCCTGTGGAGAAAATCCTTTGAACGTCAACCAGTTTGTGATGAAACTGGCCTGTTGCTCGGCCACATCTTCAACAGTGAAACTCACAAAGGAAGCCTGAGCTCAGTGTACATGTTAGCACGTATGGATGCCTCCGCTATGCAAGTGCAAGTAGAAACCAAGGAAGAATCACTGAAGCAGAGGTTTGGCATCAGAATATCATCTTGCTGCCAGCGCCCACTTCACAGGACCCGGGAGAGTCCACTGATTGGACGTGGCAAAGGAACTGTCGGCACATGGACCAAATGGCTGGCTCAACTGCCACCTTGGTGACAAGGCCTCAAGTGTACTACTCCTTCCTGTCCTAATAGCTGTGCGGCCACCAAAGTTCACAATCGCTTATCCTGAATGGCCAGAATGTAGGAGCATCTCAGCGGGGTGTTCTGTGTTATCACTATGACCTTTGCATGCACCTCCAGTCGCACTATACATAAAGCCTTCGGTGAACCTGACGTGGAAAGAATTAAAAGTATGGTACACTACACCTTGAAGGGGCCGCCTGCCTGCTATAGTCCTTTCACAGATCCGCTCTCATGCACGCATCCAACATGAAGGACAAGATTTGCCTGTGTTGGTGGCGTTAAAGCATGTGTCTCATGGCCCCAATACCCTTCTTTGCATTGGGAACGTCCATGGATTGAGGATTATTGTAACCTTTGTTTTTAGTAAACTCATCTGGCTTGAGTCTTACAATTTTTGTTACGTGTTTCAAAGTCTTGCACTATCTCAATTCTCATGATGTCTAAGTTGCTGTTATATTCTCTTGCTCTTGTGCCTGTGTTACGCTGCTCTAGCTTTGCCACCCTGGGACCGTGGTGGAAGGTTTAGAGAGTAGGGATTGCAGGTCCAGAATATTGGAGCGGGAGAGTGTGGGGTGGATGGGGTTCCTATGGCCAGGATCCTCACTGAACTTCCACCACTCTGTGATGGAACTGGCCTGTTGCTGGGCTACAGCTTCCACAGAGGCACTCAGAAAGGAAGTCCTGAGCTCAGTTTACATGTTAACACCTGTGGATGCCTCCCCTATAGAGCTGCAATTGCAAAGCAAGGACGAAACATTGAAGCCGAGGTTTGGCAACCAGAATAACGTCTTTCTTTCACCACCAACAGCACGGAAGCACGGAGACTGCATTGAGTGGATGTGGTCATACACCTTTTGACTCATGGACCAGTGATGTCTGGCTCTCATGGCACCTGGAGAACTTGGCCTGGAAGCTGGACTCCTGTATATCCTGTCATAAGCGCTGTGTGGCCACCAGAGATCACAGTTTTCTATCCTGCATGTCCAGAAGGTAGGAGCATCTTACCGGGGAGTTTGTTTTTATTGTTGTGGCCCGTGCGTGCAGCTCCAGTAGCACTGCATACAGACCCTTCAGTCGACCACATGAGGAAAAGAGTACAGTGATGGTATACTAGACCTAGAAGGGAGCACGTGCCTGCTACATTCCTACACAGATCCACCCTCATGCATGCATCCTACCTGAAGGACAAGAATTTACCTTTGCTGGTGGCTTTAAAACATGTGTTTTATCGCCCCCTAAAGGCTTTATGCATTGGGAACTTCCTCTGGCTTGAGGATTATTGTAACTTTTGTTATTACGAACCTAATGTGGCTTGACGATTATTATGATTTTCGGTCATTGAATCAAGATCTTGCTGCATCTGAATTCTCAGTATCATGAAGTTTCTATTATCTTCTCTTGCTACTTTGGCATGTGTTGACAGTGCTGCAGTTTTGTTCTTCTTTTTGTGCTTTGACCATTGGGAAAGATTTACATAGTGTGTTTTATGAGACGATCATACTGGAGAGTATAGGATGGGGTGAATGGTTTCCTATGGTGAAGTTCCTCTTTGAACATCAACCACTTTGTGATGTAACTGGCCTGTTGCTAGGCTACGTCTTCAACAGACTGTGTCACAATGGAAACTCTGAGCTCAGTTTACATGTTAACACCTACGAATGCCTACCCTCTTCAACTGTAAGTACAAACCAGGGAAGAATCACTGAAGAGATGTTGGGCCAAGAGAATAAAATCTTGCTGCCAGCGGCGACGTCACGGTACCCGGGAGATTTCTTTCACTGGACGTGGCAGTGGAAATTTGGACACGTGGAAGAATGGCTGCCCCAACTGGCAACTTGTTGACAGGGCCTGGAAGCTGGCCCCATGTCTATTCCTGTCTTAATACCTGGGGGGCCAAAAAAGTTCACATAACTTACCGTTAAGAGCCGGAGAATAGGACCATCTTACGGAGTGTTCTGTTTTCCCATTGTGGCGTGTACACGCACCTCCAGTTGCACTGCATACAGACCCTTCAGTAAACCCACATGGGGACAAAAGTAAAATAGTGCTGTACCAGACCTTGATGGGGCTGTCTGCCTCCTGCATTCCGACCGCAGTTTCACTCTCATGCGTGCATCCTACCTGAGGAGCAAAATTTACATTGGATGATGGCTTCGAAACGTGTGTCTCATTGACCCCAAAGACTTTATGCATTGGGAACTTCCCTTGGATTGAGGATCATTATAACTGTTGTTATTTGTAACCTAATCTGGCTTGAGGATTATTATAATTTATGTTACCGTTATCAAAATCTTGGTTCATCTCGTTTCTTAGATCTGTTAGTTGCTGTTGTTCACTCTTGCTGTATTGGCGCGTGTTTACAGTGGTCAAGCTTTTTTTTGCACAGGGACCATTGCGGAAGATTTAAGGAGTGTGGATGGTAAGGCGAAAATACTGGAGTGGGTTTGTTTGGGGAAAATGCGTTCCTGTGGAGAAAATCCTTTGAACGTCAACCAGTTTGTGATGAAACTGGCCTGTTGCTCGGCCACATCTTCAACAGTGAAACTCACAAAGGAAGCCTGAGCTCAGTGTACATGTTAGCACGTATGGATGCCTCCGCTATGCAAGTGCAAGTAGAAACCAAGGAAGAATCACTGAAGCAGAGGTTTGGCATCAGAATATCATCTTGCTGCCAGCGCCCACTTCACAGGACCCGGGAGAGTCCACTGATTGGACGTGGCAAAGGAACTGTCGGCACATGGACCAAATGGCTGGCTCAACTGCCACCTTGGTGACAAGGCCTCAAGTGTACTACTCCTTCCTGTCCTAATAGCTGTGCGGCCACCAAAGTTCACAATCGCTTATCCTGAATGGCCAGAATGTAGGAGCATCTCAGCGGGGTGTTCTGTGTTATCACTATGACCTTTGCATGCACCTCCAGTCGCACTATACATAAAGCCTTCGGTGAACCTGACGTGGAAAGAATTAAAAGTATGGTACACTACACCTTGAAGGGGCCGCCTGCCTGCTATAGTCCTTTCACAGATCCGCTCTCATGCACGCATCCAACATGAAGGACAAGATTTGCCTGTGTTGGTGGCGTTAAAGCATGTGTCTCATGGCCCCAATACCCTTCTTTGCATTGGGAACGTCCATGGATTGAGGATTATTGTAACCTTTGTTTTTAGTAAACTCATCTGGCTTGAGTCTTACAATTTTTGTTACGTGTTTCAAAGTCTTGCACTATCTCAATTCTCATGATGTCTAAGTTGCTGTTATATTCTCTTGCTCTTGTGCCTGTGTTACGCTGCTCTAGCTTTGCCACCCTGGGACCGTGGTGGAAGGTTTAGAGAGTAGGGATTGCAGGTCCAGAATATTGGAGCGGGAGAGTGTGGGGTGGATGGGGTTCCTATGGCCAGGATCCTCACTGAACTTCCACCACTCTGTGATGGAACTGGCCTGTTGCTGGGCTACAGCTTCCACAGAGGCACTCAGAAAGGAAGTCCTGAGCTCAGTTTACATGTTAACACCTGTGGATGCCTCCCCTATAGAGCTGCAATTGCAAAGCAAGGACGAAACATTGAAGCCGAGGTTTGGCAACCAGAATAACGTCTTTCTTTCACCACCAACAGCACGGAAGCACGGAGACTGCATTGAGTGGATGTGGTCATACACCTTTTGACTCATGGACCAGTGATGTCTGGCTCTCATGGCACCTGGAGAACTTGGCCTGGAAGCTGGACTCCTGTATATCCTGTCATAAGCGCTGTGTGGCCACCAGAGATCACAGTTTTCTATCCTGCATGTCCAGAAGGTAGGAGCATCTTACCGGGGAGTTTGTTTTTATTGTTGTGGCCCGTGCGTGCAGCTCCAGTAGCACTGCATACAGACCCTTCAGTCGACCACATGAGGAAAAGAGTACAGTGATGGTATACTAGACCTAGAAGGGAGCACGTGCCTGCTACATTCCTACACAGATCCACCCTCATGCATGCATCCTACCTGAAGGACAAGAATTTACCTTTGCTGGTGGCTTTAAAACATGTGTTTTATCGCCCCCTAAAGGCTTTATGCATTGGGAACTTCCTCTGGCTTGAGGATTATTGTAACTTTTGTTATTACGAACCTAATGTGGCTTGACGATTATTATGATTTTCGGTCATTGAATCAAGATCTTGCTGCATCTGAATTCTCAGTATCATGAAGTTTCTATTATCTTCTCTTGCTACTTTGGCATGTGTTGACAGTGCTGCAGTTTTGTTCTTCTTTTTGTGCTTTGACCATTGGGAAAGATTTACATAGTGTGTTTTATGAGACGATCATACTGGAGAGTATAGGATGGGGTGAATGGTTTCCTATGGTGAAGTTCCTCTTTGAACATCAACCACTTTGTGATGTAACTGGCCTGTTGCTAGGCTACGTCTTCAACAGACTGTGTCACAATGGAAACTCTGAGCTCAGTTTACATGTTAACACCTACGAATGCCTACCCTCTTCAACTGTAAGTACAAACCAGGGAAGAATCACTGAAGAGATGTTGGGCCAAGAGAATAAAATCTTGCTGCCAGCGGCGACGTCACGGTACCCGGGAGATTTCTTTCACTGGACGTGGCAGTGGAAATTTGGACACGTGGAAGAATGGCTGCCCCAACTGGCAACTTGTTGACAGGGCCTGGAAGCTGGCCCCATGTCTATTCCTGTCTTAATACCTGGGGGGCCAAAAAAGTTCACATAACTTACCGTTAAGAGCCGGAGAATAGGACCATCTTACGGAGTGTTCTGTTTTCCCATTGTGGCGTGTACACGCACCTCCAGTTGCACTGCATACAGACCCTTCAGTAAACCCACATGGGGACAAAAGTAAAATAGTGCTGTACCAGACCTTGATGGGGCTGTCTGCCTCCTGCATTCCGACCGCAGTTTCACTCTCATGCGTGCATCCTACCTGAGGAGCAAAATTTACATTGGATGATGGCTTCGAAACGTGTGTCTCATTGACCCCAAAGACTTTATGCATTGGGAACTTCCCTTGGATTGAGGATCATTATAACTGTTGTTATTTGTAACCTAATCTGGCTTGAGGATTATTATAATTTATGTTACCGTTATCAAAATCTTGGTTCATCTCGTTTCTTAGATCTGTTAGTTGCTGTTGTTCACTCTTGCTGTATTGGCGCGTGTTTACAGTGGTCAAGCTTTTTTTTGCACAGGGACCATTGCGGAAGATTTAAGGAGTGTGGATGGTAAGGCGAAAATACTGGAGTGGGTTTGTTTGGGGAAAATGCGTTCCTGTGGAGAAAATCCTTTGAACGTCAACCAGTTTGTGATGAAACTGGCCTGTTGCTCGGCCACATCTTCAACAGTGAAACTCACAAAGGAAGCCTGAGCTCAGTGTACATGTTAGCACGTATGGATGCCTCCGCTATGCAAGTGCAAGTAGAAACCAAGGAAGAATCACTGAAGCAGAGGTTTGGCATCAGAATATCATCTTGCTGCCAGCGCCCACTTCACAGGACCCGGGAGAGTCCACTGATTGGACGTGGCAAAGGAACTGTCGGCACATGGACCAAATGGCTGGCTCAACTGCCACCTTGGTGACAAGGCCTCAAGTGTACTCCTTCCTGTCCTAATAGCTGTGCGGCCACCAAAGTTCACAATCGCTTATCCTGAATGGCCAGAATGTAGGAGCATCTCAGCGGGGTGTTCTGTGTTACCACTATGACCTTTGCATGCACCTCCAGTCGCACTATACATAAAGCCTTCGGTGAACCTGACGTGGAAAGAATTAAAAGTATGGTACACTACACCTTGAAGGGGCCGCCTGCCTGCTATAGTCCTTTCACAGATCCGCTCTCATGCACGCATCCAACATGAAGGACAAGATTTGCCTGTGTTGGTGGCGTTAAAGCATGTGTCTCATGGCCCCAATACCCTTCTTTGCATTGGGAACGTCCATGGATTGAGGATTATTGTAACCTTTGTTTTTAGTAAACTCATCTGGCTTGAGTCTTACAATTTTTGTTACGTGTTTCAAAGTCTTGCACTATCTCAATTCTCATGATGTCTAAGTTGCTGTTATATTCTCTTGCTCTTGTGCCTGTGTTACGCTGCTCTAGCTTTGCCACCCTGGGACCGTGGTGGAAGGTTTAGAGAGTAGGGATTGCAGGTCCAGAATATTGGAGCGGGAGAGTGTGGGGTGGATGGGGTTCCTATGGCCAGGATCCTCACTGAACTTCCACCACTCTGTGATGGAACTGGCCTGTTGCTGGGCTACAGCTTCCACAGAGGCACTCAGAAAGGAAGTCCTGAGCTCAGTTTACATGTTAACACCTGTGGATGCCTCCCCTATAGAGCTGCAAGTGCAAAGCAAGGACGAAACATTGAAGCCGAGGTTTGGCAACCAGAATAACGTCTTTCTTTCACCACCAACAGCACGGAAGCACGGAGACTGCATTGAGTGGATGTGGTCATACACCTTTTGACTCATGGACCAGTGATGTCTGGCTCTCATGACACCTGGAGAACTTGGCCTGGAAGCTGGACTCCTGTATATCCTGTCATAAGCGCTGTGTGGCCACCAGAGATCACAGTTTTCTATCCTGCACGTCCAGAAGGTAGGAGCATCTTACCGGGGAGTTTGTTTTTATTGTTGTGGCCCTTGCGTGCAGCTCCAGTAGAACTGCATACAGACCCTTCAGTCGACCACATGAGGAAAAGAGTACAGTGATGGTATACTAGACCTAGAAGGGAGCACGTGCCTGCTACATTCCTACACAGATCCACCCTCATGCATGCATCCTACCTGAAGGACAAGAATTTACCTTTGCTGGTGGCTTTAAAACATGTGTTTTATCGCCCCCTAAAGGCTTTATGCATTGGGAACTTCCTCTGGCTTGAGGATTATTGTAACTTTTGTTATTACGAACCTAATGTGGCTTGACGATTATTATGATTTTCGGTCATTGAATCAAGATCTTGCTGCATCTGAATTCTCAGTATCATGAAGTTTCTATTATCTTCTCTTGCTACTTTGGCATGTGTTGACAGTGCTGCAGTTTTGTTCTTCTTTTTGTGCTTTGACCATTGGGAAAGATTTACATAGTGTGTTTTATGAGACGATCATACTGGAGAGTATAGGATGGGGTGAATGGTTTCCTATGGTGAAGTTCCTCTTTGAACATCAACCACTTTGTGATGTAACTGGCCTGTTGCTAGGCTACGTCTTCAACAGACTGTGTCACAATGGAAACTCTGAGCTCAGTTTACATGTTAACACCTACGAATGCCTACCCTCTTCAACTGTAAGTACAAACCAGGGAAGAATCACTGAAGAGATGTTGGGCCAAGAGAATAAAATCTTGCTGCCAGCGGCGACGTCACGGTACCCGGGAGATTTCTTTCACTGGACGTGGCAGTGGAAATTTGGACACGTGGAAGAATGGCTGCCCCAACTGGCAACTTGTTGACAGGGCCTGGAAGCTGGCCCCATGTCTATTCCTGTCTTAATACCTGGGGGGCCAAAAAAGTTCACATAACTTACCGTTAAGAGCCGGAGAATAGGACCATCTTACGGAGTGTTCTGTTTTCCCATTGTGGCGTGTACACGCACCTCCAGTTGCACTGCATACAGACCCTTCAGTAAACCCACATGGGGACAAAAGTAAAATAGTGCTGTACCAGACCTTGATGGGGCTGTCTGCCTCCTGCATTCCGACCGCAGTTTCACTCTCATGCGTGCATCCTACCTGAGGAGCAAAATTTACATTGGATGATGGCTTCGAAACGTGTGTCTCATTGACCCCAAAGACTTTATGCATTGGGAACTTCCCTTGGATTGAGGATCATTATAACTGTTGTTATTTGTAACCTAATCTGGCTTGAGGATTATTATAATTTATGTTACCGTTATCAAAATCTTGGTTCATCTCGTTTCTTAGATCTGTTAGTTGCTGTTGTTCACTCTTGCTGTATTGGCGCGTGTTTACAGTGGTCAAGCTTTTTTTTGCACAGGGACCATTGCGGAAGATTTAAGGAGTGTGGATGGTAAGGCGAAAATACTGGAGTGGGTTTGTTTGGGGAAAATGCGTTCCTGTGGAGAAAATCCTTTGAACGTCAACCAGTTTGTGATGAAACTGGCCTGTTGCTCGGCCACATCTTCAACAGTGAAACTCACAAAGGAAGCCTGAGCTCAGTGTACATGTTAGCACGTATGGATGCCTCCGCTATGCAAGTGCAAGTAGAAACCAAGGAAGAATCACTGAAGCAGAGGTTTGGCATCAGAATATCATCTTGCTGCCAGCGCCCACTTCACAGGACCCGGGAGAGTCCACTGATTGGACGTGGCAAAGGAACTGTCGGCACATGGACCAAATGGCTGGCTCAACTGCCACCTTGGTGACAAGGCCTCAAGTGTACTCCTTCCTGTCCTAATAGCTGTGCGGCCACCAAAGTTCACAATCGCTTATCCTGAATGGCCAGAATGTAGGAGCATCTCAGCGGGGTGTTCTGTGTTACCACTATGACCTTTGCATGCACCTCCAGTCGCACTATACATAAAGCCTTCGGTGAACCTGACGTGGAAAGAATTAAAAGTATGGTACACTACACCTTGAAGGGGCCGCCTGCCTGCTATAGTCCTTTCACAGATCCGCTCTCATGCACGCATCCAACATGAAGGACAAGATTTGCCTGTGTTGGTGGCGTTAAAGCATGTGTCTCATGGCCCCAATACCCTTCTTTGCATTGGGAACGTCCATGGATTGAGGATTATTGTAACCTTTGTTTTTAGTAAACTCATCTGGCTTGAGTCTTACAATTTTTGTTACGTGTTTCAAAGTCTTGCACTATCTCAATTCTCATGATGTCTAAGTTGCTGTTATATTCTCTTGCTCTTGTGCCTGTGTTACGCTGCTCTAGCTTTGCCACCCTGGGACCGTGGTGGAAGGTTTAGAGAGTAGGGATTGCAGGTCCAGAATATTGGAGCGGGAGAGTGTGGGGTGGATGGGGTTCCTATGGCCAGGATCCTCACTGAACTTCCACCACTCTGTGATGGAACTGGCCTGTTGCTGGGCTACAGCTTCCACAGAGGCACTCAGAAAGGAAGTCCTGAGCTCAGTTTACATGTTAACACCTGTGGATGCCTCCCCTATAGAGCTGCAAGTGCAAAGCAAGGACGAAACATTGAAGCCGAGGTTTGGCAACCAGAATAACGTCTTTCTTTCACCACCAACAGCACGGAAGCACGGAGACTGCATTGAGTGGATGTGGTCATACACCTTTTGACTCATGGACCAGTGATGTCTGGCTCTCATGGCACCTGGAGAACTTGGCCTGGAAGCTGGACTCCTGTATATCCTGTCATAAGCGCTGTGTGGCCACCAGAGATCACAGTTTTCTATCCTGCACGTCCAGAAGGTAGGAGCATCTTACCGGGGAGTTTGTTTTTATTGTTGTGGCCCGTGCGTGCAGCTCCAGTAGCACTGCATACAGACCCTTCAGTCGACCACATGAGGAAAAGAGTACAGTGATGGTATACTAGACCTAGAAGGGAGCACGTGCCTGCTACATTCCTACACAGATCCACCCTCATGCATGCATCCTACCTGAAGGACAAGAATTTACCTTTGCTGGTGGCTTTAAAACATGTGTTTTATCGCCCCCTAAAGGCTTTATGCATTGGGAACTTCCTCTGGCTTGAGGATTATTGTAACTTTTGTTATTACGAACCTAATGTGGCTTGACGATTATTATGATTTTCGGTCATTGAATCAAGATCTTGCTGTATCTGAATTCTCAGTATCATGAAGTTTCTATTATCTTCTCTTGCTACTTTGGCATGTGTTGACAGTGCTGCAGTTTTGTTCTTCTTTTTGTGCTTTGACCATTGGGAAAGATTTACATAGTGTGTTTTATGAGACGATCATACTGGAGAGTATAGGATGGGGTGAATGGTTTCCTATGGTGAAGTTCCTCTTTGAACATCAACCACTTTGTGATGTAACTGGCCTGTTGCTAGGCTACATCTTCAACAGACTGTGTCACAATGGAAACTCTGAGCTCAGTGTACATGTTAACACCTACGGATGCCTACCCTCTTCAACTGTAAGTACAAACCAGGGAAGAATCACTGAAGAGATGTTGGGCCAAGAGAATAAAATCTTGCTGCCAGCGGCGACGTCACGGTACCCGGGAGATTTCTTTCACTGGACGTGGCAGTGGAAATTTGGACACGTGGAAGAATGGCTGCCCCAACTGGCAACTTGTTGACAGGGCCTGGAAGCTGGCCCCATGTCTATTCCTGTCTTAATACCTGGGGGGCCAAAAAAGTTCACATAACTTACCGTTAAGAGCCGGAGAATAGGACCATCTTACGGAGTGTTCTGTTTTCCCATTGTGGCGTGTACACGCACCTCCAGTTGCACTGCATACAGACCCTTCAGTAAACCCACATGGGGACAAAAGTAAAATAGTGCTGTACCAGACCTTGATGGGGCTGTCTGCCTCCTGCATTCCGACCGCAGTTTCACTCTCATGCGTGCATCCTACCTGAGGAGCAAAATTTACATTGGATGATGGCTTCGAAACGTGTGTCTCATTGACCCCAAAGACTTTATGCATTGGGAACTTCCCTTGGATTGAGGATCATTATAACTGTTGTTATTTGTAACCTAATCTGGCTTGAGGATTATTATAATTTATGTTACCGTTATCAAAATCTTGGTTCATCTCGTTTCTTAGATCTGTTAGTTGCTGTTGTTCACTCTTGCTGTATTGGCGCGTGTTTACAGTGGTCAAGCTTTTTTTTGCACAGGGACCATTGCGGAAGATTTAAGGAGTGTGGATGGTAAGGCGAAAATACTGGAGTGGGTTTGTTTGGGGAAAATGCGTTCCTGTGGAGAAAATCCTTTGAACGTCAACCAGTTTGTGATGAAACTGGCCTGTTGCTCGGCCACATCTTCAACAGTGAAACTCACAAAGGAAGCCTGAGCTCAGTGTACATGTTAGCACGTATGGATGCCTCCGCTATGCAAGTGCAAGTAGAAACCAAGGAAGAATCACTGAAGCAGAGGTTTGGCATCAGAATATCATCTTGCTGCCAGCGCCCACTTCACAGGACCCGGGAGAGTCCACTGATTGGACGTGGCAAAGGAACTGTCGGCACATGGACCAAATGGCTGGCTCAACTGCCACCTTGGTGACAAGGCCTCAAGTGTACTCCTTCCTGTCCTAATAGCTGTGCGGCCACCAAAGTTCACAATCGCTTATCCTGAATGGCCAGAATGTAGGAGCATCTCAGCGGGGTGTTCTGTGTTACCACTATGACCTTTGCATGCACCTCCAGTCGCACTATACATAAAGCCTTCGGTGAACCTGACGTGGAAAGAATTAAAAGTATGGTACACTACACCTTGAAGGGGCCGCCTGCCTGCTATAGTCCTTTCACAGATCCGCTCTCATGCACGCATCCAACATGAAGGACAAGATTTGCCTGTGTTGGTGGCGTTAAAGCATGTGTCTCATGGCCCCAATACCCTTCTTTGCATTGGGAACGTCCATGGATTGAGGATTATTGTAACCTTTGTTTTTAGTAAACTCATCTGGCTTGAGTCTTACAATTTTTGTTACGTGTTTCAAAGTCTTGCACTATCTCAATTCTCATGATGTCTAAGTTGCTGTTATATTCTCTTGCTCTTGTGCCTGTGTTACGCTGCTCTAGCTTTGCCACCCTGGGACCGTGGTGGAAGGTTTAGAGAGTAGGGATTGCAGGTCCAGAATATTGGAGCGGGAGAGTGTGGGGTGGATGGGGTTCCTATGGCCAGGATCCTCACTGAACTTCCACCACTCTGTGATGGAACTGGCCTGTTGCTGGGCTACAGCTTCCACAGAGGCACTCAGAAAGGAAGTCCTGAGCTCAGTTTACATGTTAACACCTGTGGATGCCTCCCCTATAGAGCTGCAAGTGCAAAGCAAGGACGAAACATTGAAGCCGAGGTTTGGCAACCAGAATAACGTCTTTCTTTCACCACCAACAGCACGGAAGCACGGAGACTGCATTGAGTGGATGTGGTCATACACCTTTTGACTCATGGACCAGTGATGTCTGGCTCTCATGGCACCTGGAGAACTTGGCCTGGAAGCTGGACTCCTGTATATCCTGTCATAAGCGCTGTGTGGCCACCAGAGATCACAGTTTTCTATCCTGCACGTCCAGAAGGTAGGAGCATCTTACCGGGGAGTTTGTTTTTATTGTTGTGGCCCGTGCGTGCAGCTCCAGTAGCACTGCATACAGACCCTTCAGTCGACCACATGAGGAAAAGAGTACAGTGATGGTATACTAGACCTAGAAGGGAGCACGTGCCTGCTACATTCCTACACAGATCCACCCTCATGCATGCATCCTACCTGAAGGACAAGAATTTACCTTTGCTGGTGGCTTTAAAACATGTGTTTTATCGCCCCCTAAAGGCTTTATGCATTGGGAACTTCCTCTGGCTTGAGGATTATTGTAACTTTTGTTATTACGAACCTAATGTGGCTTGACGATTATTATGATTTTCGGTCATTGAATCAAGATCTTGCTGTATCTGAATTCTCAGTATCATGAAGTTTCTATTATCTTCTCTTGCTACTTTGGCATGTGTTGACAGTGCTGCAGTTTTGTTCTTCTTTTTGTGCTTTGACCATTGGGAAAGATTTACATAGTGTGTTTTATGAGACGATCATACTGGAGAGTATAGGATGGGGTGAATGGGTTCCTATGGTGAAGTTCCTCTTTGAACATCAACCACTTTGTGATGTAACTGGCCTGTTGCTAGGCTACATCTTCAACAGACTGTGTCACAATGGAAACTCTGAGCTCAGTGTACATGTTAACACCTACGGATGCCTACCCTCTTCAACTGTAAGTACAAACCAGGGAAGAATCACTGAAGAGATGTTGGGCCAAGAGAATAAAATCTTGCTGCCAGCGGCGACGTCACGGTACCCGGGAGATTTCTTTCACTGGACGTGGCAGTGGAAATTTGGACACGTGGAAGAATGGCTGCCCCAACTGGCAACTTGTTGACAGGGCCTGGAAGCTGGCCCCATGTCTATTCCTGTCTTAATACCTGGGGGGCCAAAAAAGTTCACATAACTTACCGTTAAGAGCCGGAGAATAGGACCATCTTACGGAGTGTTCTGTTTTCCCATTGTGGCGTGTACACGCACCTCCAGTTGCACTGCATACAGACCCTTCAGTAAACCCACATGGGGACAAAAGTAAAATAGTGCTGTACCAGACCTTGATGGGGCTGTCTGCCTCCTGCATTCCGACCGCAGTTTCACTCTCATGCGTGCATCCTACCTGAGGAGCAAAATTTACATTGGATGATGGCTTCGAAACGTGTGTCTCATTGACCCCAAAGACTTTATGCATTGGGAACTTCCCTTGGATTGAGGATCATTATAACTGTTGTTATTTGTAACCTAATCTGGCTTGAGGATTATTATAATTTATGTTACCGTTATCAAAATCTTGGTTCATCTCGTTTCTTAGATCTGTTAGTTGCTGTTGTTCACTCTTGCTGTATTGGCGCGTGTTTACAGTGGTCAAGCTTTTTTTTGCACAGGGACCATTGCGGAAGATTTAAGGAGTGTGGATGGTAAGGCGAAAATACTGGAGTGGGTTTGTTTGGGGAAAATGCGTTCCTGTGGAGAAAATCCTTTGAACGTCAACCAGTTTGTGATGAAACTGGCCTGTTGCTCGGCCACATCTTCAACAGTGAAACTCACAAAGGAAGCCTGAGCTCAGTGTACATGTTAGCACGTATGGATGCCTCCGCTATGCAAGTGCAAGTAGAAACCAAGGAAGAATCACTGAAGCAGAGGTTTGGCATCAGAATATCATCTTGCTGCCAGCGCCCACTTCACAGGACCCGGGAGAGTCCACTGATTGGACGTGGCAAAGGAACTGTCGGCACATGGACCAAATGGCTGGCTCAACTGCCACCTTGGTGACAAGGCCTCAAGTGTACTCCTTCCTGTCCTAATAGCTGTGCGGCCACCAAAGTTCACAATCGCTTATCCTGAATGGCCAGAATGTAGGAGCATCTCAGCGGGGTGTTCTGTGTTACCACTATGACCTTTGCATGCACCTCCAGTCGCACTATACATAAAGCCTTCGGTGAACCTGACGTGGAAAGAATTAAAAGTATGGTACACTACACCTTGAAGGGGCCGCCTGCCTGCTATAGTCCTTTCACAGATCCGCTCTCATGCACGCATCCAACATGAAGGACAAGATTTGCCTGTGTTGGTGGCGTTAAAGCATGTGTCTCATGGCCCCAATACCCTTCTTTGCATTGGGAACGTCCATGGATTGAGGATTATTGTAACCTTTGTTTTTAGTAAACTCATCTGGCTTGAGTCTTACAATTTTTGTTACGTGTTTCAAAGTCTTGCACTATCTCAATTCTCATGATGTCTAAGTTGCTGTTATATTCTCTTGCTCTTGTGCCTGTGTTACGCTGCTCTAGCTTTGCCACCCTGGGACCGTGGTGGAAGGTTTAGAGAGTAGGGATTGCAGGTCCAGAATATTGGAGCGGGAGAGTGTGGGGTGGATGGGGTTCCTATGGCCAGGATCCTCACTGAACTTCCACCACTCTGTGATGGAACTGGCCTGTTGCTGGGCTACAGCTTCCACAGAGGCACTCAGAAAGGAAGTCCTGAGCTCAGTTTACATGTTAACACCTGTGGATGCCTCCCCTATAGAGCTGCAAGTGCAAAGCAAGGACGAAACATTGAAGCCGAGGTTTGGCAACCAGAATAACGTCTTTCTTTCACCACCAACAGCACGGAAGCACGGAGACTGCATTGAGTGGATGTGGTCATACACCTTTTGACTCATGGACCAGTGATGTCTGGCTCTCATGGCACCTGGAGAACTTGGCCTGGAAGCTGGACTCCTGTATATCCTGTCATAAGCGCTGTGTGGCCACCAGAGATCACAGTTTTCTATCCTGCACGTCCAGAAGGTAGGAGCATCTTACCGGGGAGTTTGTTTTTATTGTTGTGGCCCGTGCGTGCAGCTCCAGTAGCACTGCATACAGACCCTTCAGTCGACCACATGAGGAAAAGAGTACAGTGATGGTATACTAGACCTAGAAGGGAGCACGTGCCTGCTACATTCCTACACAGATCCACCCTCATGCATGCATCCTACCTGAAGGACAAGAATTTACCTTTGCTGGTGGCTTTAAAACATGTGTTTTATCGCCCCCTAAAGGCTTTATGCATTGGGAACTTCCTCTGGCTTGAGGATTATTGTAACTTTTGTTATTACGAACCTAATGTGGCTTGACGATTATTATGATTTTCGGTCATTGAATCAAGATCTTGCTGTATCTGAATTCTCAGTATCATGAAGTTTCTATTATCTTCTCTTGCTACTTTGGCATGTGTTGACAGTGCTGCAGTTTTGTTCTTCTTTTTGTGCTTTGACCATTGGGAAAGATTTACATAGTGTGTTTTATGAGACGATCATACTGGAGAGTATAGGATGGGGTGAATGGTTTCCTATGGTGAAGTTCCTCTTTGAACATCAACCACTTTGTGATGTAACTGGCCTGTTGCTAGGCTACATCTTCAACAGACTGTGTCACAATGGAAACTCTGAGCTCAGTGTACATGTTAACACCTACGGATGCCTACCCTCTTCAACTGTAAGTACAAACCAGGGAAGAATCACTGAAGAGATGTTGGGCCAAGAGAATAAAATCTTGCTGCCAGCGGCGACGTCACGGTACCCGGGAGATTTCTTTCACTGGACGTGGCAGTGGAAATTTGGACACGTGGAAGAATGGCTGCCCCAACTGGCAACTTGTTGACAGGGCCTGGAAGCTGGCCCCATGTCTATTCCTGTCTTAATACCTGGGGGGCCAAAAAAGTTCACATAACTTACCGTTAAGAGCCGGAGAATAGGACCATCTTACGGAGTGTTCTGTTTTCCCATTGTGGCGTGTACACGCACCTCCAGTTGCACTGCATACAGACCCTTCAGTAAACCCACATGGGGACAAAAGTAAAATAGTGCTGTACCAGACCTTGATGGGGCTGTCTGCCTCCTGCATTCCGACCGCAGTTTCACTCTCATGCGTGCATCCTACCTGAGGAGCAAAATTTACATTGGATGATGGCTTCGAAACGTGTGTCTCATTGACCCCAAAGACTTTATGCATTGGGAACTTCCCTTGGATTGAGGATCATTATAACTGTTGTTATTTGTAACCTAATCTGGCTTGAGGATTATTATAATTTATGTTACCGTTATCAAAATCTTGGTTCATCTCGTTTCTTAGATCTGTTAGTTGCTGTTGTTCACTCTTGCTGTATTGGCGCGTGTTTACAGTGGTCAAGCTTTTTTTTGCACAGGGACCATTGCGGAAGATTTAAGGAGTGTGGATGGTAAGGCGAAAATACTGGAGTGGGTTTGTTTGGGGAAAATGCGTTCCTGTGGAGAAAATCCTTTGAACGTCAACCAGTTTGTGATGAAACTGGCCTGTTGCTCGGCCACATCTTCAACAGTGAAACTCACAAAGGAAGCCTGAGCTCAGTGTACATGTTAGCACGTATGGATGCCTCCGCTATGCAAGTGCAAGTAGAAACCAAGGAAGAATCACTGAAGCAGAGGTTTGGCATCAGAATATCATCTTGCTGCCAGCGCCCACTTCACAGGACCCGGGAGAGTCCACTGATTGGACGTGGCAAAGGAACTGTCGGCACATGGACCAAATGGCTGGCTCAACTGCCACCTTGGTGACAAGGCCTCAAGTGTACTCCTTCCTGTCCTAATAGCTGTGCGGCCACCAAAGTTCACAATCGCTTATCCTGAATGGCCAGAATGTAGGAGCATCTCAGCGGGGTGTTCTGTGTTACCACTATGACCTTTGCATGCACCTCCAGTCGCACTATACATAAAGCCTTCGGTGAACCTGACGTGGAAAGAATTAAAAGTATGGTACACTACACCTTGAAGGGGCCGCCTGCCTGCTATAGTCCTTTCACAGATCCGCTCTCATGCACGCATCCAACATGAAGGACAAGATTTGCCTGTGTTGGTGGCGTTAAAGCATGTGTCTCATGGCCCCAATACCCTTCTTTGCATTGGGAACGTCCATGGATTGAGGATTATTGTAACCTTTGTTTTTAGTAAACTCATCTGGCTTGAGTCTTACAATTTTTGTTACGTGTTTCAAAGTCTTGCACTATCTCAATTCTCATGATGTCTAAGTTGCTGTTATATTCTCTTGCTCTTGTGCCTGTGTTACGCTGCTCTAGCTTTGCCACCCTGGGACCGTGGTGGAAGGTTTAGAGAGTAGGGATTGCAGGTCCAGAATATTGGAGCGGGAGAGTGTGGGGTGGATGGGGTTCCTATGGCCAGGATCCTCACTGAACTTCCACCACTCTGTGATGGAACTGGCCTGTTGCTGGGCTACAGCTTCCACAGAGGCACTCAGAAAGGAAGTCCTGAGCTCAGTTTACATGTTAACACCTGTGGATGCCTCCCCTATAGAGCTGCAAGTGCAAAGCAAGGACGAAACATTGAAGCCGAGGTTTGGCAACCAGAATAACGTCTTTCTTTCACCACCAACAGCACGGAAGCACGGAGACTGCATTGAGTGGATGTGGTCATACACCTTTTGACTCATGGACCAGTGATGTCTGGCTCTCATGGCACCTGGAGAACTTGGCCTGGAAGCTGGACTCCTGTATATCCTGTCATAAGCGCTGTGTGGCCACCAGAGATCACAGTTTTCTATCCTGCACGTCCAGAAGGTAGGAGCATCTTACCGGGGAGTTTGTTTTTATTGTTGTGGCCCGTGCGTGCAGCTCCAGTAGCACTGCATACAGACCCTTCAGTCGACCACATGAGGAAAAGAGTACAGTGATGGTATACTAGACCTAGAAGGGAGCACGTGCCTGCTACATTCCTACACAGATCCACCCTCATGCATGCATCCTACCTGAAGGACAAGAATTTACCTTTGCTGGTGGCTTTAAAACATGTGTTTTATCGCCCCCTAAAGGCTTTATGCATTGGGAACTTCCTCTGGCTTGAGGATTATTGTAACTTTTGTTATTACGAACCTAATGTGGCTTGACGATTATTATGATTTTCGGTCATTGAATCAAGATCTTGCTGTATCTGAATTCTCAGTATCATGAAGTTTCTATTATCTTCTCTTGCTACTTTGGCATGTGTTGACAGTGCTGCAGTTTTGTTCTTGTTTTTGTGCTTTGACCATTGGGAAAGATTTACATAGTGTGTTTTATGAGACGATCATACTGGAGAGTATAGGATGGGGTGAATGGGTTCCTATGGTGAAGTTCCTCTTTGAACATCAACCACTTTGTGATGTAACTGGCCTGTTGCTAGGCTACATCTTCAACAGACTGTGTCACAATGGAAACTCTGAGCTCAGTGTACATGTTAACACCTACGGATGCCTACCCTCTTCAACTGTAAGTACAAACCAGGGAAGAATCACTGAAGAGATGTTGGGCCAAGAGAATAAAATCTTGCTGCCAGCGGCGACGTCACGGTACCCGGGAGATTTCTTTCACTGGACGTGGCAGTGGAAATTTGGACACGTGGAAGAATGGCTGCCCCAACTGGCAACTTGTTGACAGGGCCTGGAAGCTGGCCCCATGTCTATTCCTGTCTTAATACCTGGGGGGCCAAAAAAGTTCACATAACTTACCGTTAAGAGCCGGAGAATAGGACCATCTTACGGAGTGTTCTGTTTTCCCATTGTGGCGTGTACACGCACCTCCAGTTGCACTGCATACAGACCCTTCAGTAAACCCACATGGGGACAAAAGTAAAATAGTGCTGTACCAGACCTTGATGGGGCTGTCTGCCTCCTGCATTCCGACCGCAGTTTCACTCTCATGCGTGCATCCTACCTGAGGAGCAAAATTTACATTGGATGATGGCTTCGAAACGTGTGTCTCATTGACCCCAAAGACTTTATGCATTGGGAACTTCCCTTGGATTGAGGATCATTATAACTGTTGTTATTTGTAACCTAATCTGGCTTGAGGATTATTATAATTTATGTTACCGTTATCAAAATCTTGGTTCATCTCGTTTCTTAGATCTGTTAGTTGCTGTTGTTCACTCTTGCTGTATTGGCGCGTGTTTACAGTGGTCAAGCTTTTTTTTGCACAGGGACCATTGCGGAAGATTTAAGGAGTGTGGATGGTAAGGCGAAAATACTGGAGTGGGTTTGTTTGGGGAAAATGCGTTCCTGTGGAGAAAATCCTTTGAACGTCAACCAGTTTGTGATGAAACTGGCCTGTTGCTCGGCCACATCTTCAACAGTGAAACTCACAAAGGAAGCCTGAGCTCAGTGTACATGTTAGCACGTATGGATGCCTCCGCTATGCAAGTGCAAGTAGAAACCAAGGAAGAATCACTGAAGCAGAGGTTTGGCATCAGAATATCATCTTGCTGCCAGCGCCCACTTCACAGGACCCGGGAGAGTCCACTGATTGGACGTGGCAAAGGAACTGTCGGCACATGGACCAAATGGCTGGCTCAACTGCCACCTTGGTGACAAGGCCTCAAGTGTACTCCTTCCTGTCCTAATAGCTGTGCGGCCACCAAAGTTCACAATCGCTTATCCTGAATGGCCAGAATGTAGGAGCATCTCAGCGGGGTGTTCTGTGTTACCACTATGACCTTTGCATGCACCTCCAGTCGCACTATACATAAAGCCTTCGGTGAACCTGACGTGGAAAGAATTAAAAGTATGGTACACTACACCTTGAAGGGGCCGCCTGCCTGCTATAGTCCTTTCACAGATCCGCTCTCATGCACGCATCCAACATGAAGGACAAGATTTGCCTGTGTTGGTGGCGTTAAAGCATGTGTCTCATCGCCCCAATACCCTTCTTTGCATTGGGAACGTCCATGGATTGAGGATTATTGTAACCTTTGTTTTTAGTAAACTCATCTGGCTTGAGTCTTACAATTTTTGTTACGTGTTTCAAAGTCTTGCACTATCTCAATTCTCATGATGTCTAAGTTGCTGTTATATTCTCTTGCTCTTGTGCCTGTGTTACGCTGCTCTAGCTTTGCCACCCTGGGACCGTGGTGGAAGGTTTAGAGAGTAGGGATTGCAGGTCCAGAATATTGGAGCGGGAGAGTGTGGGGTGGATGGGGTTCCTATGGCCAGGATCCTCACTGAACTTCCACCACTCTGTGATGGAACTGGCCTGTTGCTGGGCTACAGCTTCCACAGAGGCACTCAGAAAGGAAGTCCTGAGCTCAGTTTACATGTTAACACCTGTGGATGCCTCCCCTATAGAGCTGCAAGTGCAAAGCAAGGACGAAACATTGAAGCCGAGGTTTGGCAACCAGAATAACGTCTTTCTTTCACCACCAACAGCACGGAAGCACGGAGACTGCATTGAGTGGATGTGGTCATACACCTTTTGACTCATGGACCAGTGATGTCTGGCTCTCATGGCACCTGGAGAACTTGGCCTGGAAGCTGGACTCCTGTATATCCTGTCATAAGCGCTGTGTGGCCACCAGAGATCACAGTTTTCTATCCTGCACGTCCAGAAGGTAGGAGCATCTTACCGGGGAGTTTGTTTTTATTGTTGTGGCCCGTGCGTGCAGCTCCAGTAGCACTGCATACAGACCCTTCAGTCGACCACATGAGGAAAAGAGTACAGTGATGGTATACTAGACCTAGAAGGGAGCACGTGCCTGCTACATTCCTACACAGATCCACCCTCATGCATGCATCCTACCTGAAGGACAAGAATTTACCTTTGCTGGTGGCTTTAAAACATGTGTTTTATCGCCCCCTAAAGGCTTTATGCATTGGGAACTTCCTCTGGCTTGAGGATTATTGTAACTTTTGTTATTACGAACCTAATGTGGCTTGACGATTATTATGATTTTCGGTCATTGAATCAAGATCTTGCTGTATCTGAATTCTCAGTATCATGAAGTTTCTATTATCTTCTCTTGCTACTTTGGCATGTGTTGACAGTGCTGCAGTTTTGTTCTTTTTTTTGTGCTTTGACCATTGGGAAAGATTTACATAGTGTGTTTTATGAGACGATCATACTGGAGAGTATAGGATGGGGTGAATGGTTTCCTATGGTGAAGTTCCTCTTTGAACATCAACCACTTTGTGATGTAACTGGCCTGTTGCTAGGCTACATCTTCAACAGACTGTGTCACAATGGAAACTCTGAGCTCAGTGTACATGTTAACACCTACGGATGCCTACCCTCTTCAACTGTAAGTACAAACCAGGGAAGAATCACTGAAGAGATGTTGGGCCAAGAGAATAAAATCTTGCTGCCAGCGGCGACGTCACGGTACCCGGGAGATTTCTTTCACTGGACGTGGCAGTGGAAATTTGGACACGTGGAAGAATGGCTGCCCCAACTGGCAACTTGTTGACAGGGCCTGGAAGCTGGCCCCATGTCTATTCCTGTCTTAATACCTGGGGGGCCAAAAAAGTTCACATAACTTACCGTTAAGAGCCGGAGAATAGGACCATCTTACGGAGTGTTCTGTTTTCCCATTGTGGCGTGTACACGCACCTCCAGTTGCACTGCATACAGACCCTTCAGTAAACCCACATGGGGACAAAAGTAAAATAGTGCTGTACCAGACCTTGATGGGGCTGTCTGCCTCCTGCATTCCGACCGCAGTTTCACTCTCATGCGTGCATCCTACCTGAGGAGCAAAATTTACATTGGATGATGGCTTCGAAACGTGTGTCTCATTGACCCCAAAGACTTTATGCATTGGGAACTTCCCTTGGATTGAGGATCATTATAACTGTTGTTATTTGTAACCTAATCTGGCTTGAGGATTATTATAATTTATGTTACCGTTATCAAAATCTTGGTTCATCTCGTTTCTTAGATCTGTTAGTTGCTGTTGTTCACTCTTGCTGTATTGGCGCGTGTTTACAGTGGTCAAGCTTTTTTTTGCACAGGGACCATTGCGGAAGATTTAAGGAGTGTGGATGGTAAGGCGAAAATACTGGAGTGGGTTTGTTTGGGGAAAATGCGTTCCTGTGGAGAAAATCCTTTGAACGTCAACCAGTTTGTGATGAAACTGGCCTGTTGCTCGGCCACATCTTCAACAGTGAAACTCACAAAGGAAGCCTGAGCTCAGTGTACATGTTAGCACGTATGGATGCCTCCGCTATGCAAGTGCAAGTAGAAACCAAGGAAGAATCACTGAAGCAGAGGTTTGGCATCAGAATATCATCTTGCTGCCAGCGCCCACTTCACAGGACCCGGGAGAGTCCACTGATTGGACGTGGCAAAGGAACTGTCGGCACATGGACCAAATGGCTGGCTCAACTGCCACCTTGGTGACAAGGCCTCAAGTGTACTCCTTCCTGTCCTAATAGCTGTGCGGCCACCAAAGTTCACAATCGCTTATCCTGAATGGCCAGAATGTAGGAGCATCTCAGCGGGGTGTTCTGTGTTACCACTATGACCTTTGCATGCACCTCCAGTCGCACTATACATAAAGCCTTCGGTGAACCTGACGTGGAAAGAATTAAAAGTATGGTACACTACACCTTGAAGGGGCCGCCTGCCTGCTATAGTCCTTTCACAGATCCGCTCTCATGCACGCATCCAACATGAAGGACAAGATTTGCCTGTGTTGGTGGCGTTAAAGCATGTGTCTCATGGCCCCAATACCCTTCTTTGCATTGGGAACGTCCATGGATTGAGGATTATTGTAACCTTTGTTTTTAGTAAACTCATCTGGCTTGAGTCTTACAATTTTTGTTACGTGTTTCAAAGTCTTGCACTATCTCAATTCTCATGATGTCTAAGTTGCTGTTATATTCTCTTGCTCTTGTGCCTGTGTTACGCTGCTCTAGCTTTGCCACCCTGGGACCGTGGTGGAAGGTTTAGAGAGTAGGGATTGCAGGTCCAGAATATTGGAGCGGGAGAGTGTGGGGTGGATGGGGTTCCTATGGCCAGGATCCTCACTGAACTTCCACCACTCTGTGATGGAACTGGCCTGTTGCTGGGCTACAGCTTCCACAGAGGCACTCAGAAAGGAAGTCCTGAGCTCAGTTTACATGTTAACACCTGTGGATGCCTCCCCTATAGAGCTGCAAGTGCAAAGCAAGGACGAAACATTGAAGCCGAGGTTTGGCAACCAGAATAACGTCTTTCTTTCACCACCAACAGCACGGAAGCACGGAGACTGCATTGAGTGGATGTGGTCATACACCTTTTGACTCATGGACCAGTGATGTCTGGCTCTCATGGCACCTGGAGAACTTGGCCTGGAAGCTGGACTCCTGTATATCCTGTCATAAGCGCTGTGTGGCCACCAGAGATCACAGTTTTCTATCCTGCACGTCCAGAAGGTAGGAGCATCTTACCGGGGAGTTTGTTTTTATTGTTGTGGCCCGTGCGTGCAGCTCCAGTAGCACTGCATACAGACCCTTCAGTCGACCACATGAGGAAAAGAGTACAGTGATGGTATACTAGACCTAGAAGGGAGCACGTGCCTGCTACATTCCTACACAGATCCACCCTCATGCATGCATCCTACCTGAAGGACAAGAATTTACCTTTGCTGGTGGCTTTAAAACATGTGTTTTATCGCCCCCTAAAGGCTTTATGCATTGGGAACTTCCTCTGGCTTGAGGATTATTGTAACTTTTGTTATTACGAACCTAATGTGGCTTGACGATTATTATGATTTTCGGTCATTGAATCAAGATCTTGCTGTATCTGAATTCTCAGTATCATGAAGTTTCTATTATCTTCTCTTGCTACTTTGGCATGTGTTGACAGTGCTGCAGTTTTGTTCTTCTTTTTGTGCTTTGACCATTGGGAAAGATTTACATAGTGTGTTTTATGAGACGATCATACTGGAGAGTATAGGATGGGGTGAATGGGTTCCTATGGTGAAGTTCCTCTTTGAACATCAACCACTTTGTGATGTAACTGGCCTGTTGCTAGGCTACATCTTCAACAGACTGTGTCACAATGGAAACTCTGAGCTCAGTGTACATGTTAACACCTACGGATGCCTACCCTCTTCAACTGTAAGTACAAACCAGGGAAGAATCACTGAAGAGATGTTGGGCCAAGAGAATAAAATCTTGCTGCCAGCGGCGACGTCACGGTACCCGGGAGATTTCTTTCACTGGACGTGGCAGTGGAAATTTGGACACGTGGAAGAATGGCTGCCCCAACTGGCAACTTGTTGACAGGGCCTGGAAGCTGGCCCCATGTCTATTCCTGTCTTAATACCTGGGGGGCCAAAAAAGTTCACATAACTTACCGTTAAGAGCCGGAGAATAGGACCATCTTACGGAGTGTTCTGTTTTCCCATTGTGGCGTGTACACGCACCTCCAGTTGCACTGCATACAGACCCTTCAGTAAACCCACATGGGGACAAAAGTAAAATAGTGCTGTACCAGACCTTGATGGGGCTGTCTGCCTCCTGCATTCCGACCGCAGTTTCACTCTCATGCGTGCATCCTACCTGAGGAGCAAAATTTACATTGGATGATGGCTTCGAAACGTGTGTCTCATTGACCCCAAAGACTTTATGCATTGGGAACTTCCCTTGGATTGAGGATCATTATAACTGTTGTTATTTGTAACCTAATCTGGCTTGAGGATTATTATAATTTATGTTACCGTTATCAAAATCTTGGTTCATCTCGTTTCTTAGATCTGTTAGTTGCTGTTGTTCACTCTTGCTGTATTGGCGCGTGTTTACAGTGGTCAAGCTTTTTTTTGCACAGGGACCATTGCGGAAGATTTAAGGAGTGTGGATGGTAAGGCGAAAATACTGGAGTGGGTTTGTTTGGGGAAAATGCGTTCCTGTGGAGAAAATCCTTTGAACGTCAACCAGTTTGTGATGAAACTGGCCTGTTGCTCGGCCACATCTTCAACAGTGAAACTCACAAAGGAAGCCTGAGCTCAGTGTACATGTTAGCACGTATGGATGCCTCCGCTATGCAAGTGCAAGTAGAAACCAAGGAAGAATCACTGAAGCAGAGGTTTGGCATCAGAATATCATCTTGCTGCCAGCGCCCACTTCACAGGACCCGGGAGAGTCCACTGATTGGACGTGGCAAAGGAACTGTCGGCACATGGACCAAATGGCTGGCTCAACTGCCACCTTGGTGACAAGGCCTCAAGTGTACTCCTTCCTGTCCTAATAGCTGTGCGGCCACCAAAGTTCACAATCGCTTATCCTGAATGGCCAGAATGTAGGAGCATCTCAGCGGGGTGTTCTGTGTTACCACTATGACCTTTGCATGCACCTCCAGTCGCACTATACATAAAGCCTTCGGTGAACCTGACGTGGAAAGAATTAAAAGTATGGTACACTACACCTTGAAGGGGCCGCCTGCCTGCTATAGTCCTTTCACAGATCCGCTCTCATGCACGCATCCAACATGAAGGACAAGATTTGCCTGTGTTGGTGGCGTTAAAGCATGTGTCTCATGGCCCCAATACCCTTCTTTGCATTGGGAACGTCCATGGATTGAGGATTATTGTAACCTTTGTTTTTAGTAAACTCATCTGGCTTGAGTCTTACAATTTTTGTTACGTGTTTCAAAGTCTTGCACTATCTCAATTCTCATGATGTCTAAGTTGCTGTTATATTCTCTTGCTCTTGTGCCTGTGTTACGCTGCTCTAGCTTTGCCACCCTGGGACCGTGGTGGAAGGTTTAGAGAGTAGGGATTGCAGGTCCAGAATATTGGAGCGGGAGAGTGTGGGGTGGATGGGGTTCCTATGGCCAGGATCCTCACTGAACTTCCACCACTCTGTGATGGAACTGGCCTGTTGCTGGGCTACAGCTTCCACAGAGGCACTCAGAAAGGAAGTCCTGAGCTCAGTTTACATGTTAACACCTGTGGATGCCTCCCCTATAGAGCTGCAAGTGCAAAGCAAGGACGAAACATTGAAGCCGAGGTTTGGCAACCAGAATAACGTCTTTCTTTCACCACCAACAGCACGGAAGCACGGAGACTGCATTGAGTGGATGTGGTCATACACCTTTTGACTCATGGACCAGTGATGTCTGGCTCTCATGGCACCTGGAGAACTTGGCCTGGAAGCTGGACTCCTGTATATCCTGTCATAAGCGCTGTGTGGCCACCAGAGATCACAGTTTTCTATCCTGCACGTCCAGAAGGTAGGAGCATCTTACCGGGGAGTTTGTTTTTATTGTTGTGGCCCGTGCGTGCAGCTCCAGTAGCACTGCATACAGACCCTTCAGTCGACCACATGAGGAAAAGAGTACAGTGATGGTATACTAGACCTAGAAGGGAGCACGTGCCTGCTACATTCCTACACAGATCCACCCTCATGCATGCATCCTACCTGAAGGACAAGAATTTACCTTTGCTGGTGGCTTTAAAACATGTGTTTTATCGCCCCCTAAAGGCTTTATGCATTGGGAACTTCCTCTGGCTTGAGGATTATTGTAACTTTTGTTATTACGAACCTAATGTGGCTTGACGATTATTATGATTTTCGGTCATTGAATCAAGATCTTGCTGTATCTGAATTCTCAGTATCATGAAGTTTCTATTATCTTCTCTTGCTACTTTGGCATGTGTTGACAGTGCTGCAGTTTTGTTCTTTTTTTTGTGCTTTGACCATTGGGAAAGATTTACATAGTGTGTTTTATGAGACGATCATACTGGAGAGTATAGGATGGGGTGAATGGGTTCCTATGGTGAAGTTCCTCTTTGAACATCAACCACTTTGTGATGTAACTGGCCTGTTGCTAGGCTACATCTTCAACAGACTGTGTCACAATGGAAACTCTGAGCTCAGTGTACATGTTAACACCTACGGATGCCTACCCTCTTCAACTGTAAGTACAAACCAGGGAAGAATCACTGAAGAGATGTTGGGCCAAGAGAATAAAATCTTGCTGCCAGCGGCGACGTCACGGTACCCGGGAGATTTCTTTCACTGGACGTGGCAGTGGAAATTTGGACACGTGGAAGAATGGCTGCCCCAACTGGCAACTTGTTGACAGGGCCTGGAAGCTGGCCCCATGTCTATTCCTGTCTTAATACCTGGGGGGCCAAAAAAGTTCACATAACTTACCGTTAAGAGCCGGAGAATAGGACCATCTTACGGAGTGTTCTGTTTTCCCATTGTGGCGTGTACACGCACCTCCAGTTGCACTGCATACAGACCCTTCAGTAAACCCACATGGGGACAAAAGTAAAATAGTGCTGTACCAGACCTTGATGGGGCTGTCTGCCTCCTGCATTCCGACCGCAGTTTCACTCTCATGCGTGCATCCTACCTGAGGAGCAAAATTTACATTGGATGATGGCTTCGAAACGTGTGTCTCATTGACCCCAAAGACTTTATGCATTGGGAACTTCCCTTGGATTGAGGATCATTATAACTGTTGTTATTTGTAACCTAATCTGGCTTGAGGATTATTATAATTTATGTTACCGTTATCAAAATCTTGGTTCATCTCGTTTCTTAGATCTGTTAGTTGCTGTTGTTCACTCTTGCTGTATTGGCGCGTGTTTACAGTGGTCAAGCTTTTTTTTGCACAGGGACCATTGCGGAAGATTTAAGGAGTGTGGATGGTAAGGCGAAAATACTGGAGTGGGTTTGTTTGGGGAAAATGCGTTCCTGTGGAGAAAATCCTTTGAACGTCAACCAGTTTGTGATGAAACTGGCCTGTTGCTCGGCCACATCTTCAACAGTGAAACTCACAAAGGAAGCCTGAGCTCAGTGTACATGTTAGCACGTATGGATGCCTCCGCTATGCAAGTGCAAGTAGAAACCAAGGAAGAATCACTGAAGCAGAGGTTTGGCATCAGAATATCATCTTGCTGCCAGCGCCCACTTCACAGGACCCGGGAGAGTCCACTGATTGGACGTGGCAAAGGAACTGTCGGCACATGGACCAAATGGCTGGCTCAACTGCCACCTTGGTGACAAGGCCTCAAGTGTACTCCTTCCTGTCCTAATAGCTGTGCGGCCACCAAAGTTCACAATCGCTTATCCTGAATGGCCAGAATGTAGGAGCATCTCAGCGGGGTGTTCTGTGTTACCACTATGACCTTTGCATGCACCTCCAGTCGCACTATACATAAAGCCTTCGGTGAACCTGACGTGGAAAGAATTAAAAGTATGGTACACTACACCTTGAAGGGGCCGCCTGCCTGCTATAGTCCTTTCACAGATCCGCTCTCATGCACGCATCCAACATGAAGGACAAGATTTGCCTGTGTTGGTGGCGTTAAAGCATGTGTCTCATCGCCCCAATACCCTTCTTTGCATTGGGAACGTCCATGGATTGAGGATTATTGTAACCTTTGTTTTTAGTAAACTCATCTGGCTTGAGTCTTACAATTTTTGTTACGTGTTTCAAAGTCTTGCACTATCTCAATTCTCATGATGTCTAAGTTGCTGTTATATTCTCTTGCTCTTGTGCCTGTGTTACGCTGCTCTAGCTTTGCCACCCTGGGACCGTGGTGGAAGGTTTAGAGAGTAGGGATTGCAGGTCCAGAATATTGGAGCGGGAGAGTGTGGGGTGGATGGGGTTCCTATGGCCAGGATCCTCACTGAACTTCCACCACTCTGTGATGGAACTGGCCTGTTGCTGGGCTACAGCTTCCACAGAGGCACTCAGAAAGGAAGTCCTGAGCTCAGTTTACATGTTAACACCTGTGGATGCCTCCCCTATAGAGCTGCAAGTGCAAAGCAAGGACGAAACATTGAAGCCGAGGTTTGGCAACCAGAATAACGTCTTTCTTTCACCACCAACAGCACGGAAGCACGGAGACTGCATTGAGTGGATGTGGTCATACACCTTTTGACTCATGGACCAGTGATGTCTGGCTCTCATGGCACCTGGAGAACTTGGCCTGGAAGCTGGACTCCTGTATATCCTGTCATAAGCGCTGTGTGGCCACCAGAGATCACAGTTTTCTATCCTGCACGTCCAGAAGGTAGGAGCATCTTACCGGGGAGTTTGTTTTTATTGTTGTGGCCCGTGCGTGCAGCTCCAGTAGCACTGCATACAGACCCTTCAGTCGACCACATGAGGAAAAGAGTACAGTGATGGTATACTAGACCTAGAAGGGAGCACGTGCCTGCTACATTCCTACACAGATCCACCCTCATGCATGCATCCTACCTGAAGGACAAGAATTTACCTTTGCTGGTGGCTTTAAAACATGTGTTTTATCGCCCCCTAAAGGCTTTATGCATTGGGAACTTCCTCTGGCTTGAGGATTATTGTAACTTTTGTTATTACGAACCTAATGTGGCTTGACGATTATTATGATTTTCGGTCATTGAATCAAGATCTTGCTGTATCTGAATTCTCAGTATCATGAAGTTTCTATTATCTTCTCTTGCTACTTTGGCATGTGTTGACAGTGCTGCAGTTTTGTTCTTTTTTTTGTGCTTTGACCATTGGGAAAGATTTACATAGTGTGTTTTATGAGACGATCATACTGGAGAGTATAGGATGGGGTGAATGGGTTCCTATGGTGAAGTTCCTCTTTGAACATCAACCACTTTGTGATGTAACTGGCCTGTTGCTAGGCTACATCTTCAACAGACTGTGTCACAATGGAAACTCTGAGCTCAGTGTACATGTTAACACCTACGGATGCCTACCCTCTTCAACTGTAAGTACAAACCAGGGAAGAATCACTGAAGAGATGTTGGGCCAAGAGAATAAAATCTTGCTGCCAGCGGCGACGTCACGGTACCCGGGAGATTTCTTTCACTGGACGTGGCAGTGGAAATTTGGACACGTGGAAGAATGGCTGCCCCAACTGGCAACTTGTTGACAGGGCCTGGAAGCTGGCCCCATGTCTATTCCTGTCTTAATACCTGGGGGGCCAAAAAAGTTCACATAACTTACCGTTAAGAGCCGGAGAATAGGACCATCTTACGGAGTGTTCTGTTTTCCCATTGTGGCGTGTACACGCACCTCCAGTTGCACTGCATACAGACCCTTCAGTAAACCCACATGGGGACAAAAGTAAAATAGTGCTGTACCAGACCTTGATGGGGCTGTCTGCCTCCTGCATTCCGACCGCAGTTTCACTCTCATGCGTGCATCCTACCTGAGGAGCAAAATTTACATTGGATGATGGCTTCGAAACGTGTGTCTCATTGACCCCAAAGACTTTATGCATTGGGAACTTCCCTTGGATTGAGGATCATTATAACTGTTGTTATTTGTAACCTAATCTGGCTTGAGGATTATTATAATTTATGTTACCGTTATCAAAATCTTGGTTCATCTCGTTTCTTAGATCTGTTAGTTGCTGTTGTTCACTCTTGCTGTATTGGCGCGTGTTTACAGTGGTCAAGCTTTTTTTTGCACAGGGACCATTGCGGAAGATTTAAGGAGTGTGGATGGTAAGGCGAAAATACTGGAGTGGGTTTGTTTGGGGAAAATGCGTTCCTGTGGAGAAAATCCTTTGAACGTCAACCAGTTTGTGATGAAACTGGCCTGTTGCTCGGCCACATCTTCAACAGTGAAACTCACAAAGGAAGCCTGAGCTCAGTGTACATGTTAGCACGTATGGATGCCTCCGCTATGCAAGTGCAAGTAGAAACCAAGGAAGAATCACTGAAGCAGAGGTTTGGCATCAGAATATCATCTTGCTGCCAGCGCCCACTTCACAGGACCCGGGAGAGTCCACTGATTGGACGTGGCAAAGGAACTGTCGGCACATGGACCAAATGGCTGGCTCAACTGCCACCTTGGTGACAAGGCCTCAAGTGTACTCCTTCCTGTCCTAATAGCTGTGCGGCCACCAAAGTTCACAATCGCTTATCCTGAATGGCCAGAATGTAGGAGCATCTCAGCGGGGTGTTCTGTGTTACCACTATGACCTTTGCATGCACCTCCAGTCGCACTATACATAAAGCCTTCGGTGAACCTGACGTGGAAAGAATTAAAAGTATGGTACACTACACCTTGAAGGGGCCGCCTGCCTGCTATAGTCCTTTCACAGATCCGCTCTCATGCACGCATCCAACATGAAGGACAAGATTTGCCTGTGTTGGTGGCGTTAAAGCATGTGTCTCATCGCCCCAATACCCTTCTTTGCATTGGGAACGTCCATGGATTGAGGATTATTGTAACCTTTGTTTTTAGTAAACTCATCTGTCTTGAGTCTTACAATTTTTGTTACGTGTTTCAAAGTCTTGCACTATCTCAATTCTCATGATGTCTAAGTTGCTGTTATATTCTCTTGCTCTTGTGCCTGTGTTACGCTGCTCTAGCTTTGCCACCCTGGGACCGTGGTGGAAGGTTTAGAGAGTAGGGATTGCAGGTCCAGAATATTGGAGCGGGAGAGTGTGGGGTGGATGGGGTTCCTATGGCCAGGATCCTCACTGAACTTCCACCACTCTGTGATGGAACTGGCCTGTTGCTGGGCTACAGCTTCCACAGAGGCACTCAGAAAGGAAGTCCTGAGCTCAGTTTACATGTTAACACCTGTGGATGCCTCCCCTATAGAGCTGCAAGTGCAAAGCAAGGACGAAACATTGAAGCCGAGGTTTGGCAACCAGAATAACGTCTTTCTTTCACCACCAACAGCACGGAAGCACGGAGACTGCATTGAGTGGATGTGGTCATACACCTTTTGACTCATGGACCAGTGATGTCTGGCTCTCATGGCACCTGGAGAACTTGGCCTGGAAGCTGGACTCCTGTATATCCTGTCATAAGCGCTGTGTGGCCACCAGAGATCACAGTTTTCTATCCTGCACGTCCAGAAGGTAGGAGCATCTTACCGGGGAGTTTGTTTTTATTGTTGTGGCCCGTGCGTGCAGCTCCAGTAGCACTGCATACAGACCCTTCAGTCGACCACATGAGGAAAAGAGTACAGTGATGGTATACTAGACCTAGAAGGGAGCACGTGCCTGCTACATTCCTACACAGATCCACCCTCATGCATGCATCCTACCTGAAGGACAAGAATTTACCTTTGCTGGTGGCTTTAAAACATGTGTTTTATCGCCCCCTAAAGGCTTTATGCATTGGGAACTTCCTCTGGCTTGAGGATTATTGTAACTTTTGTTATTACGAACCTAATGTGGCTTGACGATTATTATGATTTTCGGTCATTGAATCAAGATCTTGCTGTATCTGAATTCTCAGTATCATGAAGTTTCTATTATCTTCTCTTGCTACTTTGGCATGTGTTGACAGTGCTGCAGTTTTGTTCTTTTTTTTGTGCTTTGACCATTGGGAAAGATTTACATAGTGTGTTTTATGAGACGATCATACTGGAGAGTATAGGATGGGGTGAATGGGTTCCTATGGTGAAGTTCCTCTTTGAACATCAACCACTTTGTGATGTAACTGGCCTGTTGCTAGGCTACATCTTCAACAGACTGTGTCACAATGGAAACTCTGAGCTCAGTGTACATGTTAACACCTACGGATGCCTACCCTCTTCAACTGTAAGTACAAACCAGGGAAGAATCACTGAAGAGATGTTGGGCCAAGAGAATAAAATCTTGCTGCCAGCGGCGACGTCACGGTACCCGGGAGATTTCTTTCACTGGACGTGGCAGTGGAAATTTGGACACGTGGAAGAATGGCTGCCCCAACTGGCAACTTGTTGACAGGGCCTGGAAGCTGGCCCCATGTCTATTCCTGTCTTAATACCTGGGGGGCCAAAAAAGTTCACATAACTTACCGTTAAGAGCCGGAGAATAGGACCATCTTACGGAGTGTTCTGTTTTCCCATTGTGGCGTGTACACGCACCTCCAGTTGCACTGCATACAGACCCTTCAGTAAACCCACATGGGGACAAAAGTAAAATAGTGCTGTACCAGACCTTGATGGGGCTGTCTGCCTCCTGCATTCCGACCGCAGTTTCACTCTCATGCGTGCATCCTACCTGAGGAGCAAAATTTACATTGGATGATGGCTTCGAAACGTGTGTCTCATTGACCCCAAAGACTTTATGCATTGGGAACTTCCCTTGGATTGAGGATCATTATAACTGTTGTTATTTGTAACCTAATCTGGCTTGAGGATTATTATAATTTATGTTACCGTTATCAAAATCTTGGTTCATCTCGTTTCTTAGATCTGTTAGTTGCTGTTGTTCACTCTTGCTGTATTGGCGCGTGTTTACAGTGGTCAAGCTTTTTTTTGCACAGGGACCATTGCGGAAGATTTAAGGAGTGTGGATGGTAAGGCGAAAATACTGGAGTGGGTTTGTTTGGGGAAAATGCGTTCCTGTGGAGAAAATCCTTTGAACGTCAACCAGTTTGTGATGAAACTGGCCTGTTGCTCGGCCACATCTTCAACAGTGAAACTCACAAAGGAAGCCTGAGCTCAGTGTACATGTTAGCACGTATGGATGCCTCCGCTATGCAAGTGCAAGTAGAAACCAAGGAAGAATCACTGAAGCAGAGGTTTGGCATCAGAATATCATCTTGCTGCCAGCGCCCACTTCACAGGACCCGGGAGAGTCCACTGATTGGACGTGGCAAAGGAACTGTCGGCACATGGACCAAATGGCTGGCTCAACTGCCACCTTGGTGACAAGGCCTCAAGTGTACTCCTTCCTGTCCTAATAGCTGTGCGGCCACCAAAGTTCACAATCGCTTATCCTGAATGGCCAGAATGTAGGAGCATCTCAGCGGGGTGTTCTGTGTTATCACTATGACCTTTGCATGCACCTCCAGTCGCACTATACATAAAGCCTTCGGTGAACCTGACGTGGAAAGAATTAAAAGTATGGTACACTACACCTTGAAGGGGCCGCCTGCCTGCTATAGTCCTTTCACAGATCCGCTCTCATGCACGCATCCAACATGAAGGACAAGATTTGCCTGTGTTGGTGGCGTTAAAGCATGTGTCTCATCGCCCCAATACCCTTCTTTGCATTGGGAACGTCCATGGATTGAGGATTATTGTAACCTTTGTTTTTAGTAAACTCATCTGGCTTGAGTCTTACAATTTTTGTTACGTGTTTCAAAGTCTTGCACTATCTCAATTCTCATGATGTCTAAGTTGCTGTTATATTCTCTTGCTCTTGTGCCTGTGTTACGCTGCTCTAGCTTTGCCACCCTGGGACCGTGGTGGAAGGTTTAGAGAGTAGGGATTGCAGGTCCAGAATATTGGAGCGGGAGAGTGTGGGGTGGATGGGGTTCCTATGGCCAGGATCCTCACTGAACTTCCACCACTCTGTGATGGAACTGGCCTGTTGCTGGGCTACAGCTTCCACAGAGGCACTCAGAAAGGAAGTCCTGAGCTCAGTTTACATGTTAACACCTGTGGATGCCTCCCCTATAGAGCTGCAAGTGCAAAGCAAGGACGAAACATTGAAGCCGAGGTTTGGCAACCAGAATAACGTCTTTCTTTCACCACCAACAGCACGGAAGCACGGAGACTGCATTGAGTGGATGTGGTCATACACCTTTTGACTCATGGACCAGTGATGTCTGGCTCTCATGGCACCTGGAGAACTTGGCCTGGAAGCTGGACTCCTGTATATCCTGTCATAAGCGCTGTGTGGCCACCAGAGATCACAGTTTTCTATCCTGCACGTCCAGAAGGTAGGAGCATCTTACCGGGGAGTTTGTTTTTATTGTTGTGGCCCGTGCGTGCAGCTCCAGTAGCACTGCATACAGACCCTTCAGTCGACCACATGAGGAAAAGAGTACAGTGATGGTATACTAGACCTAGAAGGGAGCACGTGCCTGCTACATTCCTACACAGATCCACCCTCATGCATGCATCCTACCTGAAGGACAAGAATTTACCTTTGCTGGTGGCTTTAAAACATGTGTTTTATCGCCCCCTAAAGGCTTTATGCATTGGGAACTTCCTCTGGCTTGAGGATTATTGTAACTTTTGTTATTACGAACCTAATGTGGCTTGACGATTATTATGATTTTCGGTCATTGAATCAAGATCTTGCTGTATCTGAATTCTCAGTATCATGAAGTTTCTATTATCTTCTCTTGCTACTTTGGCATGTGTTGACAGTGCTGCAGTTTTGTTCTTTTTTTTGTGCTTTGACCATTGGGAAAGATTTACATAGTGTGTTTTATGAGACGATCATACTGGAGAGTATAGGATGGGGTGAATGGGTTCCTATGGTGAAGTTCCTCTTTGAACATCAACCACTTTGTGATGTAACTGGCCTGTTGCTAGGCTACATCTTCAACAGACTGTGTCACAATGGAAACTCTGAGCTCAGTGTACATGTTAACACCTACGGATGCCTACCCTCTTCAACTGTAAGTACAAACCAGGGAAGAATCACTGAAGAGATGTTGGGCCAAGAGAATAAAATCTTGCTGCCAGCGGCGACGTCACGGTACCCGGGAGATTTCTTTCACTGGACGTGGCAGTGGAAATTTGGACACGTGGAAGAATGGCTGCCCCAACTGGCAACTTGTTGACAGGGCCTGGAAGCTGGCCCCATGTCTATTCCTGTCTTAATACCTGGGGGGCCAAAAAAGTTCACATAACTTACCGTTAAGAGCCGGAGAATAGGACCATCTTACGGAGTGTTCTGTTTTCCCATTGTGGCGTGTACACGCACCTCCAGTTGCACTGCATACAGACCCTTCAGTAAACCCACATGGGGACAAAAGTAAAATAGTGCTGTACCAGACCTTGATGGGGCTGTCTGCCTCCTGCATTCCGACCGCAGTTTCACTCTCATGCGTGCATCCTACCTGAGGAGCAAAATTTACATTGGATGATGGCTTCGAAACGTGTGTCTCATTGACCCCAAAGACTTTATGCATTGGGAACTTCCCTTGGATTGAGGATCATTATAACTGTTGTTATTTGTAACCTAATCTGGCTTGAGGATTATTATAATTTATGTTACCGTTATCAAAATCTTGGTTCATCTCGTTTCTTAGATCTGTTAGTTGCTGTTGTTCACTCTTGCTGTATTGGCGCGTGTTTACAGTGGTCAAGCTTTTTTTTGCACAGGGACCATTGCGGAAGATTTAAGGAGTGTGGATGGTAAGGCGAAAATACTGGAGTGGGTTTGTTTGGGGAAAATGCGTTCCTGTGGAGAAAATCCTTTGAACGTCAACCAGTTTGTGATGAAACTGGCCTGTTGCTCGGCCACATCTTCAACAGTGAAACTCACAAAGGAAGCCTGAGCTCAGTGTACATGTTAGCACGTATGGATGCCTCCGCTATGCAAGTGCAAGTAGAAACCAAGGAAGAATCACTGAAGCAGAGGTTTGGCATCAGAATATCATCTTGCTGCCAGCGCCCACTTCACAGGACCCGGGAGAGTCCACTGATTGGACGTGGCAAAGGAACTGTCGGCACATGGACCAAATGGCTGGCTCAACTGCCACCTTGGTGACAAGGCCTCAAGTGTACTCCTTCCTGTCCTAATAGCTGTGCGGCCACCAAAGTTCACAATCGCTTATCCTGAATGGCCAGAATGTAGGAGCATCTCAGCGGGGTGTTCTGTGTTATCACTATGACCTTTGCATGCACCTCCAGTCGCACTATACATAAAGCCTTCGGTGAACCTGACGTGGAAAGAATTAAAAGTATGGTACACTACACCTTGAAGGGGCCGCCTGCCTGCTATAGTCCTTTCACAGATCCGCTCTCATGCACGCATCCAACATGAAGGACAAGATTTGCCTGTGTTGGTGGCGTTAAAGCATGTGTCTCATCGCCCCAATACCCTTCTTTGCATTGGGAACGTCCATGGATTGAGGATTATTGTAACCTTTGTTTTTAGTAAACTCATCTGGCTTGAGTCTTACAATTTTTGTTACGTGTTTCAAAGTCTTGCACTATCTCAATTCTCATGATGTCTAAGTTGCTGTTATATTCTCTTGCTCTTGTGCCTGTGTTACGCTGCTCTAGCTTTGCCACCCTGGGACCGTGGTGGAAGGTTTAGAGAGTAGGGATTGCAGGTCCAGAATATTGGAGCGGGAGAGTGTGGGGTGGATGGGGTTCCTATGGCCAGGATCCTCACTGAACTTCCACCACTCTGTGATGGAACTGGCCTGTTGCTGGGCTACAGCTTCCACAGAGGCACTCAGAAAGGAAGTCCTGAGCTCAGTTTACATGTTAACACCTGTGGATGCCTCCCCTATAGAGCTGCAAGTGCAAAGCAAGGACGAAACATTGAAGCCGAGGTTTGGCAACCAGAATAACGTCTTTCTTTCACCACCAACAGCACGGAAGCACGGAGACTGCATTGAGTGGATGTGGTCATACACCTTTTGACTCATGGACCAGTGATGTCTGGCTCTCATGGCACCTGGAGAACTTGGCCTGGAAGCTGGACTCCTGTATATCCTGTCATAAGCGCTGTGTGGCCACCAGAGATCACAGTTTTCTATCCTGCACGTCCAGAAGGTAGGAGCATCTTACCGGGGGGTTTGTTTTTATTGTTGTGGCCCGTGCGTGCAGCTCCAGTAGCACTGCATACAGACCCTTCAGTCGACCACATGAGGAAAAGAGTACAGTGATGGTATACTAGACCTAGAAGGGAGCACGTGCCTGCTACATTCCTACACAGATCCACCCTCATGCATGCATCCTACCTGAAGGACAAGAATTTACCTTTGCTGGTGGCTTTAAAACATGTGTTTTATCGCCCCCTAAAGGCTTTATGCATTGGGAACTTCCTCTGGCTTGAGGATTATTGTAACTTTTGTTATTACGAACCTAATGTGGCTTGACGATTATTATGATTTTCGGTCATTGAATCAAGATCTTGCTGTATCTGAATTCTCAGTATCATGAAGTTTCTATTATCTTCTCTTGCTACTTTGGCATGTGTTGACAGTGCTGCAGTTTTGTTCTTTTTTTTGTGCTTTGACCATTGGGAAAGATTTACATAGTGTGTTTTATGAGACGATCATACTGGAGAGTATAGGATGGGGTGAATGGGTTCCTATGGTGAAGTTCCTCTTTGAACATCAACCACTTTGTGATGTAACTGGCCTGTTGCTAGGCTACATCTTCAACAGACTGTGTCACAATGGAAACTCTGAGCTCAGTGTACATGTTAACACCTACGGATGCCTACCCTCTTCAACTGTAAGTACAAACCAGGGAAGAATCACTGAAGAGATGTTGGGCCAAGAGAATAAAATCTTGCTGCCAGCGGCGACGTCACGGTACCCGGGAGATTTCTTTCACTGGACGTGGCAGTGGAAATTTGGACACGTGGAAGAATGGCTGCCCCAACTGGCAACTTGTTGACAGGGCCTGGAAGCTGGCCCCATGTCTATTCCTGTCTTAATACCTGGGGGGCCAAAAAAGTTCACATAACTTACCGTTAAGAGCCGGAGAATAGGACCATCTTACGGAGTGTTCTGTTTTCCCATTGTGGCGTGTACACGCACCTCCAGTTGCACTGCATACAGACCCTTCAGTAAACCCACATGGGGACAAAAGTAAAATAGTGCTGTACCAGACCTTGATGGGGCTGTCTGCCTCCTGCATTCCGACCGCAGTTTCACTCTCATGCGTGCATCCTACCTGAGGAGCAAAATTTACATTGGATGATGGCTTCGAAACGTGTGTCTCATTGACCCCAAAGACTTTATGCATTGGGAACTTCCCTTGGATTGAGGATCATTATAACTGTTGTTATTTGTAACCTAATCTGGCTTGAGGATTATTATAATTTATGTTACCGTTATCAAAATCTTGGTTCATCTCGTTTCTTAGATCTGTTAGTTGCTGTTGTTCACTCTTGCTGTATTGGCGCGTGTTTACAGTGGTCAAGCTTTTTTTTGCACAGGGACCATTGCGGAAGATTTAAGGAGTGTGGATGGTAAGGCGAAAATACTGGAGTGGGTTTGTTTGGGGAAAATGCGTTCCTGTGGAGAAAATCCTTTGAACGTCAACCAGTTTGTGATGAAACTGGCCTGTTGCTCGGCCACATCTTCAACAGTGAAACTCACAAAGGAAGCCTGAGCTCAGTGTACATGTTAGCACGTATGGATGCCTCCGCTATGCAAGTGCAAGTAGAAACCAAGGAAGAATCACTGAAGCAGAGGTTTGGCATCAGAATATCATCTTGCTGCCAGCGCCCACTTCACAGGACCCGGGAGAGTCCACTGATTGGACGTGGCAAAGGAACTGTCGGCACATGGACCAAATGGCTGGCTCAACTGCCACCTTGGTGACAAGGCCTCAAGTGTACTCCTTCCTGTCCTAATAGCTGTGCGGCCACCAAAGTTCACAATCGCTTATCCTGAATGGCCAGAATGTAGGAGCATCTCAGCGGGGTGTTCTGTGTTATCACTATGACCTTTGCATGCACCTCCAGTCGCACTATACATAAAGCCTTCGGTGAACCTGACGTGGAAAGAATTAAAAGTATGGTACACTACACCTTGAAGGGGCCGCCTGCCTGCTATAGTCCTTTCACAGATCCGCTCTCATGCACGCATCCAACATGAAGGACAAGATTTGCCTGTGTTGGTGGCGTTAAAGCATGTGTCTCATCGCCCCAATACCCTTCTTTGCATTGGGAACGTCCATGGATTGAGGATTATTGTAACCTTTGTTTTTAGTAAACTCATCTGGCTTGAGTCTTACAATTTTTGTTACGTGTTTCAAAGTCTTGCACTATCTCAATTCTCATGATGTCTAAGTTGCTGTTATATTCTCTTGCTCTTGTGCCTGTGTTACGCTGCTCTAGCTTTGCCACCCTGGGACCGTGGTGGAAGGTTTAGAGAGTAGGGATTGCAGGTCCAGAATATTGGAGCGGGAGAGTGTGGGGTGGATGGGGTTCCTATGGCCAGGATCCTCACTGAACTTCCACCACTCTGTGATGGAACTGGCCTGTTGCTGGGCTACAGCTTCCACAGAGGCACTCAGAAAGGAAGTCCTGAGCTCAGTTTACATGTTAACACCTGTGGATGCCTCCCCTATAGAGCTGCAAGTGCAAAGCAAGGACGAAACATTGAAGCCGAGGTTTGGCAACCAGAATAACGTCTTTCTTTCACCACCAACAGCACGGAAGCACGGAGACTGCATTGAGTGGATGTGGTCATACACCTTTTGACTCATGGACCAGTGATGTCTGGCTCTCATGGCACCTGGAGAACTTGGCCTGGAAGCTGGACTCCTGTATATCCTGTCATAAGCGCTGTGTGGCCACCAGAGATCACAGTTTTCTATCCTGCACGTCCAGAAGGTAGGAGCATCTTACCGGGGAGTTTGTTTTTATTGTTGTGGCCCGTGCGTGCAGCTCCAGTAGCACTGCATACAGACCCTTCAGTCGACCACATGAGGAAAAGAGTACAGTGATGGTATACTAGACCTAGAAGGGAGCACGTGCCTGCTACATTCCTACACAGATCCACCCTCATGCATGCATCCTACCTGAAGGACAAGAATTTACCTTTGCTGGTGGCTTTAAAACATGTGTTTTATCGCCCCCTAAAGGCTTTATGCATTGGGAACTTCCTCTGGCTTGAGGATTATTGTAACTTTTGTTATTACGAACCTAATGTGGCTTGACGATTATTATGATTTTCGGTCATTGAATCAAGATCTTGCTGTATCTGAATTCTCAGTATCATGAAGTTTCTATTATCTTCTCTTGCTACTTTGGCATGTGTTGACAGTGCTGCAGTTTTGTTCTTTTTTTTGTGCTTTGACCATTGGGAAAGATTTACATAGTGTGTTTTATGAGACGATCATACTGGAGAGTATAGGATGGGGTGAATGGGTTCCTATGGTGAAGTTCCTCTTTGAACATCAACCACTTTGTGATGTAACTGGCCTGTTGCTAGGCTACATCTTCAACAGACTGTGTCACAATGGAAACTCTGAGCTCAGTGTACATGTTAACACCTACGGATGCCTACCCTCTTCAACTGTAAGTACAAACCAGGGAAGAATCACTGAAGAGATGTTGGGCCAAGAGAATAAAATCTTGCTGCCAGCGGCGACGTCACGGTACCCGGGAGATTTCTTTCACTGGACGTGGCAGTGGAAATTTGGACACGTGGAAGAATGGCTGCCCCAACTGGCAACTTGTTGACAGGGCCTGGAAGCTGGCCCCATGTCTATTCCTGTCTTAATACCTGGGGGGCCAAAAAAGTTCACATAACTTACCGTTAAGAGCCGGAGAATAGGACCATCTTACGGAGTGTTCTGTTTTCCCATTGTGGCGTGTACACGCACCTCCAGTTGCACTGCATACAGACCCTTCAGTAAACCCACATGGGGACAAAAGTAAAATAGTGCTGTACCAGACCTTGATGGGGCTGTCTGCCTCCTGCATTCCGACCGCAGTTTCACTCTCATGCGTGCATCCTACCTGAGGAGCAAAATTTACATTGGATGATGGCTTCGAAACGTGTGTCTCATTGACCCCAAAGACTTTATGCATTGGGAACTTCCCTTGGATTGAGGATCATTATAACTGTTGTTATTTGTAACCTAATCTGGCTTGAGGATTATTATAATTTATGTTACCGTTATCAAAATCTTGGTTCATCTCGTTTCTTAGATCTGTTAGTTGCTGTTGTTCACTCTTGCTGTATTGGCGCGTGTTTACAGTGGTCAAGCTTTTTTTTGCACAGGGACCATTGCGGAAGATTTAAGGAGTGTGGATGGTAAGGCGAAAATACTGGAGTGGGTTTGTTTGGGGAAAATGCGTTCCTGTGGAGAAAATCCTTTGAACGTCAACCAGTTTGTGATGAAACTGGCCTGTTGCTCGGCCACATCTTCAACAGTGAAACTCACAAAGGAAGCCTGAGCTCAGTGTACATGTTAGCACGTATGGATGCCTCCGCTATGCAAGTGCAAGTAGAAACCAAGGAAGAATCACTGAAGCAGAGGTTTGGCATCAGAATATCATCTTGCTGCCAGCGCCCACTTCACAGGACCCGGGAGAGTCCACTGATTGGACGTGGCAAAGGAACTGTCGGCACATGGACCAAATGGCTGGCTCAACTGCCACCTTGGTGACAAGGCCTCAAGTGTACTCCTTCCTGTCCTAATAGCTGTGCGGCCACCAAAGTTCACAATCGCTTATCCTGAATGGCCAGAATGTAGGAGCATCTCAGCGGGGTGTTCTGTGTTATCACTATGACCTTTGCATGCACCTCCAGTCGCACTATACATAAAGCCTTCGGTGAACCTGACGTGGCAAGAATTAAAAGTATGGTACACTACACCTTGAAGGGGCCGCCTGCCTGCTATAGTCCTTTCACAGATCCGCTCTCATGCACGCATCCAACATGAAGGACAAGATTTGCCTGTGTTGGTGGCGTTAAAGCATGTGTCTCATCGCCCCAATACCCTTCTTTGCATTGGGAACGTCCATGGATTGAGGATTATTGTAACCTTTGTTTTTAGTAAACTCATCTGGCTTGAGTCTTACAATTTTTGTTACGTGTTTCAAAGTCTTGCACTATCTCAATTCTCATGATGTCTAAGTTGCTGTTATATTCTCTTGCTCTTGTGCCTGTGTTACGCTGCTCTAGCTTTGCCACCCTGGGACCGTGGTGGAAGGTTTAGAGAGTAGGGATTGCAGGTCCAGAATATTGGAGCGGGAGAGTGTGGGGTGGATGGGGTTCCTATGGCCAGGATCCTCACTGAACTTCCACCACTCTGTGATGGAACTGGCCTGTTGCTGGGCTACAGCTTCCACAGAGGCACTCAGAAAGGAAGTCCTGAGCTCAGTTTACATGTTAACACCTGTGGATGCCTCCCCTATAGAGCTGCAAGTGCAAAGCAAGGACGAAACATTGAAGCCGAGGTTTGGCAACCAGAATAACGTCTTTCTTTCACCACCAACAGCACGGAAGCACGGAGACTGCATTGAGTGGATGTGGTCATACACCTTTTGACTCATGGACCAGTGATGTCTGGCTCTCATGGCACCTGGAGAACTTGGCCTGGAAGCTGGACTCCTGTATATCCTGTCATAAGCGCTGTGTGGCCACCAGAGATCACAGTTTTCTATCCTGCACGTCCAGAAGGTAGGAGCATCTTACCGGGGAGTTTGTTTTTATTGTTGTGGCCCGTGCGTGCAGCTCCAGTAGCACTGCATACAGACCCTTCAGTCGACCACATGAGGAAAAGAGTACAGTGATGGTATACTAGACCTAGAAGGGAGCACGTGCCTGCTACATTCCTACACAGATCCACCCTCATGCATGCATCCTACCTGAAGGACAAGAATTTACCTTTGCTGGTGGCTTTAAAACATGTGTTTTATCGCCCCCTAAAGGCTTTATGCATTGGGAACTTCCTCTGGCTTGAGGATTATTGTAACTTTTGTTATTACGAACCTAATGTGGCTTGACGATTATTATGATTTTCGGTCATTGAATCAAGATCTTGCTGTATCTGAATTCTCAGTATCATGAAGTTTCTATTATCTTCTCTTGCTACTTTGGCATGTGTTGACAGTGCTGCAGTTTTGTTCTTTTTTTTGTGCTTTGACCATTGGGAAAGATTTACATAGTGTGTTTTATGAGACGATCATACTGGAGAGTATAGGATGGGGTGAATGGGTTCCTATGGTGAAGTTCCTCTTTGAACATCAACCACTTTGTGATGTAACTGGCCTGTTGCTAGGCTACATCTTCAACAGACTGTGTCACAATGGAAACTCTGAGCTCAGTGTACATGTTAACACCTACGGATGCCTACCCTCTTCAACTGTAAGTACAAACCAGGGAAGAATCACTGAAGAGATGTTGGGCCAAGAGAATAAAATCTTGCTGCCAGCGGCGACGTCACGGTACCCGGGAGATTTCTTTCACTGGACGTGGCAGTGGAAATTTGGACACGTGGAAGAATGGCTGCCCCAACTGGCAACTTGTTGACAGGGCCTGGAAGCTGGCCCCATGTCTATTCCTGTCTTAATACCTGGGGGGCCAAAAAAGTTCACATAACTTACCGTTAAGAGCCGGAGAATAGGACCATCTTACGGAGTGTTCTGTTTTCCCATTGTGGCGTGTACACGCACCTCCAGTTGCACTGCATACAGACCCTTCAGTAAACCCACATGGGGACAAAAGTAAAATAGTGCTGTACCAGACCTTGATGGGGCTGTCTGCCTCCTGCATTCCGACCGCAGTTTCACTCTCATGCGTGCATCCTACCTGAGGAGCAAAATTTACATTGGATGATGGCTTCGAAACGTGTGTCTCATTGACCCCAAAGACTTTATGCATTGGGAACTTCCCTTGGATTGAGGATCATTATAACTGTTGTTATTTGTAACCTAATCTGGCTTGAGGATTATTATAATTTATGTTACCGTTATCAAAATCTTGGTTCATCTCGTTTCTTAGATCTGTTAGTTGCTGTTGTTCACTCTTGCTGTATTGGCGCGTGTTTACAGTGGTCAAGCTTTTTTTTGCACAGGGACCATTGCGGAAGATTTAAGGAGTGTGGATGGTAAGGCGAAAATACTGGAGTGGGTTTGTTTGGGGAAAATGCGTTCCTGTGGAGAAAATCCTTTGAACGTCAACCAGTTTGTGATGAAACTGGCCTGTTGCTCGGCCACATCTTCAACAGTGAAACTCACAAAGGAAGCCTGAGCTCAGTGTACATGTTAGCACGTATGGATGCCTCCGCTATGCAAGTGCAAGTAGAAACCAAGGAAGAATCACTGAAGCAGAGGTTTGGCATCAGAATATCATCTTGCTGCCAGCGCCCACTTCACAGGACCCGGGAGAGTCCACTGATTGGACGTGGCAAAGGAACTGTCGGCACATGGACCAAATGGCTGGCTCAACTGCCACCTTGGTGACAAGGCCTCAAGTGTACTCCTTCCTGTCCTAATAGCTGTGCGGCCACCAAAGTTCACAATCGCTTATCCTGAATGGCCAGAATGTAGGAGCATCTCAGCGGGGTGTTCTGTGTTATCACTATGACCTTTGCATGCACCTCCAGTCGCACTATACATAAAGCCTTCGGTGAACCTGACGTGGAAAGAATTAAAAGTATGGTACACTACACCTTGAAGGGGCCGCCTGCCTGCTATAGTCCTTTCACAGATCCGCTCTCATGCACGCATCCAACATGAAGGACAAGATTTGCCTGTGTTGGTGGCGTTAAAGCATGTGTCTCATCGCCCCAATACCCTTCTTTGCATTGGGAACGTCCATGGATTGAGGATTATTGTAACCTTTGTTTTTAGTAAACTCATCTGGCTTGAGTCTTACAATTTTTGTTACGTGTTTCAAAGTCTTGCACTATCTCAATTCTCATGATGTCTAAGTTGCTGTTATATTCTCTTGCTCTTGTGCCTGTGTTACGCTGCTCTAGCTTTGCCACCCTGGGACCGTGGTGGAAGGTTTAGAGAGTAGGGATTGCAGGTCCAGAATATTGGAGCGGGAGAGTGTGGGGTGGATGGGGTTCCTATGGCCAGGATCCTCACTGAACTTCCACCACTCTGTGATGGAACTGGCCTGTTGCTGGGCTACAGCTTCCACAGAGGCACTCAGAAAGGAAGTCCTGAGCTCAGTTTACATGTTAACACCTGTGGATGCCTCCCCTATAGAGCTGCAAGTGCAAAGCAAGGACGAAACATTGAAGCCGAGGTTTGGCAACCAGAATAACGTCTTTCTTTCACCACCAACAGCACGGAAGCACGGAGACTGCATTGAGTGGATGTGGTCATACACCTTTTGACTCATGGACCAGTGATGTCTGGCTCTCATGGCACCTGGAGAACTTGGCCTGGAAGCTGGACTCCTGTATATCCTGTCATAAGCGCTGTGTGGCCACCAGAGATCACAGTTTTCTATCCTGCACGTCCAGAAGGTAGGAGCATCTTACCGGGGGGTTTGTTTTTATTGTTGTGGCCCGTGCGTGCAGCTCCAGTAGCACTGCATACAGACCCTTCAGTCGACCACATGAGGAAAAGAGTACAGTGATGGTATACTAGACCTAGAAGGGAGCACGTGCCTGCTACATTCCTACACAGATCCACCCTCATGCATGCATCCTACCTGAAGGACAAGAATTTACCTTTGCTGGTGGCTTTAAAACATGTGTTTTATCGCCCCCTAAAGGCTTTATGCATTGGGAACTTCCTCTGGCTTGAGGATTATTGTAACTTTTGTTATTACGAACCTAATGTGGCTTGACGATTATTATGATTTTCGGTCATTGAATCAAGATCTTGCTGTATCTGAATTCTCAGTATCATGAAGTTTCTATTATCTTCTCTTGCTACTTTGGCATGTGTTGACAGTGCTGCAGTTTTGTTCTTTTTTTTGTGCTTTGACCATTGGGAAAGATTTACATAGTGTGTTTTATGAGACGATCATACTGGAGAGTATAGGATGGGGTGAATGGGTTCCTATGGTGAAGTTCCTCTTTGAACATCAACCACTTTGTGATGTAACTGGCCTGTTGCTAGGCTACATCTTCAACAGACTGTGTCACAATGGAAACTCTGAGCTCAGTGTACATGTTAACACCTACGGATGCCTACCCTCTTCAACTGTAAGTACAAACCAGGGAAGAATCACTGAAGAGATGTTGGGCCAAGAGAATAAAATCTTGCTGCCAGCGGCGACGTCACGGTACCCGGGAGATTTCTTTCACTGGACGTGGCAGTGGAAATTTGGACACGTGGAAGAATGGCTGCCCCAACTGGCAACTTGTTGACAGGGCCTGGAAGCTGGCCCCATGTCTATTCCTGTCTTAATACCTGGGGGGCCAAAAAAGTTCACATAACTTACCGTTAAGAGCCGGAGAATAGGACCATCTTACGGAGTGTTCTGTTTTCCCATTGTGGCGTGTACACGCACCTCCAGTTGCACTGCATACAGACCCTTCAGTAAACCCACATGGGGACAAAAGTAAAATAGTGCTGTACCAGACCTTGATGGGGCTGTCTGCCTCCTGCATTCCGACCGCAGTTTCACTCTCATGCGTGCATCCTACCTGAGGAGCAAAATTTACATTGGATGATGGCTTCGAAACGTGTGTCTCATTGACCCCAAAGACTTTATGCATTGGGAACTTCCCTTGGATTGAGGATCATTATAACTGTTGTTATTTGTAACCTAATCTGGCTTGAGGATTATTATAATTTATGTTACCGTTATCAAAATCTTGGTTCATCTCGTTTCTTAGATCTGTTAGTTGCTGTTGTTCACTCTTGCTGTATTGGCGCGTGTTTACAGTGGTCAAGCTTTTTTTTGCACAGGGACCATTGCGGAAGATTTAAGGAGTGTGGATGGTAAGGCGAAAATACTGGAGTGGGTTTGTTTGGGGAAAATGCGTTCCTGTGGAGAAAATCCTTTGAACGTCAACCAGTTTGTGATGAAACTGGCCTGTTGCTCGGCCACATCTTCAACAGTGAAACTCACAAAGGAAGCCTGAGCTCAGTGTACATGTTAGCACGTATGGATGCCTCCGCTATGCAAGTGCAAGTAGAAACCAAGGAAGAATCACTGAAGCAGAGGTTTGGCATCAGAATATCATCTTGCTGCCAGCGCCCACTTCACAGGACCCGGGAGAGTCCACTGATTGGACGTGGCAAAGGAACTGTCGGCACATGGACCAAATGGCTGGCTCAACTGCCACCTTGGTGACAAGGCCTCAAGTGTACTCCTTCCTGTCCTAATAGCTGTGCGGCCACCAAAGTTCACAATCGCTTATCCTGAATGGCCAGAATGTAGGAGCATCTCAGCGGGGTGTTCTGTGTTATCACTATGACCTTTGCATGCACCTCCAGTCGCACTATACATAAAGCCTTCGGTGAACCTGACGTGGAAAGAATTAAAAGTATGGTACACTACACCTTGAAGGGGCCGCCTGCCTGCTATAGTCCTTTCACAGATCCGCTCTCATGCACGCATCCAACATGAAGGACAAGATTTGCCTGTGTTGGTGGCGTTAAAGCATGTGTCTCATCGCCCCAATACCCTTCTTTGCATTGGGAACGTCCATGGATTGAGGATTATTGTAACCTTTGTTTTTAGTAAACTCATCTGGCTTGAGTCTTACAATTTTTGTTACGTGTTTCAAAGTCTTGCACTATCTCAATTCTCATGATGTCTAAGTTGCTGTTATATTCTCTTGCTCTTGTGCCTGTGTTACGCTGCTCTAGCTTTGCCACCCTGGGACCGTGGTGGAAGGTTTAGAGAGTAGGGATTGCAGGTCCAGAATATTGGAGCGGGAGAGTGTGGGGTGGATGGGGTTCCTATGGCCAGGATCCTCACTGAACTTCCACCACTCTGTGATGGAACTGGCCTGTTGCTGGGCTACAGCTTCCACAGAGGCACTCAGAAAGGAAGTCCTGAGCTCAGTTTACATGTTAACACCTGTGGATGCCTCCCCTATAGAGCTGCAAGTGCAAAGCAAGGACGAAACATTGAAGCCGAGGTTTGGCAACCAGAATAACGTCTTTCTTTCACCACCAACAGCACGGAAGCACGGAGACTGCATTGAGTGGATGTGGTCATACACCTTTTGACTCATGGACCAGTGATGTCTGGCTCTCATGGCACCTGGAGAACTTGGCCTGGAAGCTGGACTCCTGTATATCCTGTCATAAGCGCTGTGTGGCCACCAGAGATCACAGTTTTCTATCCTGCACGTCCAGAAGGTAGGAGCATCTTACCGGGGGGTTTGTTTTTATTGTTGTGGCCCGTGCGTGCAGCTCCAGTAGCACTGCATACAGACCCTTCAGTCGACCACATGAGGAAAAGAGTACAGTGATGGTATACTAGACCTAGAAGGGAGCACGTGCCTGCTACATTCCTACACAGATCCACCCTCATGCATGCATCCTACCTGAAGGACAAGAATTTACCTTTGCTGGTGGCTTTAAAACATGTGTTTTATCGCCCCCTAAAGGCTTTATGCATTGGGAACTTCCTCTGGCTTGAGGATTATTGTAACTTTTGTTATTACGAACCTAATGTGGCTTGACGATTATTATGATTTTCGGTCATTGAATCAAGATCTTGCTGTATCTGAATTCTCAGTATCATGAAGTTTCTATTATCTTCTCTTGCTACTTTGGCATGTGTTGACAGTGCTGCAGTTTTGTTCTTTTTTTTGTGCTTTGACCATTGGGAAAGATTTACATAGTGTGTTTTATGAGACGATCATACTGGAGAGTATAGGATGGGGTGAATGGGTTCCTATGGTGAAGTTCCTCTTTGAACATCAACCACTTTGTGATGTAACTGGCCTGTTGCTAGGCTACATCTTCAACAGACTGTGTCACAATGGAAACTCTGAGCTCAGTGTACATGTTAACACCTACGGATGCCTACCCTCTTCAACTGTAAGTACAAACCAGGGAAGAATCACTGAAGAGATGTTGGGCCAAGAGAATAAAATCTTGCTGCCAGCGGCGACGTCACGGTACCCGGGAGATTTCTTTCACTGGACGTGGCAGTGGAAATTTGGACACGTGGAAGAATGGCTGCCCCAACTGGCAACTTGTTGACAGGGCCTGGAAGCTGGCCCCATGTCTATTCCTGTCTTAATACCTGGGGGGCCAAAAAAGTTCACATAACTTACCGTTAAGAGCCGGAGAATAGGACCATCTTACGGAGTGTTCTGTTTTCCCATTGTGGCGTGTACACGCACCTCCAGTTGCACTGCATACAGACCCTTCAGTAAACCCACATGGGGACAAAAGTAAAATAGTGCTGTACCAGACCTTGATGGGGCTGTCTGCCTCCTGCATTCCGACCGCAGTTTCACTCTCATGCGTGCATCCTACCTGAGGAGCAAAATTTACATTGGATGATGGCTTCGAAACGTGTGTCTCATTGACCCCAAAGACTTTATGCATTGGGAACTTCCCTTGGATTGAGGATCATTATAACTGTTGTTATTTGTAACCTAATCTGGCTTGAGGATTATTATAATTTATGTTACCGTTATCAAAATCTTGGTTCATCTCGTTTCTTAGATCTGTTAGTTGCTGTTGTTCACTCTTGCTGTATTGGCGCGTGTTTACAGTGGTCAAGCTTTTTTTTGCACAGGGACCATTGCGGAAGATTTAAGGAGTGTGGATGGTAAGGCGAAAATACTGGAGTGGGTTTGTTTGGGGAAAATGCGTTCCTGTGGAGAAAATCCTTTGAACGTCAACCAGTTTGTGATGAAACTGGCCTGTTGCTCGGCCACATCTTCAACAGTGAAACTCACAAAGGAAGCCTGAGCTCAGTGTACATGTTAGCACGTATGGATGCCTCCGCTATGCAAGTGCAAGTAGAAACCAAGGAAGAATCACTGAAGCAGAGGTTTGGCATCAGAATATCATCTTGCTGCCAGCGCCCACTTCACAGGACCCGGGAGAGTCCACTGATTGGACGTGGCAAAGGAACTGTCGGCACATGGACCAAATGGCTGGCTCAACTGCCACCTTGGTGACAAGGCCTCAAGTGTACTCCTTCCTGTCCTAATAGCTGTGCGGCCACCAAAGTTCACAATCGCTTATCCTGAATGGCCAGAATGTAGGAGCATCTCAGCGGGGTGTTCTGTGTTATCACTATGACCTTTGCATGCACCTCCAGTCGCACTATACATAAAGCCTTCGGTGAACCTGACGTGGCAAGAATTAAAAGTATGGTACACTACACCTTGAAGGGGCCGCCTGCCTGCTATAGTCCTTTCACAGATCCGCTCTCATGCACGCATCCAACATGAAGGACAAGATTTGCCTGTGTTGGTGGCGTTAAAGCATGTGTCTCATCGCCCCAATACCCTTCTTTGCATTGGGAACGTCCATGGATTGAGGATTATTGTAACCTTTGTTTTTAGTAAACTCATCTGGCTTGAGTCTTACAATTTTTGTTACGTGTTTCAAAGTCTTGCACTATCTCAATTCTCATGATGTCTAAGTTGCTGTTATATTCTCTTGCTCTTGTGCCTGTGTTACGCTGCTCTAGCTTTGCCACCCTGGGACCGTGGTGGAAGGTTTAGAGAGTAGGGATTGCAGGTCCAGAATATTGGAGCGGGAGAGTGTGGGGTGGATGGGGTTCCTATGGCCAGGATCCTCACTGAACTTCCACCACTCTGTGATGGAACTGGCCTGTTGCTGGGCTACAGCTTCCACAGAGGCACTCAGAAAGGAAGTCCTGAGCTCAGTTTACATGTTAACACCTGTGGATGCCTCCCCTATAGAGCTGCAAGTGCAAAGCAAGGACGAAACATTGAAGCCGAGGTTTGGCAACCAGAATAACGTCTTTCTTTCACCACCAACAGCACGGAAGCACGGAGACTGCATTGAGTGGATGTGGTCATACACCTTTTGACTCATGGACCAGTGATGTCTGGCTCTCATGGCACCTGGAGAACTTGGCCTGGAAGCTGGACTCCTGTATATCCTGTCATAAGCGCTGTGTGGCCACCAGAGATCACAGTTTTCTATCCTGCACGTCCAGAAGGTAGGAGCATCTTACCGGGGAGTTTGTTTTTATTGTTGTGGCCCGTGCGTGCAGCTCCAGTAGCACTGCATACAGACCCTTCAGTCGACCACATGAGGAAAAGAGTACAGTGATGGTATACTAGACCTAGAAGGGAGCACGTGCCTGCTACATTCCTACACAGATCCACCCTCATGCATGCATCCTACCTGAAGGACAAGAATTTACCTTTGCTGGTGGCTTTAAAACATGTGTTTTATCGCCCCCTAAAGGCTTTATGCATTGGGAACTTCCTCTGGCTTGAGGATTATTGTAACTTTTGTTATTACGAACCTAATGTGGCTTGACGATTATTATGATTTTCGGTCATTGAATCAAGATCTTGCTGTATCTGAATTCTCAGTATCATGAAGTTTCTATTATCTTCTCTTGCTACTTTGGCATGTGTTGACAGTGCTGCAGTTTTGTTCTTTTTTTTGTGCTTTGACCATTGGGAAAGATTTACATAGTGTGTTTTATGAGACGATCATACTGGAGAGTATAGGATGGGGTGAATGGGTTCCTATGGTGAAGTTCCTCTTTGAACATCAACCACTTTGTGATGTAACTGGCCTGTTGCTAGGCTACATCTTCAACAGACTGTGTCACAATGGAAACTCTGAGCTCAGTGTACATGTTAACACCTACGGATGCCTACCCTCTTCAACTGTAAGTACAAACCAGGGAAGAATCACTGAAGAGATGTTGGGCCAAGAGAATAAAATCTTGCTGCCAGCGGCGACGTCACGGTACCCGGGAGATTTCTTTCACTGGACGTGGCAGTGGAAATTTGGACACGTGGAAGAATGGCTGCCCCAACTGGCAACTTGTTGACAGGGCCTGGAAGCTGGCCCCATGTCTATTCCTGTCTTAATACCTGGGGGGCCAAAAAAGTTCACATAACTTACCGTTAAGAGCCGGAGAATAGGACCATCTTACGGAGTGTTCTGTTTTCCCATTGTGGCGTGTACACGCACCTCCAGTTGCACTGCATACAGACCCTTCAGTAAACCCACATGGGGACAAAAGTAAAATAGTGCTGTACCAGACCTTGATGGGGCTGTCTGCCTCCTGCATTCCGACCGCAGTTTCACTCTCATGCGTGCATCCTACCTGAGGAGCAAAATTTACATTGGATGATGGCTTCGAAACGTGTGTCTCATTGACCCCAAAGACTTTATGCATTGGGAACTTCCCTTGGATTGAGGATCATTATAACTGTTGTTATTTGTAACCTAATCTGGCTTGAGGATTATTATAATTTATGTTACCGTTATCAAAATCTTGGTTCATCTCGTTTCTTAGATCTGTTAGTTGCTGTTGTTCACTCTTGCTGTATTGGCGCGTGTTTACAGTGGTCAAGCTTTTTTTTGCACAGGGACCATTGCGGAAGATTTAAGGAGTGTGGATGGTAAGGCGAAAATACTGGAGTGGGTTTGTTTGGGGAAAATGCGTTCCTGTGGAGAAAATCCTTTGAACGTCAACCAGTTTGTGATGAAACTGGCCTGTTGCTCGGCCACATCTTCAACAGTGAAACTCACAAAGGAAGCCTGAGCTCAGTGTACATGTTAGCACGTATGGATGCCTCCGCTATGCAAGTGCAAGTAGAAACCAAGGAAGAATCACTGAAGCAGAGGTTTGGCATCAGAATATCATCTTGCTGCCAGCGCCCACTTCACAGGACCCGGGAGAGTCCACTGATTGGACGTGGCAAAGGAACTGTCGGCACATGGACCAAATGGCTGGCTCAACTGCCACCTTGGTGACAAGGCCTCAAGTGTACTCCTTCCTGTCCTAATAGCTGTGCGGCCACCAAAGTTCACAATCGCTTATCCTGAATGGCCAGAATGTAGGAGCATCTCAGCGGGGTGTTCTGTGTTATCACTATGACCTTTGCATGCACCTCCAGTCGCACTATACATAAAGCCTTCGGTGAACCTGACGTGGAAAGAATTAAAAGTATGGTACACTACACCTTGAAGGGGCCGCCTGCCTGCTATAGTCCTTTCACAGATCCGCTCTCATGCACGCATCCAACATGAAGGACAAGATTTGCCTGTGTTGGTGGCGTTAAAGCATGTGTCTCATGGCCCCAATACCCTTCTTTGCATTGGGAACGTCCATGGATTGAGGATTATTGTAACCTTTGTTTTTAGTAAACTCATCTGGCTTGAGTCTTACAATTTTTGTTACGTGTTTCAAAGTCTTGCACTATCTCAATTCTCATGATGTCTAAGTTGCTGTTATATTCTCTTGCTCTTGTGCCTGTGTTACGCTGCTCTAGCTTTGCCACCCTGGGACCGTGGTGGAAGGTTTAGAGAGTAGGGATTGCAGGTCCAGAATATTGGAGCGGGAGAGTGTGGGGTGGATGGGGTTCCTATGGCCAGGATCCTCACTGAACTTCCACCACTCTGTGATGGAACTGGCCTGTTGCTGGGCTACAGCTTCCACAGAGGCACTCAGAAAGGAAGTCCTGAGCTCAGTTTACATGTTAACACCTGTGGATGCCTCCCCTATAGAGCTGCAAGTGCAAAGCAAGGACGAAACATTGAAGCCGAGGTTTGGCAACCAGAATAACGTCTTTCTTTCACCACCAACAGCACGGAAGCACGGAGACTGCATTGAGTGGATGTGGTCATACACCTTTTGACTCATGGACCAGTGATGTCTGGCTCTCATGGCACCTGGAGAACTTGGCCTGGAAGCTGGACTCCTGTATATCCTGTCATAAGCGCTGTGTGGCCACCAGAGATCACAGTTTTCTATCCTGCACGTCCAGAAGGTAGGAGCATCTTACCGGGGGGTTTGTTTTTATTGTTGTGGCCCGTGCGTGCAGCTCCAGTAGCACTGCATACAGACCCTTCAGTCGACCACATGAGGAAAAGAGTACAGTGATGGTATACTAGACCTAGAAGGGAGCACGTGCCTGCTACATTCCTACACAGATCCACCCTCATGCATGCATCCTACCTGAAGGACAAGAATTTACCTTTGCTGGTGGCTTTAAAACATGTGTTTTATCGCCCCCTAAAGGCTTTATGCATTGGGAACTTCCTCTGGCTTGAGGATTATTGTAACTTTTGTTATTACGAACCTAATGTGGCTTGACGATTATTATGATTTTCGGTCATTGAATCAAGATCTTGCTGTATCTGAATTCTCAGTATCATGAAGTTTCTATTATCTTCTCTTGCTACTTTGGCATGTGTTGACAGTGCTGCAGTTTTGTTCTTTTTTTTGTGCTTTGACCATTGGGAAAGATTTACATAGTGTGTTTTATGAGACGATCATACTGGAGAGTATAGGATGGGGTGAATGGGTTCCTATGGTGAAGTTCCTCTTTGAACATCAACCACTTTGTGATGTAACTGGCCTGTTGCTAGGCTACATCTTCAACAGACTGTGTCACAATGGAAACTCTGAGCTCAGTGTACATGTTAACACCTACGGATGCCTACCCTCTTCAACTGTAAGTACAAACCAGGGAAGAATCACTGAAGAGATGTTGGGCCAAGAGAATAAAATCTTGCTGCCAGCGGCGACGTCACGGTACCCGGGAGATTTCTTTCACTGGACGTGGCAGTGGAAATTTGGACACGTGGAAGAATGGCTGCCCCAACTGGCAACTTGTTGACAGGGCCTGGAAGCTGGCCCCATGTCTATTCCTGTCTTAATACCTGGGGGGCCAAAAAAGTTCACATAACTTACCGTTAAGAGCCGGAGAATAGGACCATCTTACGGAGTGTTCTGTTTTCCCATTGTGGCGTGTACACGCACCTCCAGTTGCACTGCATACAGACCCTTCAGTAAACCCACATGGGGACAAAAGTAAAATAGTGCTGTACCAGACCTTGATGGGGCTGTCTGCCTCCTGCATTCCGACCGCAGTTTCACTCTCATGCGTGCATCCTACCTGAGGAGCAAAATTTACATTGGATGATGGCTTCGAAACGTGTGTCTCATTGACCCCAAAGACTTTATGCATTGGGAACTTCCCTTGGATTGAGGATCATTATAACTGTTGTTATTTGTAACCTAATCTGGCTTGAGGATTATTATAATTTATGTTACCGTTATCAAAATCTTGGTTCATCTCGTTTCTTAGATCTGTTAGTTGCTGTTGTTCACTCTTGCTGTATTGGCGCGTGTTTACAGTGGTCAAGCTTTTTTTTGCACAGGGACCATTGCGGAAGATTTAAGGAGTGTGGATGGTAAGGCGAAAATACTGGAGTGGGTTTGTTTGGGGAAAATGCGTTCCTGTGGAGAAAATCCTTTGAACGTCAACCAGTTTGTGATGAAACTGGCCTGTTGCTCGGCCACATCTTCAACAGTGAAACTCACAAAGGAAGCCTGAGCTCAGTGTACATGTTAGCACGTATGGATGCCTCCGCTATGCAAGTGCAAGTAGAAACCAAGGAAGAATCACTGAAGCAGAGGTTTGGCATCAGAATATCATCTTGCTGCCAGCGCCCACTTCACAGGACCCGGGAGAGTCCACTGATTGGACGTGGCAAAGGAACTGTCGGCACATGGACCAAATGGCTGGCTCAACTGCCACCTTGGTGACAAGGCCTCAAGTGTACTCCTTCCTGTCCTAATAGCTGTGCGGCCACCAAAGTTCACAATCGCTTATCCTGAATGGCCAGAATGTAGGAGCATCTCAGCGGGGTGTTCTGTGTTATCACTATGACCTTTGCATGCACCTCCAGTCGCACTATACATAAAGCCTTCGGTGAACCTGACGTGGAAAGAATTAAAAGTATGGTACACTACACCTTGAAGGGGCCGCCTGCCTGCTATAGTCCTTTCACAGATCCGCTCTCATGCACGCATCCAACATGAAGGACAAGATTTGCCTGTGTTGGTGGCGTTAAAGCATGTGTCTCATGGCCCCAATACCCTTCTTTGCATTGGGAACGTCCATGGATTGAGGATTATTGTAACCTTTGTTTTTAGTAAACTCATCTGGCTTGAGTCTTACAATTTTTGTTACGTGTTTCAAAGTCTTGCACTATCTCAATTCTCATGATGTCTAAGTTGCTGTTATATTCTCTTGCTCTTGTGCCTGTGTTACGCTGCTCTAGCTTTGCCACCCTGGGACCGTGGTGGAAGGTTTAGAGAGTAGGGATTGCAGGTCCAGAATATTGGAGCGGGAGAGTGTGGGGTGGATGGGGTTCCTATGGCCAGGATCCTCACTGAACTTCCACCACTCTGTGATGGAACTGGCCTGTTGCTGGGCTACAGCTTCCACAGAGGCACTCAGAAAGGAAGTCCTGAGCTCAGTTTACATGTTAACACCTGTGGATGCCTCCCCTATAGAGCTGCAAGTGCAAAGCAAGGACGAAACATTGAAGCCGAGGTTTGGCAACCAGAATAACGTCTTTCTTTCACCACCAACAGCACGGAAGCACGGAGACTGCATTGAGTGGATGTGGTCATACACCTTTTGACTCATGGACCAGTGATGTCTGGCTCTCATGGCACCTGGAGAACTTGGCCTGGAAGCTGGACTCCTGTATATCCTGTCATAAGCGCTGTGTGGCCACCAGAGATCACAGTTTTCTATCCTGCACGTCCAGAAGGTAGGAGCATCTTACCGGGGGGTTTGTTTTTATTGTTGTGGCCCGTGCGTGCAGCTCCAGTAGCACTGCATACAGACCCTTCAGTCGACCACATGAGGAAAAGAGTACAGTGATGGTATACTAGACCTAGAAGGGAGCACGTGCCTGCTACATTCCTACACAGATCCACCCTCATGCATGCATCCTACCTGAAGGACAAGAATTTACCTTTGCTGGTGGCTTTAAAACATGTGTTTTATCGCCCCCTAAAGGCTTTATGCATTGGGAACTTCCTCTGGCTTGAGGATTATTGTAACTTTTGTTATTACGAACCTAATGTGGCTTGACGATTATTATGATTTTCGGTCATTGAATCAAGATCTTGCTGTATCTGAATTCTCAGTATCATGAAGTTTCTATTATCTTCTCTTGCTACTTTGGCATGTGTTGACAGTGCTGCAGTTTTGTTCTTTTTTTTGTGCTTTGACCATTGGGAAAGATTTACATAGTGTGTTTTATGAGACGATCATACTGGAGAGTATAGGATGGGGTGAATGGGTTCCTATGGTGAAGTTCCTCTTTGAACATCAACCACTTTGTGATGTAACTGGCCTGTTGCTAGGCTACATCTTCAACAGACTGTGTCACAATGGAAACTCTGAGCTCAGTGTACATGTTAACACCTACGGATGCCTACCCTCTTCAACTGTAAGTACAAACCAGGGAAGAATCACTGAAGAGATGTTGGGCCAAGAGAATAAAATCTTGCTGCCAGCGGCGACGTCACGGTACCCGGGAGATTTCTTTCACTGGACGTGGCAGTGGAAATTTGGACACGTGGAAGAATGGCTGCCCCAACTGGCAACTTGTTGACAGGGCCTGGAAGCTGGCCCCATGTCTATTCCTGTCTTAATACCTGGGGGGCCAAAAAAGTTCACATAACTTACCGTTAAGAGCCGGAAAATAGGACCATCTTACGGAGTGTTCTGTTTTCCCATTGTGGCGTGTACACGCACCTCCAGTTGCACTGCATACAGACCCTTCAGTAAACCCACATGGGGACAAAAGTAAAATAGTGCTGTACCAGACCTTGATGGGGCTGTCTGCCTCCTGCATTCCGACCGCAGTTTCACTCTCATGCGTGCATCCTACCTGAGGAGCAAAATTTACATTGGATGATGGCTTCGAAACGTGTGTCTCATTGACCCCAAAGACTTTATGCATTGGGAACTTCCCTTGGATTGAGGATCATTATAACTGTTGTTATTTGTAACCTAATCTGGCTTGAGGATTATTATAATTTATGTTACCGTTATCAAAATCTTGGTTCATCTCGTTTCTTAGATCTGTTAGTTGCTGTTGTTCACTCTTGCTGTATTGGCGCGTGTTTACAGTGGTCAAGCTTTTTTTTGCACAGGGACCATTGCGGAAGATTTAAGGAGTGTGGATGGTAAGGCGAAAATACTGGAGTGGGTTTGTTTGGGGAAAATGCGTTCCTGTGGAGAAAATCCTTTGAACGTCAACCAGTTTGTGATGAAACTGGCCTGTTGCTCGGCCACATCTTCAACAGTGAAACTCACAAAGGAAGCCTGAGCTCAGTGTACATGTTAGCACGTATGGATGCCTCCGCTATGCAAGTGCAAGTAGAAACCAAGGAAGAATCACTGAAGCAGAGGTTTGGCATCAGAATATCATCTTGCTGCCAGCGCCCACTTCACAGGACCCGGGAGAGTCCACTGATTGGACGTGGCAAAGGAACTGTCGGCACATGGACCAAATGGCTGGCTCAACTGCCACCTTGGTGACAAGGCCTCAAGTGTACTCCTTCCTGTCCTAATAGCTGTGCGGCCACCAAAGTTCACAATCGCTTATCCTGAATGGCCAGAATGTAGGAGCATCTCAGCGGGGTGTTCTGTGTTACCACTATGACCTTTGCATGCACCTCCAGTCGCACTATACATAAAGCCTTCGGTGAACCTGACGTGGAAAGAATTAAAAGTATGGTACACTACACCTTGAAGGGGCCGCCTGCCTGCTATAGTCCTTTCACAGATCCGCTCTCATGCACGCATCCAACATGAAGGACAAGATTTGCCTGTGTTGGTGGCGTTAAAGCATGTGTCTCATGGCCCCAATACCCTTCTTTGCATTGGGAACGTCCATGGATTGAGGATTATTGTAACCTTTGTTTTTAGTAAACTCATCTGGCTTGAGTCTTACAATTTTTGTTACGTGTTTCAAAGTCTTGCACTATCTCAATTCTCATGATGTCTAAGTTGCTGTTATATTCTCTTGCTCTTGTGCCTGTGTTACGCTGCTCTAGCTTTGCCACCCTGGGACCGTGGTGGAAGGTTTAGAGAGTAGGGATTGCAGGTCCAGAATATTGGAGCGGGAGAGTGTGGGGTGGATGGGGTTCCTATGGCCAGGATCCTCACTGAACTTCCACCACTCTGTGATGGAACTGGCCTGTTGCTGGGCTACAGCTTCCACAGAGGCACTCAGAAAGGAAGTCCTGAGCTCAGTTTACATGTTAACACCTGTGGATGCCTCCCCTATAGAGCTGCAAGTGCAAAGCAAGGACGAAACATTGAAGCCGAGGTTTGGCAACCAGAATAACGTCTTTCTTTCACCACCAACAGCACGGAAGCACGGAGACTGCATTGAGTGGATGTGGTCATACACCTTTTGACTCATGGACCAGTGATGTCTGGCTCTCATGGCACCTGGAGAACTTGGCCTGGAAGCTGGACTCCTGTATATCCTGTCATAAGCGCTGTGTGGCCACCAGAGATCACAGTTTTCTATCCTGCACGTCCAGAAGGTAGGAGCATCTTACCGGGGGGTTTGTTTTTATTGTTGTGGCCCGTGCGTGCAGCTCCAGTAGCACTGCATACAGACCCTTCAGTCGACCACATGAGGAAAAGAGTACAGTGATGGTATACTAGACCTAGAAGGGAGCACGTGCCTGCTACATTCCTACACAGATCCACCCTCATGCATGCATCCTACCTGAAGGACAAGAATTTACCTTTGCTGGTGGCTTTAAAACATGTGTTTTATCGCCCCCTAAAGGCTTTATGCATTGGGAACTTCCTCTGGCTTGAGGATTATTGTAACTTTTGTTATTACGAACCTAATGTGGCTTGACGATTATTATGATTTTCGGTCATTGAATCAAGATCTTGCTGTATCTGAATTCTCAGTATCATGAAGTTTCTATTATCTTCTCTTGCTACTTTGGCATGTGTTGACAGTGCTGCAGTTTTGTTCTTTTTTTTGTGCTTTGACCATTGGGAAAGATTTACATAGTGTGTTTTATGAGACGATCATACTGGAGAGTATAGGATGGGGTGAATGGTTTCCTATGGTGAAGTTCCTCTTTGAACATCAACCACTTTGTGATGTAACTGGCCTGTTGCTAGGCTACATCTTCAACAGACTGTGTCACAATGGAAACTCTGAGCTCAGTGTACATGTTAACACCTACGGATGCCTACCCTCTTCAACTGTAAGTACAAACCAGGGAAGAATCACTGAAGAGATGTTGGGCCAAGAGAATAAAATCTTGCTGCCAGCGGCGACGTCACGGTACCCGGGAGATTTCTTTCACTGGACGTGGCAGTGGAAATTTGGACACGTGGAAGAATGGCTGCCCCAACTGGCAACTTGTTGACAGGGCCTGGAAGCTGGCCCCATGTCTATTCCTGTCTTAATACCTGGGGGGCCAAAAAAGTTCACATAACTTACCGTTAAGAGCCGGAAAATAGGACCATCTTACGGAGTGTTCTGTTTTCCCATTGTGGCGTGTACACGCACCTCCAGTTGCACTGCATACAGACCCTTCAGTAAACCCACATGGGGACAAAAGTAAAATAGTGCTGTACCAGACCTTGATGGGGCTGTCTGCCTCCTGCATTCCGACCGCAGTTTCACTCTCATGCGTGCATCCTACCTGAGGAGCAAAATTTACATTGGATGATGGCTTCGAAACGTGTGTCTCATTGACCCCAAAGACTTTATGCATTGGGAACTTCCCTTGGATTGAGGATCATTATAACTGTTGTTATTTGTAACCTAATCTGGCTTGAGGATTATTATAATTTATGTTACCGTTATCAAAATCTTGGTTCATCTCGTTTCTTAGATCTGTTAGTTGCTGTTGTTCACTCTTGCTGTATTGGCGCGTGTTTACAGTGGTCAAGCTTTTTTTTGCACAGGGACCATTGCGGAAGATTTAAGGAGTGTGGATGGTAAGGCGAAAATACTGGAGTGGGTTTGTTTGGGGAAAATGCGTTCCTGTGGAGAAAATCCTTTGAACGTCAACCAGTTTGTGATGAAACTGGCCTGTTGCTCGGCCACATCTTCAACAGTGAAACTCACAAAGGAAGCCTGAGCTCAGTGTACATGTTAGCACGTATGGATGCCTCCGCTATGCAAGTGCAAGTAGAAACCAAGGAAGAATCACTGAAGCAGAGGTTTGGCATCAGAATATCATCTTGCTGCCAGCGCCCACTTCACAGGACCCGGGAGAGTCCACTGATTGGACGTGGCAAAGGAACTGTCGGCACATGGACCAAATGGCTGGCTCAACTGCCACCTTGGTGACAAGGCCTCAAGTGTACTCCTTCCTGTCCTAATAGCTGTGCGGCCACCAAAGTTCACAATCGCTTATCCTGAATGGCCAGAATGTAGGAGCATCTCAGCGGGGTGTTCTGTGTTACCACTATGACCTTTGCATGCACCTCCAGTCGCACTATACATAAAGCCTTCGGTGAACCTGACGTGGAAAGAATTAAAAGTATGGTACACTACACCTTGAAGGGGCCGCCTGCCTGCTATAGTCCTTTCACAGATCCGCTCTCATGCACGCATCCAACATGAAGGACAAGATTTGCCTGTGTTGGTGGCGTTAAAGCATGTGTCTCATGGCCCCAATACCCTTCTTTGCATTGGGAACGTCCATGGATTGAGGATTATTGTAACCTTTGTTTTTAGTAAACTCATCTGGCTTGAGTCTTACAATTTTTGTTACGTGTTTCAAAGTCTTGCACTATCTCAATTCTCATGATGTCTAAGTTGCTGTTATATTCTCTTGCTCTTGTGCCTGTGTTACGCTGCTCTAGCTTTGCCACCCTGGGACCGTGGTGGAAGGTTTAGAGAGTAGGGATTGCAGGTCCAGAATATTGGAGCGGGAGAGTGTGGGGTGGATGGGGTTCCTATGGCCAGGATCCTCACTGAACTTCCACCACTCTGTGATGGAACTGGCCTGTTGCTGGGCTACAGCTTCCACAGAGGCACTCAGAAAGGAAGTCCTGAGCTCAGTTTACATGTTAACACCTGTGGATGCCTCCCCTATAGAGCTGCAAGTGCAAAGCAAGGACGAAACATTGAAGCCGAGGTTTGGCAACCAGAATAACGTCTTTCTTTCACCACCAACAGCACGGAAGCACGGAGACTGCATTGAGTGGATGTGGTCATACACCTTTTGACTCATGGACCAGTGATGTCTGGCTCTCATGGCACCTGGAGAACTTGGCCTGGAAGCTGGACTCCTGTATATCCTGTCATAAGCGCTGTGTGGCCACCAGAGATCACAGTTTTCTATCCTGCACGTCCAGAAGGTAGGAGCATCTTACCGGGGAGTTTGTTTTTATTGTTGTGGCCCGTGCGTGCAGCTCCAGTAGCACTGCATACAGACCCTTCAGTCGACCACATGAGGAAAAGAGTACAGTGATGGTATACTAGACCTAGAAGGGAGCACGTGCCTGCTACATTCCTACACAGATCCACCCTCATGCATGCACCCTACCTGAAGGACAAGAATTTACCTTTGCTGGTGGCTTTAAAACATGTGTTTTATCGCCCCCTAAAGGCTTTATGCATTGGGAACTTCCTCTGGCTTGAGGATTATTGTAACTTTTGTTATTACGAACCTAATGTGGCTTGACGATTATTATGATTTTCGGTCATTGAATCAAGATCTTGCTGTATCTGAATTCTCAGTATCATGAAGTTTCTATTATCTTCTCTTGCTACTTTGGCATGTGTTGACAGTGCTGCAGTTTTGTGTTTTTTTTTGTGCTTTGACCATTGGGAAAGATTTACATAGTGTGTTTTATGAGACGATCATACTGGAGAGTATAGGATGGGGTGAATGGGTTCCTATGGTGAAGTTCCTCTTTGAACATCAACCACTTTGTGATGTAACTGGCCTGTTGCTAGGCTACATCTTCAACAGACTGTGTCACAATGGAAACTCTGAGCTCAGTGTACATGTTAACACCTACGGATGCCTACCCTCTTCAACTGTAAGTACAAACCAGGGAAGAATCACTGAAGAGATGTTGGGCCAAGAGAATAAAATCTTGCTGCCAGCGGCGACGTCACGGTACCCGGGAGATTTCTTTCACTGGACGTGGCAGTGGAAATTTGGACACGTGGAAGAATGGCTGCCCCAACTGGCAACTTGTTGACAGGGCCTGGAAGCTGGCCCCATGTCTATTCCTGTCTTAATACCTGGGGGGCCAAAAAAGTTCACATAACTTACCGTTAAGAGCCGGAGAATAGGACCATCTTACGGAGTGTTCTGTTTTCCCATTGTGGCGTGTACACGCACCTCCAGTTGCACTGCATACAGACCCTTCAGTAAACCCACATGGGGACAAAAGTAAAATAGTGCTGTACCAGACCTTGATGGGGCTGTCTGCCTCCTGCATTCCGACCGCAGTTTCACTCTCATGCGTGCATCCTACCTGAGGAGCAAAATTTACATTGGATGATGGCTTCGAAACGTGTGTCTCATTGACCCCAAAGACTTTATGCATTGGGAACTTCCCTTGGATTGAGGATCATTATAACTGTTGTTATTTGTAACCTAATCTGGCTTGAGGATTATTATAATTTATGTTACCGTTATCAAAATCTTGGTTCATCTCGTTTCTTAGATCTGTTAGTTGCTGTTGTTCACTCTTGCTGTATTGGCGCGTGTTTACAGTGGTCCAGCTTTTTTTTGCACAGGGACCATTGCGGAAGATTTAAGGAGTGTGGATGGTAAGGCGAAAATACTGGAGTGGGTTTGTTTGGGGAAAATGCGTTCCTGTGGAGAAAATCCTTTGAACGTCAACCAGTTTGTGATGAAACTGGCCTGTTGCTCGGCCACATCTTCAACAGTGAAACTCACAAAGGAAGCCTGAGCTCAGTGTACATGTTAGCACGTATGGATGCCTCCGCTATGCAAGTGCACGTAGAAACCAAGGAAGAATCACTGAAGCAGAGGTTTGGCATCAGAATATCATCTTGCTGCCAGCGCCCACTTCACAGGACCCGGGAGAGTCCACTGATTGGACGTGGCAAAGGAACTGTCGGCACATGGACCAAATGGCTGGCTCAACTGCCACCTTGGTGACAAGGCCTCAAGTGTACTCCTTCCTGTCCTAATAGCTGTGCGGCCACCAAAGTTCACAATCGCTTATCCTGAATGGCCAGAATGTAGGAGCATCTCAGCGGGGTGTTCTGTGTTATCACTATGACCTTTGCATGCACCTCCAGTCGCACTATACATAAAGCCTTCGGTGAACCTGACGTGGCAAGAATTAAAAGTATGGTACACTACACCTTGAAGGGGCCGCCTGCCTGCTATAGTCCTTTCACAGATCCGCTCTCATGCACGCATCCAACATGAAGGACAAGATTTGCCTGTGTTGGTGGCGTTAAAGCATGTGTCTCATGGCCCCAATACCCTTCTTTGCATTGGGAACGTCCATGGATTGAGGATTATTGTAACCTTTGTTTTTAGTAAACTCATCTGGCTTGAGTCTTACAATTTTTGTTACGTGTTTCAAAGTCTTGCACTATCTCAATTCTCATGATGTCTAAGTTGCTGTTATATTCTCTTGCTCTTGTGCCTGTGTTACGCTGCTCTAGCTTTGCCACCCTGGGACCGTGGTGGAAGGTTTAGAGAGTAGGGATTGCAGGTCCAGAATATTGGAGCGGGAGAGTGTGGGGTGGATGGGGTTCCTATGGCCAGGATCCTCACTGAACTTCCACCACTCTGTGATGGAACTGGCCTGTTGCTGGGCTACAGCTTCCACAGAGGCACTCAGAAAGGAAGTCCTGAGCTCAGTTTACATGTTAACACCTGTGGATGCCTCCCCTATAGAGCTGCAAGTGCAAAGCAAGGACGAAACATTGAAGCCGAGGTTTGGCAACCAGAATAACGTCTTTCTTTCACCACCAACAGCACGGAAGCACGGAGACTGCATTGAGTGGATGTGGTCATACACCTTTTGACTCATGGACCAGTGATGTCTGGCTCTCATGGCACCTGGAGAACTTGGCCTGGAAGCTGGACTCCTGTATATCCTGTCATAAGCGCTGTGTGGCCACCAGAGATCACAGTTTTCTATCCTGCACGTCCAGAAGGTAGGAGCATCTTACCGGGGAGTTTGTTTTTATTGTTGTGGCCCGTGCGTGCAGCTCCAGTAGCACTGCATACAGACCCTTCAGTCGACCACATGAGGAAAAGAGTACAGTGATGGTATACTAGACCTAGAAGGGAGCACGTGCCTGCTACATTCCTACACAGATCCACCCTCATGCATGCACCCTACCTGAAGGACAAGAATTTACCTTTGCTGGTGGCTTTAAAACATGTGTTTTATCGCCCCCTAAAGGCTTTATGCATTGGGAACTTCCTCTGGCTTGAGGATTATTGTAACTTTTGTTATTACGAACCTAATGTGGCTTGACGATTATTATGATTTTCGGTCATTGAATCAAGATCTTGCTGTATCTGAATTCTCAGTATCATGAAGTTTCTATTATCTTCTCTTGCTACTTTGGCATGTGTTGACAGTGCTGCAGTTTTGTGTTTTTTTTTGTGCTTTGACCATTGGGAAAGATTTACATAGTGTGTTTTATGAGACGATCATACTGGAGAGTATAGGATGGGGTGAATGGGTTCCTATGGTGAAGTTCCTCTTTGAACATCAACCACTTTGTGATGTAACTGGCCTGTTGCTAGGCTACATCTTCAACAGACTGTGTCACAATGGAAACTCTGAGCTCAGTGTACATGTTAACACCTACGGATGCCTACCCTCTTCAACTGTAAGTACAAACCAGGGAAGAATCACTGAAGAGATGTTGGGCCAAGAGAATAAAATCTTGCTGCCAGCGGCGACGTCACGGTACCCGGGAGATTTCTTTCACTGGACGTGGCAGTGGAAATTTGGACACGTGGAAGAATGGCTGCCCCAACTGGCAACTTGTTGACAGGGCCTGGAAGCTGGCCCCATGTCTATTCCTGTCTTAATACCTGGGGGGCCAAAAAAGTTCACATAACTTACCGTTAAGAGCCGGAGAATAGGACCATCTTACGGAGTGTTCTGTTTTCCCATTGTGGCGTGTACACGCACCTCCAGTTGCACTGCATACAGACCCTTCAGTAAACCCACATGGGGACAAAAGTAAAATAGTGCTGTACCAGACCTTGATGGGGCTGTCTGCCTCCTGCATTCCGACCGCAGTTTCACTCTCATGCGTGCATCCTACCTGAGGAGCAAAATTTACATTGGATGATGGCTTCGAAACGTGTGTCTCATTGACCCCAAAGACTTTATGCATTGGGAACTTCCCTTGGATTGAGGATCATTATAACTGTTGTTATTTGTAACCTAATCTGGCTTGAGGATTATTATAATTTATGTTACCGTTATCAAAATCTTGGTTCATCTCGTTTCTTAGATCTGTTAGTTGCTGTTGTTCACTCTTGCTGTATTGGCGCGTGTTTACAGTGGTCCAGCTTTTTTTTGCACAGGGACCATTGCGGAAGATTTAAGGAGTGTGGATGGTAAGGCGAAAATACTGGAGTGGGTTTGTTTGGGGAAAATGCGTTCCTGTGGAGAAAATCCTTTGAACGTCAACCAGTTTGTGATGAAACTGGCCTGTTGCTCGGCCACATCTTCAACAGTGAAACTCACAAAGGAAGCCTGAGCTCAGTGTACATGTTAGCACGTATGGATGCCTCCGCTATGCAAGTGCACGTAGAAACCAAGGAAGAATCACTGAAGCAGAGGTTTGGCATCAGAATATCATCTTGCTGCCAGCGCCCACTTCACAGGACCCGGGAGAGTCCACTGATTGGACGTGGCAAAGGAACTGTCGGCACATGGACCAAATGGCTGGCTCAACTGCCACCTTGGTGACAAGGCCTCAAGTGTACTCCTTCCTGTCCTAATAGCTGTGCGGCCACCAAAGTTCACAATCGCTTATCCTGAATGGCCAGAATGTAGGAGCATCTCAGCGGGGTGTTCTGTGTTATCACTATGACCTTTGCATGCACCTCCAGTCGCACTATACATAAAGCCTTCGGTGAACCTGACGTGGCAAGAATTAAAAGTATGGTACACTACACCTTGAAGGGGCCGCCTGCCTGCTATAGTCCTTTCACAGATCCGCTCTCATGCACGCATCCAACATGAAGGACAAGATTTGCCTGTGTTGGTGGCGTTAAAGCATGTGTCTCATGGCCCCAATACCCTTCTTTGCATTGGGAACGTCCATGGATTGAGGATTATTGTAACCTTTGTTTTTAGTAAACTCATCTGGCTTGAGTCTTACAATTTTTGTTACGTGTTTCAAAGTCTTGCACTATCTCAATTCTCATGATGTCTAAGTTGCTGTTATATTCTCTTGCTCTTGTGCCTGTGTTACGCTGCTCTAGCTTTGCCACCCTGGGACCGTGGTGGAAGGTTTAGAGAGTAGGGATTGCAGGTCCAGAATATTGGAGCGGGAGAGTGTGGGGTGGATGGGGTTCCTATGGCCAGGATCCTCACTGAACTTCCACCACTCTGTGATGGAACTGGCCTGTTGCTGGGCTACAGCTTCCACAGAGGCACTCAGAAAGGAAGTCCTGAGCTCAGTTTACATGTTAACACCTGTGGATGCCTCCCCTATAGAGCTGCAAGTGCAAAGCAAGGACGAAACATTGAAGCCGAGGTTTGGCAACCAGAATAACGTCTTTCTTTCACCACCAACAGCACGGAAGCACGGAGACTGCATTGAGTGGATGTGGTCATACACCTTTTGACTCATGGACCAGTGATGTCTGGCTCTCATGGCACCTGGAGAACTTGGCCTGGAAGCTGGACTCCTGTATATCCTGTCATAAGCGCTGTGTGGCCACCAGAGATCACAGTTTTCTATCCTGCACGTCCAGAAGGTAGGAGCATCTTACCGGGGAGTTTGTTTTTATTGTTGTGGCCCGTGCGTGCAGCTCCAGTAGCACTGCATACAGACCCTTCAGTCGACCACATGAGGAAAAGAGTACAGTGATGGTATACTAGACCTAGAAGGGAGCACGTGCCTGCTACATTCCTACACAGATCCACCCTCATGCATGCACCCTACCTGAAGGACAAGAATTTACCTTTGCTGGTGGCTTTAAAACATGTGTTTTATCGCCCCCTAAAGGCTTTATGCATTGGGAACTTCCTCTGGCTTGAGGATTATTGTAACTTTTGTTATTACGAACCTAATGTGGCTTGACGATTATTATGATTTTCGGTCATTGAATCAAGATCTTGCTGTATCTGAATTCTCAGTATCATGAAGTTTCTATTATCTTCTCTTGCTACTTTGGCATGTGTTGACAGTGCTGCAGTTTTGTGTTTTTTTTTTGTGCTTTGACCATTGGGAAAGATTTACATAGTGTGTTTTATGAGACGATCATACTGGAGAGTATAGGATGGGGTGAATGGGTTCCTATGGTGAAGTTCCTCTTTGAACATCAACCACTTTGTGATGTAACTGGCCTGTTGCTAGGCTACATCTTCAACAGACTGTGTCACAATGGAAACTCTGAGCTCAGTGTACATGTTAACACCTACGGATGCCTACCCTCTTCAACTGTAAGTACAAACCAGGGAAGAATCACTGAAGAGATGTTGGGCCAAGAGAATAAAATCTTGCTGCCAGCGGCGACGTCACGGTACCCGGGAGATTTCTTTCACTGGACGTGGCAGTGGAAATTTGGACACGTGGAAGAATGGCTGCCCCAACTGGCAACTTGTTGACAGGGCCTGGAAGCTGGCCCCATGTCTATTCCTGTCTTAATACCTGGGGGGCCAAAAAAGTTCACATAACTTACCGTTAAGAGCCGGAGAATAGGACCATCTTACGGAGTGTTCTGTTTTCCCATTGTGGCGTGTACACGCACCTCCAGTTGCACTGCATACAGACCCTTCAGTAAACCCACATGGGGACAAAAGTAAAATAGTGCTGTACCAGACCTTGATGGGGCTGTCTGCCTCCTGCATTCCGACCGCAGTTTCACTCTCATGCGTGCATCCTACCTGAGGAGCAAAATTTACATTGGATGATGGCTTCGAAACGTGTGTCTCATTGACCCCAAAGACTTTATGCATTGGGAACTTCCCTTGGATTGAGGATCATTATAACTGTTGTTATTTGTAACCTAATCTGGCTTGAGGATTATTATAATTTATGTTACCGTTATCAAAATCTTGGTTCATCTCGTTTCTTAGATCTGTTAGTTGCTGTTGTTCACTCTTGCTGTATTGGCGCGTGTTTACAGTGGTCCAGCTTTTTTTTGCACAGGGACCATTGCGGAAGATTTAAGGAGTGTGGATGGTAAGGCGAAAATACTGGAGTGGGTTTGTTTGGGGAAAATGCGTTCCTGTGGAGAAAATCCTTTGAACGTCAACCAGTTTGTGATGAAACTGGCCTGTTGCTCGGCCACATCTTCAACAGTGAAACTCACAAAGGAAGCCTGAGCTCAGTGTACATGTTAGCACGTATGGATGCCTCCGCTATGCAAGTGCACGTAGAAACCAAGGAAGAATCACTGAAGCAGAGGTTTGGCATCAGAATATCATCTTGCTGCCAGCGCCCACTTCACAGGACCCGGGAGAGTCCACTGATTGGACGTGGCAAAGGAACTGTCGGCACATGGACCAAATGGCTGGCTCAACTGCCACCTTGGTGACAAGGCCTCAAGTGTACTCCTTCCTGTCCTAATAGCTGTGCGGCCACCAAAGTTCACAATCGCTTATCCTGAATGGCCAGAATGTAGGAGCATCTCAGCGGGGTGTTCTGTGTTATCACTATGACCTTTGCATGCACCTCCAGTCGCACTATACATAAAGCCTTCGGTGAACCTGACGTGGCAAGAATTAAAAGTATGGTACACTACACCTTGAAGGGGCCGCCTGCCTGCTATAGTCCTTTCACAGATCCGCTCTCATGCACGCATCCAACATGAAGGACAAGATTTGCCTGTGTTGGTGGCGTTAAAGCATGTGTCTCATGGCCCCAATACCCTTCTTTGCATTGGGAACGTCCATGGATTGAGGATTATTGTAACCTTTGTTTTTAGTAAACTCATCTGGCTTGAGTCTTACAATTTTTGTTACGTGTTTCAAAGTCTTGCACTATCTCAATTCTCATGATGTCTAAGTTGCTGTTATATTCTCTTGCTCTTGTGCCTGTGTTACGCTGCTCTAGCTTTGCCACCCTGGGACCGTGGTGGAAGGTTTAGAGAGTAGGGATTGCAGGTCCAGAATATTGGAGCGGGAGAGTGTGGGGTGGATGGGGTTCCTATGGCCAGGATCCTCACTGAACTTCCACCACTCTGTGATGGAACTGGCCTGTTGCTGGGCTACAGCTTCCACAGAGGCACTCAGAAAGGAAGTCCTGAGCTCAGTTTACATGTTAACACCTGTGGATGCCTCCCCTATAGAGCTGCAAGTGCAAAGCAAGGACGAAACATTGAAGCCGAGGTTTGGCAACCAGAATAACGTCTTTCTTTCACCACCAACAGCACGGAAGCACGGAGACTGCATTGAGTGGATGTGGTCATACACCTTTTGACTCATGGACCAGTGATGTCTGGCTCTCATGGCACCTGGAGAACTTGGCCTGGAAGCTGGACTCCTGTATATCCTGTCATAAGCGCTGTGTGGCCACCAGAGATCACAGTTTTCTATCCTGCACGTCCAGAAGGTAGGAGCATCTTACCGGGGAGTTTGTTTTTATTGTTGTGGCCCGTGCGTGCAGCTCCAGTAGCACTGCATACAGACCCTTCAGTCGACCACATGAGGAAAAGAGTACAGTGATGGTATACTAGACCTAGAAGGGAGCACGTGCCTGCTACATTCCTACACAGATCCACCCTCATGCATGCACCCTACCTGAAGGACAAGAATTTACCTTTGCTGGTGGCTTTAAAACATGTGTTTTATCGCCCCCTAAAGGCTTTATGCATTGGGAACTTCCTCTGGCTTGAGGATTATTGTAACTTTTGTTATTACGAACCTAATGTGGCTTGACGATTATTATGATTTTCGGTCATTGAATCAAGATCTTGCTGTATCTGAATTCTCAGTATCATGAAGTTTCTATTATCTTCTCTTGCTACTTTGGCATGTGTTGACAGTGCTGCAGTTTTGTGTTTTTTTTTTGTGCTTTGACCATTGGGAAAGATTTACATAGTGTGTTTTATGAGACGATCATACTGGAGAGTATAGGATGGGGTGAATGGGTTCCTATGGTGAAGTTCCTCTTTGAACATCAACCACTTTGTGATGTAACTGGCCTGTTGCTAGGCTACATCTTCAACAGACTGTGTCACAATGGAAACTCTGAGCTCAGTGTACATGTTAACACCTACGGATGCCTACCCTCTTCAACTGTAAGTACAAACCAGGGAAGAATCACTGAAGAGATGTTGGGCCAAGAGAATAAAATCTTGCTGCCAGCGGCGACGTCACGGTACCCGGGAGATTTCTTTCACTGGACGTGGCAGTGGAAATTTGGACACGTGGAAGAATGGCTGCCCCAACTGGCAACTTGTTGACAGGGCCTGGAAGCTGGCCCCATGTCTATTCCTGTCTTAATACCTGGGGGGCCAAAAAAGTTCACATAACTTACCGTTAAGAGCCGGAGAATAGGACCATCTTACGGAGTGTTCTGTTTTCCCATTGTGGCGTGTACACGCACCTCCAGTTGCACTGCATACAGACCCTTCAGTAAACCCACATGGGGACAAAAGTAAAATAGTGCTGTACCAGACCTTGATGGGGCTGTCTGCCTCCTGCATTCCGACCGCAGTTTCACTCTCATGCGTGCATCCTACCTGAGGAGCAAAATTTACATTGGATGATGGCTTCGAAACGTGTGTCTCATTGACCCCAAAGACTTTATGCATTGGGAACTTCCCTTGGATTGAGGATCATTATAACTGTTGTTATTTGTAACCTAATCTGGCTTGAGGATTATTATAATTTATGTTACCGTTATCAAAATCTTGGTTCATCTCGTTTCTTAGATCTGTTAGTTGCTGTTGTTCACTCTTGCTGTATTGGCGCGTGTTTACAGTGGTCAAGCTTTTTTTTGCACAGGGACCATTGCGGAAGATTTAAGGAGTGTGGATGGTAAGGCGAAAATACTGGAGTGGGTTTGTTTGGGGAAAATGCGTTCCTGTGGAGAAAATCCTTTGAACGTCAACCAGTTTGTGATGAAACTGGCCTGTTGCTCGGCCACATCTTCAACAGTGAAACTCACAAAGGAAGCCTGAGCTCAGTGTACATGTTAGCACGTATGGATGCCTCCGCTATGCAAGTGCAAGTAGAAACCAAGGAAGAATCACTGAAGCAGAGGTTTGGCATCAGAATATCATCTTGCTGCCAGCGCCCACTTCACAGGACCCGGGAGAGTCCACTGATTGGACGTGGCAAAGGAACTGTCGGCACATGGACCAAATGGCTGGCTCAACTGCCACCTTGGTGACAAGGCCTCAAGTGTACTCCTTCCTGTCCTAATAGCTGTGCGGCCACCAAAGTTCACAATCGCTTATCCTGAATGGCCAGAATGTAGGAGCATCTCAGCGGGGTGTTCTGTGTTATCACTATGACCTTTGCATGCACCTCCAGTCGCACTATACATAAAGCCTTCGGTGAACCTGACGTGGAAAGAATTAAAAGTATGGTACACTACACCTTGAAGGGGCCGCCTGCCTGCTATAGTCCTTTCACAGATCCGCTCTCATGCACGCATCCAACATGAAGGACAAGATTTGCCTGTGTTGGTGGCGTTAAAGCATGTGTCTCATGGCCCCAATACCCTTCTTTGCATTGGGAACGTCCATGGATTGAGGATTATTGTAACCTTTGTTTTTAGTAAACTCATCTGGCTTGAGTCTTACAATTTTTGTTACGTGTTTCAAAGTCTTGCACTATCTCAATTCTCATGATGTCTAAGTTGCTGTTATATTCTCTTGCTCTTGTGCCTGTGTTACGCTGCTCTAGCTTTGCCACCCTGGGACCGTGGTGGAAGGTTTAGAGAGTAGGGATTGCAGGTCCAGAATATTGGAGCGGGAGAGTGTGGGGTGGATGGGGTTCCTATGGCCAGGATCCTCACTGAACTTCCACCACTCTGTGATGGAACTGGCCTGTTGCTGGGCTACAGCTTCCACAGAGGCACTCAGAAAGGAAGTCCTGAGCTCAGTTTACATGTTAACACCTGTGGATGCCTCCCCTATAGAGCTGCAAGTGCAAAGCAAGGACGAAACATTGAAGCCGAGGTTTGGCAACCAGAATAACGTCTTTCTTTCACCACCAACAGCACGGAAGCACGGAGACTGCATTGAGTGGATGTGGTCATACACCTTTTGACTCATGGACCAGTGATGTCTGGCTCTCATGGCACCTGGAGAACTTGGCCTGGAAGCTGGACTCCTGTATATCCTGTCATAAGCGCTGTGTGGCCACCAGAGATCACAGTTTTCTATCCTGCACGTCCAGAAGGTAGGAGCATCTTACCGGGGAGTTTGTTTTTATTGTTGTGGCCCGTGCGTGCAGCTCCAGTAGCACTGCATACAGACCCTTCAGTCGACCACATGAGGAAAAGAGTACAGTGATGGTATACTAGACCTAGAAGGGAGCACGTGCCTGCTACATTCCTACACAGATCCACCCTCATGCATGCACCCTACCTGAAGGACAAGAATTTACCTTTGCTGGTGGCTTTAAAACATGTGTTTTATCGCCCCCTAAAGGCTTTATGCATTGGGAACTTCCTCTGGCTTGAGGATTATTGTAACTTTTGTTATTACGAACCTAATGTGGCTTGACGATTATTATGATTTTCGGTCATTGAATCAAGATCTTGCTGTATCTGAATTCTCAGTATCATGAAGTTTCTATTATCTTCTCTTGCTACTTTGGCATGTGTTGACAGTGCTGCAGTTTTGTTTTTTTTTTTTGTGCTTTGACCATTGGGAAAGATTTACATAGTGTGTTTTATGAGACGATCATACTGGAGAGTATAGGATGGGGTGAATGGGTTCCTATGGTGAAGTTCCTCTTTGAACATCAACCACTTTGTGATGTAACTGGCCTGTTGCTAGGCTACATCTTCAACAGACTGTGTCACAATGGAAACTCTGAGCTCAGTGTACATGTTAACACCTACGGATGCCTACCCTCTTCAACTGTAAGTACAAACCAGGGAAGAATCACTGAAGAGATGTTGGGCCAAGAGAATAAAATCTTGCTGCCAGCGGCGACGTCACGGTACCCGGGAGATTTCTTTCACTGGACGTGGCAGTGGAAATTTGGACACGTGGAAGAATGGCTGCCCCAACTGGCAACTTGTTGACAGGGCCTGGAAGCTGGCCCCATGTCTATTCCTGTCTTAATACCTGGGGGGCCAAAAAAGTTCACATAACTTACCGTTAAGAGCCGGAGAATAGGACCATCTTACGGAGTGTTCTGTTTTCCCATTGTGGCGTGTACACGCACCTCCAGTTGCACTGCATACAGACCCTTCAGTAAACCCACATGGGGACAAAAGTAAAATAGTGCTGTACCAGACCTTGATGGGGCTGTCTGCCTCCTGCATTCCGACCGCAGTTTCACTCTCATGCGTGCATCCTACCTGAGGAGCAAAATTTACATTGGATGATGGCTTCGAAACGTGTGTCTCATTGACCCCAAAGACTTTATGCATTGGGAACTTCCCTTGGATTGAGGATCATTATAACTGTTGTTATTTGTAACCTAATCTGGCTTGAGGATTATTATAATTTATGTTACCGTTATCAAAATCTTGGTTCATCTCGTTTCTTAGATCTGTTAGTTGCTGTTGTTCACTCTTGCTGTATTGGCGCGTGTTTACAGTGGTCAAGCTTTTTTTTGCACAGGGACCATTGCGGAAGATTTAAGGAGTGTGGATGGTAAGGCGAAAATACTGGAGTGGGTTTGTTTGGGGAAAATGCGTTCCTGTGGAGAAAATCCTTTGAACGTCAACCAGTTTGTGATGAAACTGGCCTGTTGCTCGGCCACATCTTCAACAGTGAAACTCACAAAGGAAGCCTGAGCTCAGTGTACATGTTAGCACGTATGGATGCCTCCGCTATGCAAGTGCAAGTAGAAACCAAGGAAGAATCACTGAAGCAGAGGTTTGGCATCAGAATATCATCTTGCTGCCAGCGCCCACTTCACAGGACCCGGGAGAGTCCACTGATTGGACGTGGCAAAGGAACTGTCGGCACATGGACCAAATGGCTGGCTCAACTGCCACCTTGGTGACAAGGCCTCAAGTGTACTCCTTCCTGTCCTAATAGCTGTGCGGCCACCAAAGTTCACAATCGCTTATCCTGAATGGCCAGAATGTAGGAGCATCTCAGCGGGGTGTTCTGTGTTATCACTATGACCTTTGCATGCACCTCCAGTCGCACTATACATAAAGCCTTCGGTGAACCTGACGTGGAAAGAATTAAAAGTATGGTACACTACACCTTGAAGGGGCCGCCTGCCTGCTATAGTCCTTTCACAGATCCGCTCTCATGCACGCATCCAACATGAAGGACAAGATTTGCCTGTGTTGGTGGCGTTAAAGCATGTGTCTCATGGCCCCAATACCCTTCTTTGCATTGGGAACGTCCATGGATTGAGGATTATTGTAACCTTTGTTTTTAGTAAACTCATCTGGCTTGAGTCTTACAATTTTTGTTACGTGTTTCAAAGTCTTGCACTATCTCAATTCTCATGATGTCTAAGTTGCTGTTATATTCTCTTGCTCTTGTGCCTGTGTTACGCTGCTCTAGCTTTGCCACCCTGGGACCGTGGTGGAAGGTTTAGAGAGTAGGGATTGCAGGTCCAGAATATTGGAGCGGGAGAGTGTGGGGTGGATGGGGTTCCTATGGCCAGGATCCTCACTGAACTTCCACCACTCTGTGATGGAACTGGCCTGTTGCTGGGCTACAGCTTCCACAGAGGCACTCAGAAAGGAAGTCCTGAGCTCAGTTTACATGTTAACACCTGTGGATGCCTCCCCTATAGAGCTGCAAGTGCAAAGCAAGGACGAAACATTGAAGCCGAGGTTTGGCAACCAGAATAACGTCTTTCTTTCACCACCAACAGCACGGAAGCACGGAGACTGCATTGAGTGGATGTGGTCATACACCTTTTGACTCATGGACCAGTGATGTCTGGCTCTCATGGCACCTGGAGAACTTGGCCTGGAAGCTGGACTCCTGTATATCCTGTCATAAGCGCTGTGTGGCCACCAGAGATCACAGTTTTCTATCCTGCACGTCCAGAAGGTAGGAGCATCTTACCGGGGAGTTTGTTTTTATTGTTGTGGCCCGTGCGTGCAGCTCCAGTAGCACTGCATACAGACCCTTCAGTCGACCACATGAGGAAAAGAGTACAGTGATGGTATACTAGACCTAGAAGGGAGCACGTGCCTGCTACATTCCTACACAGATCCACCCTCATGCATGCACCCTACCTGAAGGACAAGAATTTACCTTTGCTGGTGGCTTTAAAACATGTGTTTTATCGCCCCCTAAAGGCTTTATGCATTGGGAACTTCCTCTGGCTTGAGGATTATTGTAACTTTTGTTATTACGAACCTAATGTGGCTTGACGATTATTATGATTTTCGGTCATTGAATCAAGATCTTGCTGTATCTGAATTCTCAGTATCATGAAGTTTCTATTATCTTCTCTTGCTACTTTGGCATGTGTTGACAGTGCTGCAGTTTTGTTTTTTTTTTTTTTTTGTGCTTTGACCATTGGGAAAGATTTACATAGTGTGTTTTATGAGACGATCATACTGGAGAGTATAGGATGGGGTGAATGGGTTCCTATGGTGAAGTTCCTCTTTGAACATCAACCACTTTGTGATGTAACTGGCCTGTTGCTAGGCTACATCTTCAACAGACTGTGTCACAATGGAAACTCTGAGCTCAGTGTACATGTTAACACCTACGGATGCCTACCCTCTTCAACTGTAAGTACAAACCAGGGAAGAATCACTGAAGAGATGTTGGGCCAAGAGAATAAAATCTTGCTGCCAGCGGCGACGTCACGGTACCCGGGAGATTTCTTTCACTGGACGTGGCAGTGGAAATTTGGACACGTGGAAGAATGGCTGCCCCAACTGGCAACTTGTTGACAGGGCCTGGAAGCTGGCCCCATGTCTATTCCTGTCTTAATACCTGGGGGGCCAAAAAAGTTCACATAACTTACCGTTAAGAGCCGGAGAATAGGACCATCTTACGGAGTGTTCTGTTTTCCCATTGTGGCGTGTACACGCACCTCCAGTTGCACTGCATACAGACCCTTCAGTAAACCCACATGGGGACAAAAGTAAAATAGTGCTGTACCAGACCTTGATGGGGCTGTCTGCCTCCTGCATTCCGACCGCAGTTTCACTCTCATGCGTGCATCCTACCTGAGGAGCAAAATTTACATTGGATGATGGCTTCGAAACGTGTGTCTCATTGACCCCAAAGACTTTATGCATTGGGAACTTCCCTTGGATTGAGGATCATTATAACTGTTGTTATTTGTAACCTAATCTGGCTTGAGGATTATTATAATTTATGTTACCGTTATCAAAATCTTGGTTCATCTCGTTTCTTAGATCTGTTAGTTGCTGTTGTTCACTCTTGCTGTATTGGCGCGTGTTTACAGTGGTCAAGCTTTTTTTTGCACAGGGACCATTGCGGAAGATTTAAGGAGTGTGGATGGTAAGGCGAAAATACTGGAGTGGGTTTGTTTGGGGAAAATGCGTTCCTGTGGAGAAAATCCTTTGAACGTCAACCAGTTTGTGATGAAACTGGCCTGTTGCTCGGCCACATCTTCAACAGTGAAACTCACAAAGGAAGCCTGAGCTCAGTGTACATGTTAGCACGTATGGATGCCTCCGCTATGCAAGTGCAAGTAGAAACCAAGGAAGAATCACTGAAGCAGAGGTTTGGCATCAGAATATCATCTTGCTGCCAGCGCCCACTTCACAGGACCCGGGAGAGTCCACTGATTGGACGTGGCAAAGGAACTGTCGGCACATGGACCAAATGGCTGGCTCAACTGCCACCTTGGTGACAAGGCCTCAAGTGTACTCCTTCCTGTCCTAATAGCTGTGCGGCCACCAAAGTTCACAATCGCTTATCCTGAATGGCCAGAATGTAGGAGCATCTCAGCGGGGTGTTCTGTGTTATCACTATGACCTTTGCATGCACCTCCAGTCGCACTATACATAAAGCCTTCGGTGAACCTGACGTGGAAAGAATTAAAAGTATGGTACACTACACCTTGAAGGGGCCGCCTGCCTGCTATAGTCCTTTCACAGATCCGCTCTCATGCACGCATCCAACATGAAGGACAAGATTTGCCTGTGTTGGTGGCGTTAAAGCATGTGTCTCATGGCCCCAATACCCTTCTTTGCATTGGGAACGTCCATGGATTGAGGATTATTGTAACCTTTGTTTTTAGTAAACTCATCTGGCTTGAGTCTTACAATTTTTGTTACGTGTTTCAAAGTCTTGCACTATCTCAATTCTCATGATGTCTAAGTTGCTGTTATATTCTCTTGCTCTTGTGCCTGTGTTACGCTGCTCTAGCTTTCCCACCCTGGGACCGTGGTGGAAGGTTTAGAGAGTAGGGATTGCAGGTCCAGAATATTGGAGCGGGAGAGTGTGGGGTGGATGGGGTTCCTATGGCCAGGATCCTCACTGAACTTCCACCACTCTGTGATGGAACTGGCCTGTTGCTGGGCTACAGCTTCCACAGAGGCACTCAGAAAGGAAGTCCTGAGCTCAGTTTACATGTTAACACCTGTGGATGCCTCCCCTATAGAGCTGCAAGTGCAAAGCAAGGACGAAACATTGAAGCCGAGGTTTGGCAACCAGAATAACGTCTTTCTTTCACCACCAACAGCACGGAAGCACGGAGACTGCATTGAGTGGATGTGGTCATACACCTTTTGACTCATGGACCAGTGATGTCTGGCTCTCATGGCACCTGGAGAACTTGGCCTGGAAGCTGGACTCCTGTATATCCTGTCATAAGCGCTGTGTGGCCACCAGAGATCACAGTTTTCTATCCTGCACGTCCAGAAGGTAGGAGCATCTTACCGGGGAGTTTGTTTTTATTGTTGTGGCCCGTGCGTGCAGCTCCAGTAGCACTGCATACAGACCCTTCAGTCGACCACATGAGGAAAAGAGTACAGTGATGGTATACTAGACCTAGAAGGGAGCACGTGCCTGCTACATTCCTACACAGATCCACCCTCATGCATGCACCCTACCTGAAGGACAAGAATTTACCTTTGCTGGTGGCTTTAAAACATGTGTTTTATCGCCCCCTAAAGGCTTTATGCATTGGGAACTTCCTCTGGCTTGAGGATTATTGTAACTTTTGTTATTACGAACCTAATGTGGCTTGACGATTATTATGATTTTCGGTCATTGAATCAAGATCTTGCTGTATCTGAATTCTCAGTATCATGAAGTTTCTATTATCTTCTCTTGCTACTTTGGCATGTGTTGACAGTGCTGCAGTTTTTTTTTTTTTTTTTTTTGTGCTTTGACCATTGGGAAAGATTTACATAGTGTGTTTTATGAGACGATCATACTGGAGAGTATAGGATGGGGTGAATGGGTTCCTATGGTGAAGTTCCTCTTTGAACATCAACCACTTTGTGATGTAACTGGCCTGTTGCTAGGCTACATCTTCAACAGACTGTGTCACAATGGAAACTCTGAGCTCAGTGTACATGTTAACACCTACGGATGCCTACCCTCTTCAACTGTAAGTACAAACCAGGGAAGAATCACTGAAGAGATGTTGGGCCAAGAGAATAAAATCTTGCTGCCAGCGGCGACGTCACGGTACCCGGGAGATTTCTTTCACTGGACGTGGCAGTGGAAATTTGGACACGTGGAAGAATGGCTGCCCCAACTGGCAACTTGTTGACAGGGCCTGGAAGCTGGCCCCATGTCTATTCCTGTCTTAATACCTGGGGGGCCAAAAAAGTTCACATAACTTACCGTTAAGAGCCGGAGAATAGGACCATCTTACGGAGTGTTCTGTTTTCCCATTGTGGCGTGTACACGCACCTCCAGTTGCACTGCATACAGACCCTTCAGTAAACCCACATGGGGACAAAAGTAAAATAGTGCTGTACCAGACCTTGATGGGGCTGTCTGCCTCCTGCATTCCGACCGCAGTTTCACTCTCATGCGTGCATCCTACCTGAGGAGCAAAATTTACATTGGATGATGGCTTCGAAACGTGTGTCTCATTGACCCCAAAGACTTTATGCATTGGGAACTTCCCTTGGATTGAGGATCATTATAACTGTTGTTATTTGTAACCTAATCTGGCTTGAGGATTATTATAATTTATGTTACCGTTATCAAAATCTTGGTTCATCTCGTTTCTTAGATCTGTTAGTTGCTGTTGTTCACTCTTGCTGTATTGGCGCGTGTTTACAGTGGTCAAGCTTTTTTTTGCACAGGGACCATTGCGGAAGATTTAAGGAGTGTGGATGGTAAGGCGAAAATACTGGAGTGGGTTTGTTTGGGGAAAATGCGTTCCTGTGGAGAAAATCCTTTGAACGTCAACCAGTTTGTGATGAAACTGGCCTGTTGCTCGGCCACATCTTCAACAGTGAAACTCACAAAGGAAGCCTGAGCTCAGTGTACATGTTAGCACGTATGGATGCCTCCGCTATGCAAGTGCAAGTAGAAACCAAGGAAGAATCACTGAAGCAGAGGTTTGGCATCAGAATATCATCTTGCTGCCAGCGCCCACTTCACAGGACCCGGGAGAGTCCACGGATTGGACGTGGCAAAGGAACTGTCGGCACATGGACCAAATGGCTGGCTCAACTGCCACCTTGGTGACAAGGCCTCAAGTGTACTCCTTCCTGTCCTAATAGCTGTGCGGCCACCAAAGTTCACAATCGCTTATCCTGAATGGCCAGAATGTAGGAGCATCTCAGCGGGGTGTTCTGTGTTATCACTATGACCTTTGCATGCACCTCCAGTCGCACTATACATAAAGCCTTCGGTGAACCTGACGTGGAAAGAATTAAAAGTATGGTACACTACACCTTGAAGGGGCCGCCTGCCTGCTATAGTCCTTTCACAGATCCGCTCTCATGCACGCATCCAACATGAAGGACAAGATTTGCCTGTGTTGGTGGCGTTAAAGCATGTGTCTCATGGCCCCAATACCCTTCTTTGCATTGGGAACGTCCATGGATTGAGGATTATTGTAACCTTTGTTTTTAGTAAACTCATCTGGCTTGAGTCTTACAATTTTTGTTACGTGTTTCAAAGTCTTGCACTATCTCAATTCTCATGATGTCTAAGTTGCTGTTATATTCTCTTGCTCTTGTGCCTGTGTTACGCTGCTCTAGCTTTCCCACCCTGGGACCGTGGTGGAAGGTTTAGAGAGTAGGGATTGCAGGTCCAGAATATTGGAGCGGGAGAGTGTGGGGTGGATGGGGTTCCTATGGCCAGGATCCTCACTGAACTTCCACCACTCTGTGATGGAACTGGCCTGTTGCTGGGCTACAGCTTCCACAGAGGCACTCAGAAAGGAAGTCCTGAGCTCAGTTTACATGTTAACACCTGTGGATGCCTCCCCTATAGAGCTGCAAGTGCAAAGCAAGGACGAAACATTGAAGCCGAGGTTTGGCAACCAGAATAACGTCTTTCTTTCACCACCAACAGCACGGAAGCACGGAGACTGCATTGAGTGGATGTGGTCATACACCTTTTGACTCATGGACCAGTGATGTCTGGCTCTCATGGCACCTGGAGAACTTGGCCTGGAAGCTGGACTCCTGTATATCCTGTCATAAGCGCTGTGTGGCCACCAGAGATCACAGTTTTCTATCCTGCACGTCCAGAAGGTAGGAGCATCTTACCGGGGAGTTTGTTTTTATTGTTGTGGCCCGTGCGTGCAGCTCCAGTAGCACTGCATACAGACCCTTCAGTCGACCACATGAGGAAAAGAGTACAGTGATGGTATACTAGACCTAGAAGGGAGCACGTGCCTGCTACATTCCTACACAGATCCACCCTCATGCATGCACCCTACCTGAAGGACAAGAATTTACCTTTGCTGGTGGCTTTAAAACATGTGTTTTATCGCCCCCTAAAGGCTTTATGCATTGGGAACTTCCTCTGGCTTGAGGATTATTGTAACTTTTGTTATTACGAACCTAATGTGGCTTGACGATTATTATGATTTTCGGTCATTGAATCAAGATCTTGCTGTATCTGAATTCTCAGTATCATGAAGTTTCTATTATCTTCTCTTGCTACTTTGGCATGTGTTGACAGTGCTGCAGTTTTGTTTTTTTTTTTGTGCTTTGACCATTGGGAAAGATTTACATAGTGTGTTTTATGAGACGATCATACTGGAGAGTATAGGATGGGGTGAATGGGTTCCTATGGTGAAGTTCCTCTTTGAACATCAACCACTTTGTGATGTAACTGGCCTGTTGCTAGGCTACATCTTCAACAGACTGTGTCACAATGGAAACTCTGAGCTCAGTGTACATGTTAACACCTACGGATGCCTACCCTCTTCAACTGTAAGTACAAACCAGGGAAGAATCACTGAAGAGATGTTGGGCCAAGAGAATAAAATCTTGCTGCCAGCGGCGACGTCACGGTACCCGGGAGATTTCTTTCACTGGACGTGGCAGTGGAAATTTGGACACGTGGAAGAATGGCTGCCCCAACTGGCAACTTGTTGACAGGGCCTGGAAGCTGGCCCCATGTCTATTCCTGTCTTAATACCTGGGGGGCCAAAAAAGTTCACATAACTTACCGTTAAGAGCCGGAGAATAGGACCATCTTACGGAGTGTTCTGTTTTCCCATTGTGGCGTGTACACGCACCTCCAGTTGCACTGCATACAGACCCTTCAGTAAACCCACATGGGGACAAAAGTAAAATAGTGCTGTACCAGACCTTGATGGGGCTGTCTGCCTCCTGCATTCCGACCGCAGTTTCACTCTCATGCGTGCATCCTACCTGAGGAGCAAAATTTACATTGGATGATGGCTTCGAAACGTGTGTCTCATTGACCCCAAAGACTTTATGCATTGGGAACTTCCCTTGGATTGAGGATCATTATAACTGTTGTTATTTGTAACCTAATCTGGCTTGAGGATTATTATAATTTATGTTACCGTTATCAAAATCTTGGTTCATCTCGTTTCTTAGATCTGTTAGTTGCTGTTGTTCACTCTTGCTGTATTGGCGCGTGTTTACAGTGGTCAAGCTTTTTTTTGCACAGGGACCATTGCGGAAGATTTAAGGAGTGTGGATGGTAAGGCGAAAATACTGGAGTGGGTTTGTTTGGGGAAAATGCGTTCCTGTGGAGAAAATCCTTTGAACGTCAACCAGTTTGTGATGAAACTGGCCTGTTGCTCGGCCACATCTTCAACAGTGAAACTCACAAAGGAAGCCTGAGCTCAGTGTACATGTTAGCACGTATGGATGCCTCCGCTATGCAAGTGCAAGTAGAAACCAAGGAAGAATCACTGAAGCAGAGGTTTGGCATCAGAATATCATCTTGCTGCCAGCGCCCACTTCACAGGACCCGGGAGAGTCCACTGATTGGACGTGGCAAAGGAACTGTCGGCACATGGACCAAATGGCTGGCTCAACTGCCACCTTGGTGACAAGGCCTCAAGTGTACTCCTTCCTGTCCTAATAGCTGTGCGGCCACCAAAGTTCACAATCGCTTATCCTGAATGGCCAGAATGTAGGAGCATCTCAGCGGGGTGTTCTGTGTTATCACTATGACCTTTGCATGCACCTCCAGTCGCACTATACATAAAGCCTTCGGTGAACCTGACGTGGAAAGAATTAAAAGTATGGTACACTACACCTTGAAGGGGCCGCCTGCCTGCTATAGTCCTTTCACAGATCCGCTCTCATGCACGCATCCAACATGAAGGACAAGATTTGCCTGTGTTGGTGGCGTTAAAGCATGTGTCTCATGGCCCCAATACCCTTCTTTGCATTGGGAACGTCCATGGATTGAGGATTATTGTAACCTTTGTTTTTAGTAAACTCATCTGGCTTGAGTCTTACAATTTTTGTTACGTGTTTCAAAGTCTTGCACTATCTCAATTCTCATGATGTCTAAGTTGCTGTTATATTCTCTTGCTCTTGTGCCTGTGTTACGCTGCTCTAGCTTTCCCACCCTGGGACCGTGGTGGAAGGTTTAGAGAGTAGGGATTGCAGGTCCAGAATATTGGAGCGGGAGAGTGTGGGGTGGATGGGGTTCCTATGGCCAGGATCCTCACTGAACTTCCACCACTCTGTGATGGAACTGGCCTGTTGCTGGGCTACAGCTTCCACAGAGGCACTCAGAAAGGAAGTCCTGAGCTCAGTTTACATGTTAACACCTGTGGATGCCTCCCCTATAGAGCTGCAAGTGCAAAGCAAGGACGAAACATTGAAGCCGAGGTTTGGCAACCAGAATAACGTCTTTCTTTCACCACCAACAGCACGGAAGCACGGAGACTGCATTGAGTGGATGTGGTCATACACCTTGTGACTCATGGACCAGTGATGTCTGGCTCTCATGGCACCTGGAGAACTTGGCCTGGAAGCTGGACTCCTGTATATCCTGTCATAAGCGCTGTGTGGCCACCAGAGATCACAGTTTTCTATCCTGCACGTCCAGAAGGTAGGAGCATCTTACCGGGGAGTTTGTTTTTATTGTTGTGGCCCGTGCGAGCAGCTCCAGTAGCACTGCATACAGACCCTTCAGTCGACCACATGAGGAAAAGAGTACAGTGATGGTATACTAGACCTAGAAGGGAGCACGTGCCTGCTACATTCCTACACAGATCCACCCTCATGCATGCACCCTACCTGAAGGACAAGAATTTACCTTTGCTGGTGGCTTTAAAACATGTGTTTTATCGCCCCCTAAAGGCTTTATGCATTGGGAACTTCCTCTGGCTTGAGGATTATTGTAACTTTTGTTATTACGAACCTAATGTGGCTTGACGATTATTATGATTTTCGGTCATTGAATCAAGATCTTGCTGTATCTGAATTCTCAGTATCATGAAGTTTCTATTATCTTCTCTTGCTACTTTGGCATGTGTTGACAGTGCTGCAGTTTTGTTTTTTTTTTTGTGCTTTGACCATTGGGAAAGATTTACATAGTGTGTTTTATGAGACGATCATACTGGAGAGTATAGGATGGGGTGAATGGGTTCCTATGGTGAAGTTCCTCTTTGAACATCAACCACTTTGTGATGTAACTGGCCTGTTGCTAGGCTACATCTTCAACAGACTGTGTCACAATGGAAACTCTGAGCTCAGTGTACATGTTAACACCTACGGATGCCTACCCTCTTCAACTGTAAGTACAAACCAGGGAAGAATCACTGAAGAGATGTTGGGCCAAGAGAATAAAATCTTGCTGCCAGCGGCGACGTCACGGTACCCGGGAGATTTCTTTCACTGGACGTGGCAGTGGAAATTTGGACACGTGGAAGAATGGCTGCCCCAACTGGCAACTTGTTGACAGGGCCTGGAAGCTGGCCCCATGTCTATTCCTGTCTTAATACCTGGGGGGCCAAAAAAGTTCACATAACTTACCGTTAAGAGCCGGAGAATAGGACCATCTTACGGAGTGTTCTGTTTTCCCATTGTGGCGTGTACACGCACCTCCAGTTGCACTGCATACAGACCCTTCAGTAAACCCACATGGGGACAAAAGTAAAATAGTGCTGTACCAGACCTTGATGGGGCTGTCTGCCTCCTGCATTCCGACCGCAGTTTCACTCTCATGCGTGCATCCTACCTGAGGAGCAAAATTTACATTGGATGATGGCTTCGAAACGTGTGTCTCATTGACCCCAAAGACTTTATGCATTGGGAACTTCCCTTGGATTGAGGATCATTATAACTGTTGTTATTTGTAACCTAATCTGGCTTGAGGATTATTATAATTTATGTTACCGTTATCAAAATCTTGGTTCATCTCGTTTCTTAGATCTGTTAGTTGCTGTTGTTCACTCTTGCTGTATTGGCGCGTGTTTACAGTGGTCAAGCTTTTTTTTGCACAGGGACCATTGCGGAAGATTTAAGGAGTGTGGATGGTAAGGCGAAAATACTGGAGTGGGTTTGTTTGGGGAAAATGCGTTCCTGTGGAGAAAATCCTTTGAACGTCAACCAGTTTGTGATGAAACTGGCCTGTTGCTCGGCCACATCTTCAACAGTGAAACTCACAAAGGAAGCCTGAGCTCAGTGTACATGTTAGCACGTATGGATGCCTCCGCTATGCAAGTGCAAGTAGAAACCAAGGAAGAATCACTGAAGCAGAGGTTTGGCATCAGAATATCATCTTGCTGCCAGCGCCCACTTCACAGGACCCGGGAGAGTCCACTGATTGGACGTGGCAAAGGAACTGTCGGCACATGGACCAAATGGCTGGCTCAACTGCCACCTTGGTGACAAGGCCTCAAGTGTACTCCTTCCTGTCCTAATAGCTGTGCGGCCACCAAAGTTCACAATCGCTTATCCTGAATGGCCAGAATGTAGGAGCATCTCAGCGGGGTGTTCTGTGTTATCACTATGACCTTTGCATGCACCTCCAGTCGCACTATACATAAAGCCTTCGGTGAACCTGACGTGGAAAGAATTAAAAGTATGGTACACTACACCTTGAAGGGGCCGCCTGCCTGCTATAGTCCTTTCACAGATCCGCTCTCATGCACGCATCCAACATGAAGGACAAGATTTGCCTGTGTTGGTGGCGTTAAAGCATGTGTCTCATGGCCCCAATACCCTTCTTTGCATTGGGAACGTCCATGGATTGAGGATTATTGTAACCTTTGTTTTTAGTAAACTCATCTGGCTTGAGTCTTACAATTTTTGTTACGTGTTTCAAAGTCTTGCACTATCTCAATTCTCATGATGTCTAAGTTGCTGTTATATTCTCTTGCTCTTGTGCCTGTGTTACGCTGCTCTAGCTTTCCCACCCTGGGACCGTGGTGGAAGGTTTAGAGAGTAGGGATTGCAGGTCCAGAATATTGGAGCGGGAGAGTGTGGGGTGGATGGGGTTCCTATGGCCAGGATCCTCACTGAACTTCCACCACTCTGTGATGGAACTGGCCTGTTGCTGGGCTACAGCTTCCACAGAGGCACTCAGAAAGGAAGTCCTGAGCTCAGTTTACATGTTAACACCTGTGGATGCCTCCCCTATAGAGCTGCAAGTGCAAAGCAAGGACGAAACATTGAAGCCGAGGTTTGGCAACCAGAATAACGTCTTTCTTTCACCACCAACAGCACGGAAGCACGGAGACTGCATTGAGTGGATGTGGTCATACACCTTTTGACTCATGGACCAGTGATGTCTGGCTCTCATGGCACCTGGAGAACTTGGCCTGGAAGCTGGACTCCTGTATATCCTGTCATAAGCGCTGTGTGGCCACCAGAGATCACAGTTTTCTATCCTGCACGTCCAGAAGGTAGGAGCATCTTACCGGGGAGTTTGTTTTTATTGTTGTGGCCCGTGCGTGCAGCTCCAGTAGCACTGCATACAGACCCTTCAGTCGACCACATGAGGAAAAGAGTACAGTGATGGTATACTAGACCTAGAAGGGAGCACGTGCCTGCTACATTCCTACACAGATCCACCCTCATGCATGCATCCTACCTGAAGGACAAGAATTTACCTTTGCTGGTGGCTTTAAAACATGTGTTTTATCGCCCCCTAAAGGCTTTATGCATTGGGAACTTCCTCTGGCTTGAGGATTATTGTAACTTTTGTTATTACGAACCTAATGTGGCTTGACGATTATTATGATTTTCGGTCATTGAATCAAGATCTTGCTGTATCTGAATTCTCAGTATCATGAAGTTTCTATTATCTTCTCTTGCTACTTTGGCATGTGTTGACAGTGCTGCAGTTTTGTTTTTTTTTTTGTGCTTTGACCATTGGGAAAGATTTACATAGTGTGTTTTATGAGACGATCATACTGGAGAGTATAGGATGGGGTGAATGGGTTCCTATGGTGAAGTTCCTCTTTGAACATCAACCACTTTGTGATGTAACTGGCCTGTTGCTAGGCTACATCTTCAACAGACTGTGTCACAATGGAAACTCTGAGCTCAGTGTACATGTTAACACCTACGGATGCCTACCCTCTTCAACTGTAAGTACAAACCAGGGAAGAATCACTGAAGAGATGTTGGGCCAAGAGAATAAAATCTTGCTGCCAGCGGCGACGTCACGGTACCCGGGAGATTTCTTTCACTGGACGTGGCAGTGGAAATTTGGACACGTGGAAGAATGGCTGCCCCAACTGGCAACTTGTTGACAGGGCCTGGAAGCTGGCCCCATGTCTATTCCTGTCTTAATACCTGGGGGGCCAAAAAAGTTCACATAACTTACCGTTAAGAGCCGGAAAATAGGACCATCTTACGGAGTGTTCTGTTTTCCCATTGTGGCGTGTACACGCACCTCCAGTTGCACTGCATACAGACCCTTCAGTAAACCCACATGGGGACAAAAGTAAAATAGTGCTGTACCAGACCTTGATGGGGCTCTCTGCCTCCTGCATTCCGACCGCAGTTTCACTCTCATGCGTGCATCCTACCTGAGGAGCAAAATTTACATTGGATGATGGCTTCGAAACGTGTGTCTCATTGACCCCAGAGACTTTATGCATTGGGAACTTCCCTTGGATTGAGGATCATTATAACTGTTGTTATTTGTAACCTAATCTGGCTTGAGGATTATTATAATTTATGTTACCGTTATCAAAATCTTGGTTCATCTCGTTTCTTAGATCTGTTAGTTGCTGTTGTTCACTCTTGCTGTATTGGCGCGTGTTTACAGTGGTCAAGCTTTTTTTGCACAGGGACCATTGCGGAAGATTTAAGGAGTGTGGATGGTAAGGCGAAAATACTGGAGTGGGTTTGTTTGGGGAAAATGCGTTCCTGTGGAGAAAATCCTTTGAACGTCAACCAGTTTGTGATGAAACTGGCCTGTTGCTCGGCCACATCTTCAACAGTGAAACTCACAAAGGAAGCCTGAGCTCAGTGTACATGTTAGCACGTATGGATGCCTCCGCTATGCAAGTGCAAGTAGAAACCAAGGAAGAATCACTGAAGCAGAGGTTTGGCATCAGAATATCATCTTGCTGCCAGCGCCCACTTCACAGGACCCGGGAGAGTCCACTGATTGGACGTGGCAAAGGAACTGTCGGCACATGGACCAAATGGCTGGCTCAACTGCCACCTTGGTGACAAGGCCTCAAGTGTACTCCTTCCTGTCCTAATAGCTGTGCGGCCACCAAAGTTCACAATCGCTTATCCTGAATGGCCAGAATGTAGGAGCATCTCAGCGGGGTGTTCTGTGTTATCACTATGACCTTTGCATGCACCTCCAGTAGCACTATACATAAAGCCTTCGGTGAACCTGACGTGGAAAGAATTAAAAGTATGGTACACTACTCCTTGAAGGGGCCACCTGCCTGCTATAGTCCTTTCACAGATCCGCTCTCATGCACGCATCCAACATGAAGGACAAGATTTGCCTGTGTTGGTGGCGTTAAAGCATGTGTCTCATCGCGCCAATACCCTTTTTTGCATTGGGAACGTCCATGGATTGAGGAGTATTGTAACCTTTGTTTTCAGTAAACTCATCTGGCTTGAGTCTTACAATTTTTGTTACGTGTTTCAAAGTCTTGCACTATCTCAATTCTCATGATGTCTAAGTTGCTGTTATATTCTCTTGCTCTTGTGCCTGTGTTACGCTGCTCTAGCTTTCCCACCCTGGGACCGTTGTGGAAGATTTAGAGAGTAGGGATTGCAGGTCCAGAATATTGGAGCGGGAGAGTGTGGGGTGGATGGGGTTCCTATGGCCAGGATCCTCACTGAACTTCCACCACTCTGTGATGGAACTGGCCTGTTGCTGGGCTACAGCTTCCACAGAGGCACTCAGAAAGGAAGTCCTGAGCTCAGTTTACATGTTAACACCTGTGGATGCCTCCCCTATAGAGCTGCAAGTGCAAAGCAAGGACGAAACATTGAAGCCGAGGTTTGGCAACCAGAATAACGTCTTTCTTTCACCACCAACAGCACGGAAGCACGGAGACTGCATTGAGTGGATGTGGTCATACACCTTTTGACTCATGGACCAGTGATGTCTGGCTCTCATGGCACCTGGAGAACTTGGCCTGGAAGCTGGACTCCTGTATATCCTGTCATAAGCGCTGTGTGGCCACCAGAGATCACAGTTTTGTATCCTGCACGTCCAGAAGGTAGGAGCATCTTACCGGGGAGTTTGTTTTTATTGTTGTGGCCCGTGCGTGCAGCTCCAGTAGCACTGCATACAGACCCTTCAGTCGACCACATGAGGAAAAGAGTACAGTGATGGTATACTAGACCTAGAAGGGAGCACGTGCCTGCTACATTCCTACACAGATCCACCCTCATGCATGCATCCTACCTGAAGGACAAGAATTTACCTTTGCTGGTGGCTTTAAAACATGTGTTTTATCGCCCCCTAAAGGCTTTATGCATTGGGAACTTCCTCTGGCTTGAGGATTATTGTAACTTTTGTTATTACGAACCTAATGTGGCTTGACGATTATTATGATTTTCGGTCATTGAATCAAGATCTTGCTGTATCTGAATTCTCAGTATCATGAAGTTTCTATTATCTTCTCTTGCTACTTTGGCATGTGTTGACAGTGCTGCAGTTTTGTTTTTTTTTTTGTGCTTTGACCATTGGGAAAGATTTACATAGTGTGTTTTATGAGACGATCATACTGGAGAGTATAGGATGGGGTGAATGGGTTCCTATGGTGAAGTTCCTCTTTGAACATCAACCACTTTGTGATGTAACTGGCCTGTTGCTAGGCTACATCTTCAACAGACTGTGTCACAATGGAAACTCTGAGCTCAGTGTACATGTTAACACCTACGGATGCCTACCCTCTTCAACTGTAAGTACAAACCAGGGAAGAATCACTGAAGAGATGTTGGGCCAAGAGAATAAAATCTTGCTGCCAGCGGCGACGTCACGGTACCCGGGAGATTTCTTTCACTGGACGTGGCAGTGGAAATTTGGACACGTGGAAGAATGGCTGCCCCAACTGGCAACTTGTTGACAGGGCCTGGAAGCTGGCCCCATGTCTATTCCTGTCTTAATACCTGGGGGGCCAAAAAAGTTCACATAACTTACCGTTAAGAGCCGGAGAATAGGACCATCTTACGGAGTGTTCTGTTTTCCCATTGTGGCGTGTACACGCACCTCCAGTTGCACTGCATACAGACCCTTCAGTAAACCCACATGGGGACAAAAGTAAAATAGTGCTGTACCAGACCTTGATGGGGCTGTCTGCCTCCTGCATTCCGACCGCAGTTTCACTCTCATGCGTGCATCCTACCTGAGGAGCAAAATTTACATTGGATGATGGCTTCGAAACGTGTGTCTCATTGACCCCAAAGACTTTATGCATTGGGAACTTCCCTTGGATTGAGGATCATTATAACTGTTGTTATTTGTAACCTAATCTGGCTTGAGGATTATTATAATTTATGTTACCGTTATCAAAATCTTGGTTCATCTCGTTTCTTAGATCTGTTAGTTGCTGTTGTTCACTCTTGCTGTATTGGCGCGTGTTTACAGTGGTCAAGCTTTTTTTTGCACAGGGACCATTGCGGAAGATTTAAGGAGTGTGGATGGTAAGGCGAAAATACTGGAGTGGGTTTGTTTGGGGAAAATGCGTTCCTGTGGAGAAAATCCTTTGAACGTCAACCAGTTTGTGATGAAACTGGCCTGTTGCTCGGCCACATCTTCAACAGTGAAACTCACAAAGGAAGCCTGAGCTCAGTGTACATGTTAGCACGTATGGATGCCTCCGCTATGCAAGTGCAAGTAGAAACCAAGGAAGAATCACTGAAGCAGAGGTTTGGCATCAGAATATCATCTTGCTGCCAGCGCCCACTTCACAGGACCCGGGAGAGTCCACTGATTGGACGTGGCAAAGGAACTGTCGGCACATGGACCAAATGGCTGGCTCAACTGCCACCTTGGTGACAAGGCCTCAAGTGTACTCCTTCCTGTCCTAATAGCTGTGCGGCCACCAAAGTTCACAATCGCTTATCCTGAATGGCCAGAATGTAGGAGCATCTCAGCGGGGTGTTCTGTGTTATCACTATGACCTTTGCATGCACCTCCAGTCGCACTATACATAAAGCCTTCGGTGAACCTGACGTGGAAAGAATTAAAAGTATGGTACACTACACCTTGAAGGGGCCGCCTGCCTGCTATAGTCCTTTCACAGATCCGCTCTCATGCACGCATCCAACATGAAGGACAAGATTTGCCTGTGTTGGTGGCGTTAAAGCATGTGTCTCATCGCCCCAATACCCTTCTTTGCATTGGGAACGTCCATGGATTGAGGATTATTGTAACCTTTGTTTTTAGTAAACTCATCTGGCTTGAGTCTTACAATTTTTGTTACGTGTTTCAAAGTCTTGCACTATCTCAATTCTCATGATGTCTAAGTTGCTGTTATATTCTCTTGCTCTTGTGCCTGTGTTACGCTGCTCTAGCTTTGCCACCCTGGGACCGTGGTGGAAGGTTTAGAGAGTAGGGATTGCAGGTCCAGAATATTGGAGCGGGAGAGTGTGGGGTGGATGGGGTTCCTATGGCCAGGATCCTCACTGAACTTCCACCACTCTGTGATGGAACTGGCCTGTTGCTGGGCTACAGCTTCCACAGAGGCACTCAGAAAGGAAGTCCTGAGCTCAGTTTACATGTTAACACCTGTGGATGCCTCCCCTATAGAGCTGCAAGTGCAAAGCAAGGACGAAACATTGAAGCCGAGGTTTGGCAACCAGAATAACGTCTTTCTTTCACCACCAACAGCACGGAAGCACGGAGACTGCATTGAGTGGATGTGGTCATACACCTTTTGACTCATGGACCAGTGATGTCTGGCTCTCATGGCACCTGGAGAACTTGGCCTGGAAGCTGGACTCCTGTATATCCTGTCATAAGCGCTGTGTGGCCACCAGAGATCACAGTTTTCTATCCTGCACGTCCAGAAGGTAGGAGCATCTTACCGGGGAGTTTGTTTTTATTGTTGTGGCCCGTGCGTGCAGCTCCAGTAGCACTGCATACAGACCCTTCAGTCGACCACATGAGGAAAAGAGTACAGTGATGGTATACTAGACCTAGAAGGGAGCACGTGCCTGCTACATTCCTACACAGATCCACCCTCATGCATGCACCCTACCTGAAGGACAAGAATTTACCTTTGCTGGTGGCTTTAAAACATGTGTTTTATCGCCCCCTAAAGGCTTTATGCATTGGGAACTTCCTCTGGCTTGAGGATTATTGTAACTTTTGTTATTACGAACCTAATGTGGCTTGACGATTATTATGATTTTCGGTCATTGAATCAAGATCTTGCTGTATCTGAATTCTCAGTATCATGAAGTTTCTATTATCTTCTCTTGCTACTTTGGCATGTGTTGACAGTGCTGCAGTTTTGTTTTTTTTTTTTGTGCTTTGACCATTGGGAAAGATTTACATAGTGTGTTTTATGAGACGATCATACTGGAGAGTATAGGATGGGGTGAATGGGTTCCTATGGTGAAGTTCCTCTTTGAACATCAACCACTTTGTGATGTAACTGGCCTGTTGCTAGGCTACATCTTCAACAGACTGTGTCACAATGGAAACTCTGAGCTCAGTGTACATGTTAACACCTACGGATGCCTACCCTCTTCAACTGTAAGTACAAACCAGGGAAGAATCACTGAAGAGATGTTGGGCCAAGAGAATAAAATCTTGCTGCCAGCGGCGACGTCACGGTACCCGGGAGATTTCTTTCACTGGACGTGGCAGTGGAAATTTGGACACGTGGAAGAATGGCTGCCCCAACTGGCAACTTGTTGACAGGGCCTGGAAGCTGGCCCCATGTCTATTCCTGTCTTAATACCTGGGGGGCCAAAAAAGTTCACATAACTTACCGTTAAGAGCCGGAGAATAGGACCATCTTACGGAGTGTTCTGTTTTCCCATTGTGGCGTGTACACGCACCTCCAGTTGCACTGCATACAGACCCTTCAGTAAACCCACATGGGGACAAAAGTAAAATAGTGCTGTACCAGACCTTGATGGGGCTGTCTGCCTCCTGCATTCCGACCGCAGTTTCACTCTCATGCGTGCATCCTACCTGAGGAGCAAAATTTACATTGGATGATGGCTTCGAAACGTGTGTCTCATTGACCCCAAAGACTTTATGCATTGGGAACTTCCCTTGGATTGAGGATCATTATAACTGTTGTTATTTGTAACCTAATCTGGCTTGAGGATTATTATAATTTATGTTACCGTTATCAAAATCTTGGTTCATCTCGTTTCTTAGATCTGTTAGTTGCTGTTGTTCACTCTTGCTGTATTGGCGCGTGTTTACAGTGGTCAAGCTTTTTTTTGCACAGGGACCATTGCGGAAGATTTAAGGAGTGTGGATGGTAAGGCGAAAATACTGGAGTGGGTTTGTTTGGGGAAAATGCGTTCCTGTGGAGAAAATCCTTTGAACGTCAACCAGTTTGTGATGAAACTGGCCTGTTGCTCGGCCACATCTTCAACAGTGAAACTCACAAAGGAAGCCTGAGCTCAGTGTACATGTTAGCACGTATGGATGCCTCCGCTATGCAAGTGCAAGTAGAAACCAAGGAAGAATCACTGAAGCAGAGGTTTGGCATCAGAATATCATCTTGCTGCCAGCGCCCACTTCACAGGACCCGGGAGAGTCCACTGATTGGACGTGGCAAAGGAACTGTCGGCACATGGACCAAATGGCTGGCTCAACTGCCACCTTGGTGACAAGGCCTCAAGTGTACTCCTTCCTGTCCTAATAGCTGTGCGGCCACCAAAGTTCACAATCGCTTATCCTGAATGGCCAGAATGTAGGAGCATCTCAGCGGGGTGTTCTGTGTTATCACTATGACCTTTGCATGCACCTCCAGTCGCACTATACATAAAGCCTTCGGTGAACCTGACGTGGAAAGAATTAAAAGTATGGTACACTACACCTTGAAGGGGCCGCCTGCCTGCTATAGTCCTTTCACAGATCCGCTCTCATGCACGCATCCAACATGAAGGACAAGATTTGCCTGTGTTGGTGGCGTTAAAGCATGTGTCTCATCGCCCCAATACCCTTCTTTGCATTGGGAACGTCCATGGATTGAGGATTATTGTAACCTTTGTTTTTAGTAAACTCATCTGGCTTGAGTCTTACAATTTTTGTTACGTGTTTCAAAGTCTTGCACTATCTCAATTCTCATGATGTCTAAGTTGCTGTTATATTCTCTTGCTCTTGTGCCTGTGTTACGCTGCTCTAGCTTTGCCACCCTGGGACCGTGGTGGAAGGTTTAGAGAGTAGGGATTGCAGGTCCAGAATATTGGAGCGGGAGAGTGTGGGGTGGATGGGGTTCCTATGGCCAGGATCCTCACTGAACTTCCACCACTCTGTGATGGAACTGGCCTGTTGCTGGGCTACAGCTTCCACAGAGGCACTCAGAAAGGAAGTCCTGAGCTCAGTTTACATGTTAACACCTGTGGATGCCTCCCCTATAGAGCTGCAAGTGCAAAGCAAGGACGAAACATTGAAGCCGAGGTTTGGCAACCAGAATAACGTCTTTCTTTCACCACCAACAGCACGGAAGCACGGAGACTGCATTGAGTGGATGTGGTCATACACCTTTTGACTCATGGACCAGTGATGTCTGGCTCTCATGGCACCTGGAGAACTTGGCCTGGAAGCTGGACTCCTGTATATCCTGTCATAAGCGCTGTGTGGCCACCAGAGATCACAGTTTTCTATCCTGCACGTCCAGAAGGTAGGAGCATCTTACCGGGGAGTTTGTTTTTATTGTTGTGGCCCGTGCGTGCAGCTCCAGTAGCACTGCATACAGACCCTTCAGTCGACCACATGAGGAAAAGAGTACAGTGATGGTATACTAGACCTAGAAGGGAGCACGTGCCTGCTACATTCCTACACAGATCCACCCTCATGCATGCACCCTACCTGAAGGACAAGAATTTACCTTTGCTGGTGGCTTTAAAACATGTGTTTTATCGCCCCCTAAAGGCTTTATGCATTGGGAACTTCCTCTGGCTTGAGGATTATTGTAACTTTTGTTATTACGAACCTAATGTGGCTTGACGATTATTATGATTTTCGGTCATTGAATCAAGATCTTGCTGTATCTGAATTCTCAGTATCATGAAGTTTCTATTATCTTCTCTTGCTACTTTGGCATGTGTTGACAGTGCTGCAGTTTTGTGTTTTTTTTTTGTGCTTTGACCATTGGGAAAGATTTACATAGTGTGTTTTATGAGACGATCATACTGGAGAGTATAGGATGGGGTGAATGGGTTCCTATGGTGAAGTTCCTCTTTGAACATCAACCACTTTGTGATGTAACTGGCCTGTTGCTAGGCTACATCTTCAACAGACTGTGTCACAATGGAAACTCTGAGCTCAGTGTACATGTTAACACCTACGGATGCCTACCCTCTTCAACTGTAAGTACAAACCAGGGAAGAATCACTGAAGAGATGTTGGGCCAAGAGAATAAAATCTTGCTGCCAGCGGCGACGTCACGGTACCCGGGAGATTTCTTTCACTGGACGTGGCAGTGGAAATTTGGACACGTGGAAGAATGGCTGCCCCAACTGGCAACTTGTTGACAGGGCCTGGAAGCTGGCCCCATGTCTATTCCTGTCTTAATACCTGGGGGGCCAAAAAAGTTCACATAACTTACCGTTAAGAGCCGGAGAATAGGACCATCTTACGGAGTGTTCTGTTTTCCCATTGTGGCGTGTACACGCACCTCCAGTTGCACTGCATACAGACCCTTCAGTAAACCCACATGGGGACAAAAGTAAAATAGTGCTGTACCAGACCTTGATGGGGCTGTCTGCCTCCTGCATTCCGACCGCAGTTTCACTCTCATGCGTGCATCCTACCTGAGGAGCAAAATTTACATTGGATGATGGCTTCGAAACGTGTGTCTCATTGACCCCAAAGACTTTATGCATTGGGAACTTCCCTTGGATTGAGGATCATTATAACTGTTGTTATTTGTAACCTAATCTGGCTTGAGGATTATTATAATTTATGTTACCGTTATCAAAATCTTGGTTCATCTCGTTTCTTAGATCTGTTAGTTGCTGTTGTTCACTCTTGCTGTATTGGCGCGTGTTTACAGTGGTCAAGCTTTTTTTTGCACAGGGACCATTGCGGAAGATTTAAGGAGTGTGGATGGTAAGGCGAAAATACTGGAGTGGGTTTGTTTGGGGAAAATGCGTTCCTGTGGAGAAAATCCTTTGAACGTCAACCAGTTTGTGATGAAACTGGCCTGTTGCTCGGCCACATCTTCAACAGTGAAACTCACAAAGGAAGCCTGAGCTCAGTGTACATGTTAGCACGTATGGATGCCTCCGCTATGCAAGTGCAAGTAGAAACCAAGGAAGAATCACTGAAGCAGAGGTTTGGCATCAGAATATCATCTTGCTGCCAGCGCCCACTTCACAGGACCCGGGAGAGTCCACTGATTGGACGTGGCAAAGGAACTGTCGGCACATGGACCAAATGGCTGGCTCAACTGCCACCTTGGTGACAAGGCCTCAAGTGTACTCCTTCCTGTCCTAATAGCTGTGCGGCCACCAAAGTTCACAATCGCTTATCCTGAATGGCCAGAATGTAGGAGCATCTCAGCGGGGTGTTCTGTGTTATCACTATGACCTTTGCATGCACCTCCAGTCGCACTATACATAAAGCCTTCGGTGAACCTGACGTGGAAAGAATTAAAAGTATGGTACACTACACCTTGAAGGGGCCGCCTGCCTGCTATAGTCCTTTCACAGATCCGCTCTCATGCACGCATCCAACATGAAGGACAAGATTTGCCTGTGTTGGTGGCGTTAAAGCATGTGTCTCATCGCCCCAATACCCTTCTTTGCATTGGGAACGTCCATGGATTGAGGATTATTGTAACCTTTGTTTTTAGTAAACTCATCTGGCTTGAGTCTTACAATTTTTGTTACGTGTTTCAAAGTCTTGCACTATCTCAATTCTCATGATGTCTAAGTTGCTGTTATATTCTCTTGCTCTTGTGCCTGTGTTACGCTGCTCTAGCTTTGCCACCCTGGGACCGTGGTGGAAGGTTTAGAGAGTAGGGATTGCAGGTCCAGAATATTGGAGCGGGAGAGTGTGGGGTGGATGGGGTTCCTATGGCCAGGATCCTCACTGAACTTCCACCACTCTGTGATGGAACTGGCCTGTTGCTGGGCTACAGCTTCCACAGAGGCACTCAGAAAGGAAGTCCTGAGCTCAGTTTACATGTTAACACCTGTGGATGCCTCCCCTATAGAGCTGCAAGTGCAAAGCAAGGACGAAACATTGAAGCCGAGGTTTGGCAACCAGAATAACGTCTTTCTTTCACCACCAACAGCACGGAAGCACGGAGACTGCATTGAGTGGATGTGGTCATACACCTTTTGACTCATGGACCAGTGATGTCTGGCTCTCATGGCACCTGGAGAACTTGGCCTGGAAGCTGGACTCCTGTATATCCTGTCATAAGCGCTGTGTGGCCACCAGAGATCACAGTTTTCTATCCTGCACGTCCAGAAGGTAGGAGCATCTTACCGGGGAGTTTGTTTTTATTGTTGTGGCCCGTGCGTGCAGCTCCAGTAGCACTGCATACAGACCCTTCAGTCGACCACATGAGGAAAAGAGTACAGTGATGGTATACTAGACCTAGAAGGGAGCACGTGCCTGCTACATTCCTACACAGATCCACCCTCATGCATGCACCCTACCTGAAGGACAAGAATTTACCTTTGCTGGTGGCTTTAAAACATGTGTTTTATCGCCCCCTAAAGGCTTTATGCATTGGGAACTTCCTCTGGCTTGAGGATTATTGTAACTTTTGTTATTACGAACCTAATGTGGCTTGACGATTATTATGATTTTCGGTCATTGAATCAAGATCTTGCTGTATCTGAATTCTCAGTATCATGAAGTTTCTATTATCTTCTCTTGCTACTTTGGCATGTGTTGACAGTGCTGCAGTTTTGTTTTTTTTTTTGTGCTTTGACCATTGGGAAAGATTTACATAGTGTGTTTTATGAGACGATCATACTGGAGAGTATAGGATGGGGTGAATGGGTTCCTATGGTGAAGTTCCTCTTTGAACATCAACCACTTTGTGATGTAACTGGCCTGTTGCTAGGCTACATCTTCAACAGACTGTGTCACAATGGAAACTCTGAGCTCAGTGTACATGTTAACACCTACGGATGCCTACCCTCTTCAACTGTAAGTACAAACCAGGGAAGAATCACTGAAGAGATGTTGGGCCAAGAGAATAAAATCTTGCTGCCAGCGGCGACGTCACGGTACCCGGGAGATTTCTTTCACTGGACGTGGCAGTGGAAATTTGGACACGTGGAAGAATGGCTGCCCCAACTGGCAACTTGTTGACAGGGCCTGGAAGCTGGCCCCATGTCTATTCCTGTCTTAATACCTGGGGGGCCAAAAAAGTTCACATAACTTACCGTTAAGAGCCGGAGAATAGGACCATCTTACGGAGTGTTCTGTTTTCCCATTGTGGCGTGTACACGCACCTCCAGTTGCACTGCATACAGACCCTTCAGTAAACCCACATGGGGACAAAAGTAAAATAGTGCTGTACCAGACCTTGATGGGGCTGTCTGCCTCCTGCATTCCGACCGCAGTTTCACTCTCATGCGTGCATCCTACCTGAGGAGCAAAATTTACATTGGATGATGGCTTCGAAACGTGTGTCTCATTGACCCCAAAGACTTTATGCATTGGGAACTTCCCTTGGATTGAGGATCATTATAACTGTTGTTATTTGTAACCTAATCTGGCTTGAGGATTATTATAATTTATGTTACCGTTATCAAAATCTTGGTTCATCTCGTTTCTTAGATCTGTTAGTTGCTGTTGTTCACTCTTGCTGTATTGGCGCGTGTTTACAGTGGTCAAGCTTTTTTTTGCACAGGGACCATTGCGGAAGATTTAAGGAGTGTGGATGGTAAGGCGAAAATACTGGAGTGGGTTTGTTTGGGGAAAATGCGTTCCTGTGGAGAAAATCCTTTGAACGTCAACCAGTTTGTGATGAAACTGGCCTGTTGCTCGGCCACATCTTCAACAGTGAAACTCACAAAGGAAGCCTGAGCTCAGTGTACATGTTAGCACGTATGGATGCCTCCGCTATGCAAGTGCAAGTAGAAACCAAGGAAGAATCACTGAAGCAGAGGTTTGGCATCAGAATATCATCTTGCTGCCAGCGCCCACTTCACAGGACCCGGGAGAGTCCACTGATTGGACGTGGCAAAGGAACTGTCGGCACATGGACCAAATGGCTGGCTCAACTGCCACCTTGGTGACAAGGCCTCAAGTGTACTCCTTCCTGTCCTAATAGCTGTGCGGCCACCAAAGTTCACAATCGCTTATCCTGAATGGCCAGAATGTAGGAGCATCTCAGCGGGGTGTTCTGTGTTATCACTATGACCTTTGCATGCACCTCCAGTCGCACTATACATAAAGCCTTCGGTGAACCTGACGTGGAAAGAATTAAAAGTATGGTACACTACACCTTGAAGGGGCCGCCTGCCTGCTATAGTCCTTTCACAGATCCGCTCTCATGCACGCATCCAACATGAAGGACAAGATTTGCCTGTGTTGGTGGCGTTAAAGCATGTGTCTCATGGCCCCAATACCCTTCTTTGCATTGGGAACGTCCATGGATTGAGGATTATTGTAACCTTTGTTTTTAGTAAACTCATCTGGCTTGAGTCTTACAATTTTTGTTACGTGTTTCAAAGTCTTGCACTATCTCAATTCTCATGATGTCTAAGTTGCTGTTATATTCTCTTGCTCTTGTGCCTGTGTTACGCTGCTCTAGCTTTGCCACCCTGGGACCGTGGTGGAAGGTTTAGAGAGTAGGGATTGCAGGTCCAGAATATTGGAGCGGGAGAGTGTGGGGTGGATGGGGTTCCTATGGCCAGGATCCTCACTGAACTTCCACCACTCTGTGATGGAACTGGCCTGTTGCTGGGCTACAGCTTCCACAGAGGCACTCAGAAAGGAAGTCCTGAGCTCAGTTTACATGTTAACACCTGTGGATGCCTCCCCTATAGAGCTGCAAGTGCAAAGCAAGGACGAAACATTGAAGCCGAGGTTTGGCAACCAGAATAACGTCTTTCTTTCACCACCAACAGCACGGAAGCACGGAGACTGCATTGAGTGGATGTGGTCATACACCTTTTGACTCATGGACCAGTGATGTCTGGCTCTCATGGCACCTGGAGAACTTGGCCTGGAAGCTGGACTCCTGTATATCCTGTCATAAGCGCTGTGTGGCCACCAGAGATCACAGTTTTCTATCCTGCACGTCCAGAAGGTAGGAGCATCTTACCGGGGAGTTTGTTTTTATTGTTGTGGCCCGTGCGTGCAGCTCCAGTAGCACTGCATACAGACCCTTCAGTCGACCACATGAGGAAAAGAGTACAGTGATGGTATACTAGACCTAGAAGGGAGCACGTGCCTGCTACATTCCTACACAGATCCACCCTCATGCATGCACCCTACCTGAAGGACAAGAATTTACCTTTGCTGGTGGCTTTAAAACATGTGTTTTATCGCCCCCTAAAGGCTTTATGCATTGGGAACTTCCTCTGGCTTGAGGATTATTGTAACTTTTGTTATTACGAACCTAATGTGGCTTGACGATTATTATGATTTTCGGTCATTGAATCAAGATCTTGCTGTATCTGAATTCTCAGTATCATGAAGTTTCTATTATCTTCTCTTGCTACTTTGGCATGTGTTGACAGTGCTGCAGTTTTGTGTTTTTTTTTTTGTGCTTTGACCATTGGGAAAGATTTACATAGTGTGTTTTATGAGACGATCATACTGGAGAGTATAGGATGGGGTGAATGGGTTCCTATGGTGAAGTTCCTCTTTGAACATCAACCACTTTGTGATGTAACTGGCCTGTTGCTAGGCTACATCTTCAACAGACTGTGTCACAATGGAAACTCTGAGCTCAGTGTACATGTTAACACCTACGGATGCCTACCCTCTTCAACTGTAAGTACAAACCAGGGAAGAATCACTGAAGAGATGTTGGGCCAAGAGAATAAAATCTTGCTGCCAGCGGCGACGTCACGGTACCCGGGAGATTTCTTTCACTGGACGTGGCAGTGGAAATTTGGACACGTGGAAGAATGGCTGCCCCAACTGGCAACTTGTTGACAGGGCCTGGAAGCTGGCCCCATGTCTATTCCTGTCTTAATACCTGGGGGGCCAAAAAAGTTCACATAACTTACCGTTAAGAGCCGGAGAATAGGACCATCTTACGGAGTGTTCTGTTTTCCCATTGTGGCGTGTACACGCACCTCCAGTTGCACTGCATACAGACCCTTCAGTAAACCCACATGGGGACAAAAGTAAAATAGTGCTGTACCAGACCTTGATGGGGCTGTCTGCCTCCTGCATTCCGACCGCAGTTTCACTCTCATGCGTGCATCCTACCTGAGGAGCAAAATTTACATTGGATGATGGCTTCGAAACGTGTGTCTCATTGACCCCAAAGACTTTATGCATTGGGAACTTCCCTTGGATTGAGGATCATTATAACTGTTGTTATTTGTAACCTAATCTGGCTTGAGGATTATTATAATTTATGTTACCGTTATCAAAATCTTGGTTCATCTCGTTTCTTAGATCTGTTAGTTGCTGTTGTTCACTCTTGCTGTATTGGCGCGTGTTTACAGTGGTCAAGCTTTTTTTTGCACAGGGACCATTGCGGAAGATTTAAGGAGTGTGGATGGTAAGGCGAAAATACTGGAGTGGGTTTGTTTGGGGAAAATGCGTTCCTGTGGAGAAAATCCTTTGAACGTCAACCAGTTTGTGATGAAACTGGCCTGTTGCTCGGCCACATCTTCAACAGTGAAACTCACAAAGGAAGCCTGAGCTCAGTGTACATGTTAGCACGTATGGATGCCTCCGCTATGCAAGTGCAAGTAGAAACCAAGGAAGAATCACTGAAGCAGAGGTTTGGCATCAGAATATCATCTTGCTGCCAGCGCCCACTTCACAGGACCCGGGAGAGTCCACTGATTGGACGTGGCAAAGGAACTGTCGGCACATGGACCAAATGGCTGGCTCAACTGCCACCTTGGTGACAAGGCCTCAAGTGTACTCCTTCCTGTCCTAATAGCTGTGCGGCCACCAAAGTTCACAATCGCTTATCCTGAATGGCCAGAATGTAGGAGCATCTCAGCGGGGTGTTCTGTGTTATCACTATGACCTTTGCATGCACCTCCAGTCGCACTATACATAAAGCCTTCGGTGAACCTGACGTGGAAAGAATTAAAAGTATGGTACACTACACCTTGAAGGGGCCGCCTGCCTGCTATAGTCCTTTCACAGATCCGCTCTCATGCACGCATCCAACATGAAGGACAAGATTTGCCTGTGTTGGTGGCGTTAAAGCATGTGTCTCATGGCCCCAATACCCTTCTTTGCATTGGGAACGTCCATGGATTGAGGATTATTGTAACCTTTGTTTTTAGTAAACTCATCTGGCTTGAGTCTTACAATTTTTGTTACGTGTTTCAAAGTCTTGCACTATCTCAATTCTCATGATGTCTAAGTTGCTGTTATATTCTCTTGCTCTTGTGCCTGTGTTACGCTGCTCTAGCTTTGCCACCCTGGGACCGTGGTGGAAGGTTTAGAGAGTAGGGATTGCAGGTCCAGAATATTGGAGCGGGAGAGTGTGGGGTGGATGGGGTTCCTATGGCCAGGATCCTCACTGAACTTCCACCACTCTGTGATGGAACTGGCCTGTTGCTGGGCTACAGCTTCCACAGAGGCACTCAGAAAGGAAGTCCTGAGCTCAGTTTACATGTTAACACCTGTGGATGCCTCCCCTATAGAGCTGCAAGTGCAAAGCAAGGACGAAACATTGAAGCCGAGGTTTGGCAACCAGAATAACGTCTTTCTTTCACCACCAACAGCACGGAAGCACGGAGACTGCATTGAGTGGATGTGGTCATACACCTTTTGACTCATGGACCAGTGATGTCTGGCTCTCATGGCACCTGGAGAACTTGGCCTGGAAGCTGGACTCCTGTATATCCTGTCATAAGCGCTGTGTGGCCACCAGAGATCACAGTTTTCTATCCTGCACGTCCAGAAGGTAGGAGCATCTTACCGGGGAGTTTGTTTTTATTGTTGTGGCCCGTGCGTGCAGCTCCAGTAGCACTGCATACAGACCCTTCAGTCGACCACATGAGGAAAAGAGTACAGTGATGGTATACTAGACCTAGAAGGGAGCACGTGCCTGCTACATTCCTACACAGATCCACCCTCATGCATGCACCCTACCTGAAGGACAAGAATTTACCTTTGCTGGTGGCTTTAAAACATGTGTTTTATCGCCCCCTAAAGGCTTTATGCATTGGGAACTTCCTCTGGCTTGAGGATTATTGTAACTTTTGTTATTACGAACCTAATGTGGCTTGACGATTATTATGATTTTCGGTCATTGAATCAAGATCTTGCTGTATCTGAATTCTCAGTATCATGAAGTTTCTATTATCTTCTCTTGCTACTTTGGCATGTGTTGACAGTGCTGCAGTTTTGTTTTTTTTTTTGTGCTTTGACCATTGGGAAAGATTTACATAGTGTGTTTTATGAGACGATCATACTGGAGAGTATAGGATGGGGTGAATGGGTTCCTATGGTGAAGTTCCTCTTTGAACATCAACCACTTTGTGATGTAACTGGCCTGTTGCTAGGCTACATCTTCAACAGACTGTGTCACAATGGAAACTCTGAGCTCAGTGTACATGTTAACACCTACGGATGCCTACCCTCTTCAACTGTAAGTACAAACCAGGGAAGAATCACTGAAGAGATGTTGGGCCAAGAGAATAAAATCTTGCTGCCAGCGGCGACGTCACGGTACCCGGGAGATTTCTTTCACTGGACGTGGCAGTGGAAATTTGGACACGTGGAAGAATGGCTGCCCCAACTGGCAACTTGTTGACAGGGCCTGGAAGCTGGCCCCATGTCTATTCCTGTCTTAATACCTGGGGGGCCAAAAAAGTTCACATAACTTACCGTTAAGAGCCGGAGAATAGGACCATCTTACGGAGTGTTCTGTTTTCCCATTGTGGCGTGTACACGCACCTCCAGTTGCACTGCATACAGACCCTTCAGTAAACCCACATGGGGACAAAAGTAAAATAGTGCTGTACCAGACCTTGATGGGGCTGTCTGCCTCCTGCATTCCGACCGCAGTTTCACTCTCATGCGTGCATCCTACCTGAGGAGCAAAATTTACATTGGATGATGGCTTCGAAACGTGTGTCTCATTGACCCCAAAGACTTTATGCATTGGGAACTTCCCTTGGATTGAGGATCATTATAACTGTTGTTATTTGTAACCTAATCTGGCTTGAGGATTATTATAATTTATGTTACCGTTATCAAAATCTTGGTTCATCTCGTTTCTTAGATCTGTTAGTTGCTGTTGTTCACTCTTGCTGTATTGGCGCGTGTTTACAGTGGTCAAGCTTTTTTTTGCACAGGGACCATTGCGGAAGATTTAAGGAGTGTGGATGGTAAGGCGAAAATACTGGAGTGGGTTTGTTTGGGGAAAATGCGTTCCTGTGGAGAAAATCCTTTGAACGTCAACCAGTTTGTGATGAAACTGGCCTGTTGCTCGGCCACATCTTCAACAGTGAAACTCACAAAGGAAGCCTGAGCTCAGTGTACATGTTAGCACGTATGGATGCCTCCGCTATGCAAGTGCAAGTAGAAACCAAGGAAGAATCACTGAAGCAGAGGTTTGGCATCAGAATATCATCTTGCTGCCAGCGCCCACTTCACAGGACCCGGGAGAGTCCACTGATTGGACGTGGCAAAGGAACTGTCGGCACATGGACCAAATGGCTGGCTCAACTGCCACCTTGGTGACAAGGCCTCAAGTGTACTCCTTCCTGTCCTAATAGCTGTGCGGCCACCAAAGTTCACAATCGCTTATCCTGAATGGCCAGAATGTAGGAGCATCTCAGCGGGGTGTTCTGTGTTATCACTATGACCTTTGCATGCACCTCCAGTCGCACTATACATAAAGCCTTCGGTGAACCTGACGTGGAAAGAATTAAAAGTATGGTACACTACACCTTGAAGGGGCCGCCTGCCTGCTATAGTCCTTTCACAGATCCGCTCTCATGCACGCATCCAACATGAAGGACAAGATTTGCCTGTGTTGGTGGCGTTAAAGCATGTGTCTCATGGCCCCAATACCCTTCTTTGCATTGGGAACGTCCATGGATTGAGGATTATTGTAACCTTTGTTTTTAGTAAACTCATCTGGCTTGAGTCTTACAATTTTTGTTACGTGTTTCAAAGTCTTGCACTATCTCAATTCTCATGATGTCTAAGTTGCTGTTATATTCTCTTGCTCTTGTGCCTGTGTTACGCTGCTCTAGCTTTGCCACCCTGGGACCGTGGTGGAAGGTTTAGAGAGTAGGGATTGCAGGTCCAGAATATTGGAGCGGGAGAGTGTGGGGTGGATGGGGTTCCTATGGCCAGGATCCTCACTGAACTTCCACCACTCTGTGATGGAACTGGCCTGTTGCTGGGCTACAGCTTCCACAGAGGCACTCAGAAAGGAAGTCCTGAGCTCAGTTTACATGTTAACACCTGTGGATGCCTCCCCTATAGAGCTGCAAGTGCAAAGCAAGGACGAAACATTGAAGCCGAGGTTTGGCAACCAGAATAACGTCTTTCTTTCACCACCAACAGCACGGAAGCACGGAGACTGCATTGAGTGGATGTGGTCATACACCTTTTGACTCATGGACCAGTGATGTCTGGCTCTCATGGCACCTGGAGAACTTGGCCTGGAAGCTGGACTCCTGTATATCCTGTCATAAGCGCTGTGTGGCCACCAGAGATCACAGTTTTCTATCCTGCACGTCCAGAAGGTAGGAGCATCTTACCGGGGAGTTTGTTTTTATTGTTGTGGCCCGTGCGTGCAGCTCCAGTAGCACTGCATACAGACCCTTCAGTCGACCACATGAGGAAAAGAGTACAGTGATGGTATACTAGACCTAGAAGGGAGCACGTGCCTGCTACATTCCTACACAGATCCACCCTCATGCATGCACCCTACCTGAAGGACAAGAATTTACCTTTGCTGGTGGCTTTAAAACATGTGTTTTATCGCCCCCTAAAGGCTTTATGCATTGGGAACTTCCTCTGGCTTGAGGATTATTGTAACTTTTGTTATTACGAACCTAATGTGGCTTGACGATTATTATGATTTTCGGTCATTGAATCAAGATCTTGCTGTATCTGAATTCTCAGTATCATGAAGTTTCTATTATCTTCTCTTGCTACTTTGGCATGTGTTGACAGTGCTGCAGTTTTGTTTTTTTTTTTTTTTGTGCTTTGACCATTGGGAAAGATTTACATAGTGTGTTTTATGAGACGATCATACTGGAGAGTATAGGATGGGGTGAATGGGTTCCTATGGTGAAGTTCCTCTTTGAACATCAACCACTTTGTGATGTAACTGGCCTGTTGCTAGGCTACATCTTCAACAGACTGTGTCACAATGGAAACTCTGAGCTCAGTGTACATGTTAACACCTACGGATGCCTACCCTCTTCAACTGTAAGTACAAACCAGGGAAGAATCACTGAAGAGATGTTGGGCCAAGAGAATAAAATCTTGCTGCCAGCGGCGACGTCACGGTACCCGGGAGATTTCTTTCACTGGACGTGGCAGTGGAAATTTGGACACGTGGAAGAATGGCTGCCCCAACTGGCAACTTGTTGACAGGGCCTGGAAGCTGGCCCCATGTCTATTCCTGTCTTAATACCTGGGGGGCCAAAAAAGTTCACATAACTTACCGTTAAGAGCCGGAGAATAGGACCATCTTACGGAGTGTTCTGTTTTCCCATTGTGGCGTGTACACGCACCTCCAGTTGCACTGCATACAGACCCTTCAGTAAACCCACATGGGGACAAAAGTAAAATAGTGCTGTACCAGACCTTGATGGGGCTGTCTGCCTCCTGCATTCCGACCGCAGTTTCACTCTCATGCGTGCATCCTACCTGAGGAGCAAAATTTACATTGGATGATGGCTTCGAAACGTGTGTCTCATTGACCCCAAAGACTTTATGCATTGGGAACTTCCCTTGGATTGAGGATCATTATAACTGTTGTTATTTGTAACCTAATCTGGCTTGAGGATTATTATAATTTATGTTACCGTTATCAAAATCTTGGTTCATCTCGTTTCTTAGATCTGTTAGTTGCTGTTGTTCACTCTTGCTGTATTGGCGCGTGTTTACAGTGGTCAAGCTTTTTTTTGCACAGGGACCATTGCGGAAGATTTAAGGAGTGTGGATGGTAAGGCGAAAATACTGGAGTGGGTTTGTTTGGGGAAAATGCGTTCCTGTGGAGAAAATCCTTTGAACGTCAACCAGTTTGTGATGAAACTGGCCTGTTGCTCGGCCACATCTTCAACAGTGAAACTCACAAAGGAAGCCTGAGCTCAGTGTACATGTTAGCACGTATGGATGCCTCCGCTATGCAAGTGCAAGTAGAAACCAAGGAAGAATCACTGAAGCAGAGGTTTGGCATCAGAATATCATCTTGCTGCCAGCGCCCACTTCACAGGACCCGGGAGAGTCCACTGATTGGACGTGGCAAAGGAACTGTCGGCACATGGACCAAATGGCTGGCTCAACTGCCACCTTGGTGACAAGGCCTCAAGTGTACTCCTTCCTGTCCTAATAGCTGTGCGGCCACCAAAGTTCACAATCGCTTATCCTGAATGGCCAGAATGTAGGAGCATCTCAGCGGGGTGTTCTGTGTTATCACTATGACCTTTGCATGCACCTCCAGTCGCACTATACATAAAGCCTTCGGTGAACCTGACGTGGAAAGAATTAAAAGTATGGTACACTACACCTTGAAGGGGCCGCCTGCCTGCTATAGTCCTTTCACAGATCCGCTCTCATGCACGCATCCAACATGAAGGACAAGATTTGCCTGTGTTGGTGGCGTTAAAGCATGTGTCTCATGGCCCCAATACCCTTCTTTGCATTGGGAACGTCCATGGATTGAGGATTATTGTAACCTTTGTTTTTAGTAAACTCATCTGGCTTGAGTCTTACAATTTTTGTTACGTGTTTCAAAGTCTTGCACTATCTCAATTCTCATGATGTCTAAGTTGCTGTTATATTCTCTTGCTCTTGTGCCTGTGTTACGCTGCTCTAGCTTTCCCACCCTGGGACCGTGGTGGAAGGTTTAGAGAGTAGGGATTGCAGGTCCAGAATATTGGAGCGGGAGAGTGTGGGGTGGATGGGGTTCCTATGGCCAGGATCCTCACTGAACTTCCACCACTCTGTGATGGAACTGGCCTGTTGCTGGGCTACAGCTTCCACAGAGGCACTCAGAAAGGAAGTCCTGAGCTCAGTTTACATGTTAACACCTGTGGATGCCTCCCCTATAGAGCTGCAAGTGCAAAGCAAGGACGAAACATTGAAGCCGAGGTTTGGCAACCAGAATAACGTCTTTCTTTCACCACCAACAGCACGGAAGCACGGAGACTGCATTGAGTGGATGTGGTCATACACCTTTTGACTCATGGACCAGTGATGTCTGGCTCTCATGGCACCTGGAGAACTTGGCCTGGAAGCTGGACTCCTGTATATCCTGTCATAAGCGCTGTGTGGCCACCAGAGATCACAGTTTTCTATCCTGCACGTCCAGAAGGTAGGAGCATCTTACCGGGGAGTTTGTTTTTATTGTTGTGGCCCGTGCGTGCAGCTCCAGTAGCACTGCATACAGACCCTTCAGTCGACCACATGAGGAAAAGAGTACAGTGATGGTATACTAGACCTAGAAGGGAGCACGTGCCTGCTACATTCCTACACAGATCCACCCTCATGCATGCACCCTACCTGAAGGACAAGAATTTACCTTTGCTGGTGGCTTTAAAACATGTGTTTTATCGCCCCCTAAAGGCTTTATGCATTGGGAACTTCCTCTGGCTTGAGGATTATTGTAACTTTTGTTATTACGAACCTAATGTGGCTTGACGATTATTATGATTTTCGGTCATTGAATCAAGATCTTGCTGTATCTGAATTCTCAGTATCATGAAGTTTCTATTATCTTCTCTTGCTACTTTGGCATGTGTTGACAGTGCTGCAGTTTTGTGTTTTTTTTTTTTGTGCTTTGACCATTGGGAAAGATTTACATAGTGTGTTTTATGAGACGATCATACTGGAGAGTATAGGATGGGGTGAATGGGTTCCTATGGTGAAGTTCCTCTTTGAACATCAACCACTTTGTGATGTAACTGGCCTGTTGCTAGGCTACATCTTCAACAGACTGTGTCACAATGGAAACTCTGAGCTCAGTGTACATGTTAACACCTACGGATGCCTACCCTCTTCAACTGTAAGTACAAACCAGGGAAGAATCACTGAAGAGATGTTGGGCCAAGAGAATAAAATCTTGCTGCCAGCGGCGACGTCACGGTACCCGGGAGATTTCTTTCACTGGACGTGGCAGTGGAAATTTGGACACGTGGAAGAATGGCTGCCCCAACTGGCAACTTGTTGACAGGGCCTGGAAGCTGGCCCCATGTCTATTCCTGTCTTAATACCTGGGGGGCCAAAAAAGTTCACATAACTTACCGTTAAGAGCCGGAGAATAGGACCATCTTACGGAGTGTTCTGTTTTCCCATTGTGGCGTGTACACGCACCTCCAGTTGCACTGCATACAGACCCTTCAGTAAACCCACATGGGGACAAAAGTAAAATAGTGCTGTACCAGACCTTGATGGGGCTGTCTGCCTCCTGCATTCCGACCGCAGTTTCACTCTCATGCGTGCATCCTACCTGAGGAGCAAAATTTACATTGGATGATGGCTTCGAAACGTGTGTCTCATTGACCCCAAAGACTTTATGCATTGGGAACTTCCCTTGGATTGAGGATCATTATAACTGTTGTTATTTGTAACCTAATCTGGCTTGAGGATTATTATAATTTATGTTACCGTTATCAAAATCTTGGTTCATCTCGTTTCTTAGATCTGTTAGTTGCTGTTGTTCACTCTTGCTGTATTGGCGCGTGTTTACAGTGGTCAAGCTTTTTTTTGCACAGGGACCATTGCGGAAGATTTAAGGAGTGTGGATGGTAAGGCGAAAATACTGGAGTGGGTTTGTTTGGGGAAAATGCGTTCCTGTGGAGAAAATCCTTTGAACGTCAACCAGTTTGTGATGAAACTGGCCTGTTGCTCGGCCACATCTTCAACAGTGAAACTCACAAAGGAAGCCTGAGCTCAGTGTACATGTTAGCACGTATGGATGCCTCCGCTATGCAAGTGCAAGTAGAAACCAAGGAAGAATCACTGAAGCAGAGGTTTGGCATCAGAATATCATCTTGCTGCCAGCGCCCACTTCACAGGACCCGGGAGAGTCCACTGATTGGACGTGGCAAAGGAACTGTCGGCACATGGACCAAATGGCTGGCTCAACTGCCACCTTGGTGACAAGGCCTCAAGTGTACTCCTTCCTGTCCTAATAGCTGTGCGGCCACCAAAGTTCACAATCGCTTATCCTGAATGGCCAGAATGTAGGAGCATCTCAGCGGGGTGTTCTGTGTTATCACTATGACCTTTGCATGCACCTCCAGTCGCACTATACATAAAGCCTTCGGTGAACCTGACGTGGAAAGAATTAAAAGTATGGTACACTACACCTTGAAGGGGCCGCCTGCCTGCTATAGTCCTTTCACAGATCCGCTCTCATGCACGCATCCAACATGAAGGACAAGATTTGCCTGTGTTGGTGGCGTTAAAGCATGTGTCTCATGGCCCCAATACCCTTCTTTGCATTGGGAACGTCCATGGATTGAGGATTATTGTAACCTTTGTTTTTAGTAAACTCATCTGGCTTGAGTCTTACAATTTTTGTTACGTGTTTCAAAGTCTTGCACTATCTCAATTCTCATGATGTCTAAGTTGCTGTTATATTCTCTTGCTCTTGTGCCTGTGTTACGCTGCTCTAGCTTTCCCACCCTGGGACCGTGGTGGAAGGTTTAGAGAGTAGGGATTGCAGGTCCAGAATATTGGAGCGGGAGAGTGTGGGGTGGATGGGGTTCCTATGGCCAGGATCCTCACTGAACTTCCACCACTCTGTGATGGAACTGGCCTGTTGCTGGGCTACAGCTTCCACAGAGGCACTCAGAAAGGAAGTCCTGAGCTCAGTTTACATGTTAACACCTGTGGATGCCTCCCCTATAGAGCTGCAAGTGCAAAGCAAGGACGAAACATTGAAGCCGAGGTTTGGCAACCAGAATAACGTCTTTCTTTCACCACCAACAGCACGGAAGCACGGAGACTGCATTGAGTGGATGTGGTCATACACCTTTTGACTCATGGACCAGTGATGTCTGGCTCTCATGGCACCTGGAGAACTTGGCCTGGAAGCTGGACTCCTGTATATCCTGTCATAAGCGCTGTGTGGCCACCAGAGATCACAGTTTTCTATCCTGCACGTCCAGAAGGTAGGAGCATCTTACCGGGGAGTTTGTTTTTATTGTTGTGGCCCGTGCGTGCAGCTCCAGTAGCACTGCATACAGACCCTTCAGTCGACCACATGAGGAAAAGAGTACAGTGATGGTATACTAGACCTAGAAGGGAGCACGTGCCTGCTACATTCCTACACAGATCCACCCTCATGCATGCACCCTACCTGAAGGACAAGAATTTACCTTTGCTGGTGGCTTTAAAACATGTGTTTTATCGCCCCCTAAAGGCTTTATGCATTGGGAACTTCCTCTGGCTTGAGGATTATTGTAACTTTTGTTATTACGAACCTAATGTGGCTTGACGATTATTATGATTTTCGGTCATTGAATCAAGATCTTGCTGTATCTGAATTCTCAGTATCATGAAGTTTCTATTATCTTCTCTTGCTACTTTGGCATGTGTTGACAGTGCTGCAGTTTTGTTTTTTTTTTTTTTGTGCTTTGACCATTGGGAAAGATTTACATAGTGTGTTTTATGAGACGATCATACTGGAGAGTATAGGATGGGGTGAATGGGTTCCTATGGTGAAGTTCCTCTTTGAACATCAACCACTTTGTGATGTAACTGGCCTGTTGCTAGGCTACATCTTCAACAGACTGTGTCACAATGGAAACTCTGAGCTCAGTGTACATGTTAACACCTACGGATGCCTACCCTCTTCAACTGTAAGTACAAACCAGGGAAGAATCACTGAAGAGATGTTGGGCCAAGAGAATAAAATCTTGCTGCCAGCGGCGACGTCACGGTACCCGGGAGATTTCTTTCACTGGACGTGGCAGTGGAAATTTGGACACGTGGAAGAATGGCTGCCCCAACTGGCAACTTGTTGACAGGGCCTGGAAGCTGGCCCCATGTCTATTCCTGTCTTAATACCTGGGGGGCCAAAAAAGTTCACATAACTTACCGTTAAGAGCCGGAGAATAGGACCATCTTACGGAGTGTTCTGTTTTCCCATTGTGGCGTGTACACGCACCTCCAGTTGCACTGCATACAGACCCTTCAGTAAACCCACATGGGGACAAAAGTAAAATAGTGCTGTACCAGACCTTGATGGGGCTGTCTGCCTCCTGCATTCCGACCGCAGTTTCACTCTCATGCGTGCATCCTACCTGAGGAGCAAAATTTACATTGGATGATGGCTTCGAAACGTGTGTCTCATTGACCCCAAAGACTTTATGCATTGGGAACTTCCCTTGGATTGAGGATCATTATAACTGTTGTTATTTGTAACCTAATCTGGCTTGAGGATTATTATAATTTATGTTACCGTTATCAAAATCTTGGTTCATCTCGTTTCTTAGATCTGTTAGTTGCTGTTGTTCACTCTTGCTGTATTGGCGCGTGTTTACAGTGGTCAAGCTTTTTTTTGCACAGGGACCATTGCGGAAGATTTAAGGAGTGTGGATGGTAAGGCGAAAATACTGGAGTGGGTTTGTTTGGGGAAAATGCGTTCCTGTGGAGAAAATCCTTTGAACGTCAACCAGTTTGTGATGAAACTGGCCTGTTGCTCGGCCACATCTTCAACAGTGAAACTCACAAAGGAAGCCTGAGCTCAGTGTACATGTTAGCACGTATGGATGCCTCCGCTATGCAAGTGCAAGTAGAAACCAAGGAAGAATCACTGAAGCAGAGGTTTGGCATCAGAATATCATCTTGCTGCCAGCGCCCACTTCACAGGACCCGGGAGAGTCCACTGATTGGACGTGGCAAAGGAACTGTCGGCACATGGACCAAATGGCTGGCTCAACTGCCACCTTGGTGACAAGGCCTCAAGTGTACTCCTTCCTGTCCTAATAGCTGTGCGGCCACCAAAGTTCACAATCGCTTATCCTGAATGGCCAGAATGTAGGAGCATCTCAGCGGGGTGTTCTGTGTTATCACTATGACCTTTGCATGCACCTCCAGTCGCACTATACATAAAGCCTTCGGTGAACCTGACGTGGAAAGAATTAAAAGTATGGTACACTACACCTTGAAGGGGCCGCCTGCCTGCTATAGTCCTTTCACAGATCCGCTCTCATGCACGCATCCAACATGAAGGACAAGATTTGCCTGTGTTGGTGGCGTTAAAGCATGTGTCTCATGGCCCCAATACCCTTCTTTGCATTGGGAACGTCCATGGATTGAGGATTATTGTAACCTTTGTTTTTAGTAAACTCATCTGGCTTGAGTCTTACAATTTTTGTTACGTGTTTCAAAGTCTTGCACTATCTCAATTCTCATGATGTCTAAGTTGCTGTTATATTCTCTTGCTCTTGTGCCTGTGTTACGCTGCTCTAGCTTTCCCACCCTGGGACCGTGGTGGAAGGTTTAGAGAGTAGGGATTGCAGGTCCAGAATATTGGAGCGGGAGAGTGTGGGGTGGATGGGGTTCCTATGGCCAGGATCCTCACTGAACTTCCACCACTCTGTGATGGAACTGGCCTGTTGCTGGGCTACAGCTTCCACAGAGGCACTCAGAAAGGAAGTCCTGAGCTCAGTTTACATGTTAACACCTGTGGATGCCTCCCCTATAGAGCTGCAAGTGCAAAGCAAGGACGAAACATTGAAGCCGAGGTTTGGCAACCAGAATAACGTCTTTCTTTCACCACCAACAGCACGGAAGCACGGAGACTGCATTGAGTGGATGTGGTCATACACCTTTTGACTCATGGACCAGTGATGTCTGGCTCTCATGGCACCTGGAGAACTTGGCCTGGAAGCTGGACTCCTGTATATCCTGTCATAAGCGCTGTGTGGCCACCAGAGATCACAGTTTTCTATCCTGCACGTCCAGAAGGTAGGAGCATCTTACCGGGGAGTTTGTTTTTATTGTTGTGGCCCGTGCGTGCAGCTCCATTAGCACTGCATACAGACCCTTCAGTCGACCACATGAGGAAAAGAGTACAGTGATGGTATACTAGACCTAGAAGGGAGCACGTGCCTGCTACATTCCTACACAGATCCACCCTCATGCATGCACCCTACCTGAAGGACAAGAATTTACCTTTGCTGGTGGCTTTAAAACATGTGTTTTATCGCCCCCTAAAGGCTTTATGCATTGGGAACTTCCTCTGGCTTGAGGATTATTGTAACTTTTGTTATTACGAACCTAATGTGGCTTGACGATTATTATGATTTTCGGTCATTGAATCAAGATCTTGCTGTATCTGAATTCTCAGTATCATGAAGTTTCTATTATCTTCTCTTGCTACTTTGGCATGTGTTGACAGTGCTGCAGTTTTGTGTTTTTTTTTTTTGTGCTTTGACCATTGGGAAAGATTTACATAGTGTGTTTTATGAGACGATCATACTGGAGAGTATAGGATGGGGTGAATGGGTTCCTATGGTGAAGTTCCTCTTTGAACATCAACCACTTTGTGATGTAACTGGCCTGTTGCTAGGCTACATCTTCAACAGACTGTGTCACAATGGAAACTCTGAGCTCAGTGTACATGTTAACACCTACGGATGCCTACCCTCTTCAACTGTAAGTACAAACCAGGGAAGAATCACTGAAGAGATGTTGGGCCAAGAGAATAAAATCTTGCTGCCAGCGGCGACGTCACGGTACCCGGGAGATTTCTTTCACTGGACGTGGCAGTGGAAATTTGGACACGTGGAAGAATGGCTGCCCCAACTGGCAACTTGTTGACAGGGCCTGGAAGCTGGCCCCATGTCTATTCCTGTCTTAATACCTGGGGGGCCAAAAAAGTTCACATAACTTACCGTTAAGAGCCGGAGAATAGGACCATCTTACGGAGTGTTCTGTTTTCCCATTGTGGCGTGTACACGCACCTCCAGTTGCACTGCATACAGACCCTTCAGTAAACCCACATGGGGACAAAAGTAAAATAGTGCTGTACCAGACCTTGATGGGGCTGTCTGCCTCCTGCATTCCGACCGCAGTTTCACTCTCATGCGTGCATCCTACCTGAGGAGCAAAATTTACATTGGATGATGGCTTCGAAACGTGTGTCTCATTGACCCCAAAGACTTTATGCATTGGGAACTTCCCTTGGATTGAGGATCATTATAACTGTTGTTATTTGTAACCTAATCTGGCTTGAGGATTATTATAATTTATGTTACCGTTATCAAAATCTTGGTTCATCTCGTTTCTTAGATCTGTTAGTTGCTGTTGTTCACTCTTGCTGTATTGGCGCGTGTTTACAGTGGTCAAGCTTTTTTTTGCACAGGGACCATTGCGGAAGATTTAAGGAGTGTGGATGGTAAGGCGAAAATACTGGAGTGGGTTTGTTTGGGGAAAATGCGTTCCTGTGGAGAAAATCCTTTGAACGTCAACCAGTTTGTGATGAAACTGGCCTGTTGCTCGGCCACATCTTCAACAGTGAAACTCACAAAGGAAGCCTGAGCTCAGTGTACATGTTAGCACGTATGGATGCCTCCGCTATGCAAGTGCAAGTAGAAACCAAGGAAGAATCACTGAAGCAGAGGTTTGGCATCAGAATATCATCTTGCTGCCAGCGCCCACTTCACAGGACCCGGGAGAGTCCACTGATTGGACGTGGCAAAGGAACTGTCGGCACATGGACCAAATGGCTGGCTCAACTGCCACCTTGGTGACAAGGCCTCAAGTGTACTCCTTCCTGTCCTAATAGCTGTGCGGCCACCAAAGTTCACAATCGCTTATCCTGAATGGCCAGAATGTAGGAGCATCTCAGCGGGGTGTTCTGTGTTATCACTATGACCTTTGCATGCACCTCCAGTCGCACTATACATAAAGCCTTCGGTGAACCTGACGTGGAAAGAATTAAAAGTATGGTACACTACACCTTGAAGGGGCCGCCTGCCTGCTATAGTCCTTTCACAGATCCGCTCTCATGCACGCATCCAACATGAAGGACAAGATTTGCCTGTGTTGGTGGCGTTAAAGCATGTGTCTCATGGCCCCAATACCCTTCTTTGCATTGGGAACGTCCATGGATTGAGGATTATTGTAACCTTTGTTTTTAGTAAACTCATCTGGCTTGAGTCTTACAATTTTTGTTACGTGTTTCAAAGTCTTGCACTATCTCAATTCTCATGATGTCTAAGTTGCTGTTATATTCTCTTGCTCTTGTGCCTGTGTTACGCTGCTCTAGCTTTCCCACCCTGGGACCGTGGTGGAAGGTTTAGAGAGTAGGGATTGCAGGTCCAGAATATTGGAGCGGGAGAGTGTGGGGTGGATGGGGTTCCTATGGCCAGGATCCTCACTGAACTTCCACCACTCTGTGATGGAACTGGCCTGTTGCTGGGCTACAGCTTCCACAGAGGCACTCAGAAAGGAAGTCCTGAGCTCAGTTTACATGTTAACACCTGTGGATGCCTCCCCTATAGAGCTGCAAGTGCAAAGCAAGGACGAAACATTGAAGCCGAGGTTTGGCAACCAGAATAACGTCTTTCTTTCACCACCAACAGCACGGAAGCACGGAGACTGCATTGAGTGGATGTGGTCATACACCTTTTGACTCATGGACCAGTGATGTCTGGCTCTCATGGCACCTGGAGAACTTGGCCTGGAAGCTGGACTCCTGTATATCCTGTCATAAGCGCTGTGTGGCCACCAGAGATCACAGTTTTCTATCCTGCACGTCCAGAAGGTAGGAGCATCTTACCGGGGAGTTTGTTTTTATTGTTGTGGCCCGTGCGTGCAGCTCCAGTAGCACTGCATACAGACCCTTCAGTCGACCACATGAGGAAAAGAGTACAGTGATGGTATACTAGACCTAGAAGGGAGCACGTGCCTGCTACATTCCTACACAGATCCACCCTCATGCATGCACCCTACCTGAAGGACAAGAATTTACCTTTGCTGGTGGCTTTAAAACATGTGTTTTATCGCCCCCTAAAGGCTTTATGCATTGGGAACTTCCTCTGGCTTGAGGATTATTGTAACTTTTGTTATTACGAACCTAATGTGGCTTGACGATTATTATGATTTTCGGTCATTGAATCAAGATCTTGCTGTATCTGAATTCTCAGTATCATGAAGTTTCTATTATCTTCTCTTGCTACTTTGGCATGTGTTGACAGTGCTGCAGTTTTGTTTTTTTTTTTGTGCTTTGACCATTGGGAAAGATTTACATAGTGTGTTTTATGAGACGATCATACTGGAGAGTATAGGATGGGGTGAATGGGTTCCTATGGTGAAGTTCCTCTTTGAACATCAACCACTTTGTGATGTAACTGGCCTGTTGCTAGGCTACATCTTCAACAGACTGTGTCACAATGGAAACTCTGAGCTCAGTGTACATGTTAACACCTACGGATGCCTACCCTCTTCAACTGTAAGTACAAACCAGGGAAGAATCACTGAAGAGATGTTGGGCCAAGAGAATAAAATCTTGCTGCCAGCGGCGACGTCACGGTACCCGGGAGATTTCTTTCACTGGACGTGGCAGTGGAAATTTGGACACGTGGAAGAATGGCTGCCCCAACTGGCAACTTGTTGACAGGGCCTGGAAGCTGGCCCCATGTCTATTCCTGTCTTAATACCTGGGGGGCCAAAAAAGTTCACATAACTTACCGTTAAGAGCCGGAGAATAGGACCATCTTACGGAGTGTTCTGTTTTCCCATTGTGGCGTGTACACGCACCTCCAGTTGCACTGCATACAGACCCTTCAGTAAACCCACATGGGGACAAAAGTAAAATAGTGCTGTACCAGACCTTGATGGGGCTGTCTGCCTCCTGCATTCCGACCGCAGTTTCACTCTCATGCGTGCATCCTACCTGAGGAGCAAAATTTACATTGGATGATGGCTTCGAAACGTGTGTCTCATTGACCCCAAAGACTTTATGCATTGGGAACTTCCCTTGGATTGAGGATCATTATAACTGTTGTTATTTGTAACCTAATCTGGCTTGAGGATTATTATAATTTATGTTACCGTTATCAAAATCTTGGTTCATCTCGTTTCTTAGATCTGTTAGTTGCTGTTGTTCACTCTTGCTGTATTGGCGCGTGTTTACAGTGGTCAAGCTTTTTTTTGCACAGGGACCATTGCGGAAGATTTAAGGAGTGTGGATGGTAAGGCGAAAATACTGGAGTGGGTTTGTTTGGGGAAAATGCGTTCCTGTGGAGAAAATCCTTTGAACGTCAACCAGTTTGTGATGAAACTGGCCTGTTGCTCGGCCACATCTTCAACAGTGAAACTCACAAAGGAAGCCTGAGCTCAGTGTACATGTTAGCACGTATGGATGCCTCCGCTATGCAAGTGCAAGTAGAAACCAAGGAAGAATCACTGAAGCAGAGGTTTGGCATCAGAATATCATCTTGCTGCCAGCGCCCACTTCACAGGACCCGGGAGAGTCCACTGATTGGACGTGGCAAAGGAACTGTCGGCACATGGACCAAATGGCTGGCTCAACTGCCACCTTGGTGACAAGGCCTCAAGTGTACTCCTTCCTGTCCTAATAGCTGTGCGGCCACCAAAGTTCACAATCGCTTATCCTGAATGGCCAGAATGTAGGAGCATCTCAGCGGGGTGTTCTGTGTTATCACTATGACCTTTGCATGCACCTCCAGTCGCACTATACATAAAGCCTTCGGTGAACCTGACGTGGAAAGAATTAAAAGTATGGTACACTACACCTTGAAGGGGCCGCCTGCCTGCTATAGTCCTTTCACAGATCCGCTCTCATGCACGCATCCAACATGAAGGACAAGATTTGCCTGTGTTGGTGGCGTTAAAGCATGTGTCTCATGGCCCCAATACCCTTCTTTGCATTGGGAACGTCCATGGATTGAGGATTATTGTAACCTTTGTTTTTAGTAAACTCATCTGGCTTGAGTCTTACAATTTTTGTTACGTGTTTCAAAGTCTTGCACTATCTCAATTCTCATGATGTCTAAGTTGCTGTTATATTCTCTTGCTCTTGTGCCTGTGTTACGCTGCTCTAGCTTTCCCACCCTGGGACCGTGGTGGAAGGTTTAGAGAGTAGGGATTGCAGGTCCAGAATATTGGAGCGGGAGAGTGTGGGGTGGATGGGGTTCCTATGGCCAGGATCCTCACTGAACTTCCACCACTCTGTGATGGAACTGGCCTGTTGCTGGGCTACAGCTTCCACAGAGGCACTCAGAAAGGAAGTCCTGAGCTCAGTTTACATGTTAACACCTGTGGATGCCTCCCCTATAGAGCTGCAAGTGCAAAGCAAGGACGAAACATTGAAGCCGAGGTTTGGCAACCAGAATAACGTCTTTCTTTCACCACCAACAGCACGGAAGCACGGAGACTGCATTGAGTGGATGTGGTCATACACCTTTTGACTCATGGACCAGTGATGTCTGGCTCTCATGGCACCTGGAGAACTTGGCCTGGAAGCTGGACTCCTGTATATCCTGTCATAAGCGCTGTGTGGCCACCAGAGATCACAGTTTTCTATCCTGCACGTCCAGAAGGTAGGAGCATCTTACCGGGGAGTTTGTTTTTATTGTTGTGGCCCGTGCGTGCAGCTCCAGTAGCACTGCATACAGACCCTTCAGTCGACCACATGAGGAAAAGAGTACAGTGATGGTATACTAGACCTAGAAGGGAGCACGTGCCTGCTACATTCCTACACAGATCCACCCTCATGCATGCACCCTACCTGAAGGACAAGAATTTACCTTTGCTGGTGGCTTTAAAACATGTGTTTTATCGCCCCCTAAAGGCTTTATGCATTGGGAACTTCCTCTGGCTTGAGGATTATTGTAACTTTTGTTATTACGAACCTAATGTGGCTTGACGATTATTATGATTTTCGGTCATTGAATCAAGATCTTGCTGTATCTGAATTCTCAGTATCATGAAGTTTCTATTATCTTCTCTTGCTACTTTGGCATGTGTTGACAGTGCTGCAGTTTTGTGTTTTTTTTTGTGCTTTGACCATTGGGAAAGATTTACATAGTGTGTTTTATGAGACGATCATACTGGAGAGTATAGGATGGGGTGAATGGGTTCCTATGGTGAAGTTCCTCTTTGAACATCAACCACTTTGTGATGTAACTGGCCTGTTGCTAGGCTACATCTTCAACAGACTGTGTCACAATGGAAACTCTGAGCTCAGTGTACATGTTAACACCTACGGATGCCTACCCTCTTCAACTGTAAGTACAAACCAGGGAAGAATCACTGAAGAGATGTTGGGCCAAGAGAATAAAATCTTGCTGCCAGCGGCGACGTCACGGTACCCGGGAGATTTCTTTCACTGGACGTGGCAGTGGAAATTTGGACACGTGGAAGAATGGCTGCCCCAACTGGCAACTTGTTGACAGGGCCTGGAAGCTGGCCCCATGTCTATTCCTGTCTTAATACCTGGGGGGCCAAAAAAGTTCACATAACTTACCGTTAAGAGCCGGAGAATAGGACCATCTTACGGAGTGTTCTGTTTTCCCATTGTGGCGTGTACACGCACCTCCAGTTGCACTGCATACAGACCCTTCAGTAAACCCACATGGGGACAAAAGTAAAATAGTGCTGTACCAGACCTTGATGGGGCTGTCTGCCTCCTGCATTCCGACCGCAGTTTCACTCTCATGCGTGCATCCTACCTGAGGAGCAAAATTTACATTGGATGATGGCTTCGAAACGTGTGTCTCATTGACCCCAAAGACTTTATGCATTGGGAACTTCCCTTGGATTGAGGATCATTATAACTGTTGTTATTTGTAACCTAATCTGGCTTGAGGATTATTATAATTTATGTTACCGTTATCAAAATCTTGGTTCATCTCGTTTCTTAGATCTGTTAGTTGCTGTTGTTCACTCTTGCTGTATTGGCGCGTGTTTACAGTGGTCAAGCTTTTTTTTGCACAGGGACCATTGCGGAAGATTTAAGGAGTGTGGATGGTAAGGCGAAAATACTGGAGTGGGTTTGTTTGGGGAAAATGCGTTCCTGTGGAGAAAATCCTTTGAACGTCAACCAGTTTGTGATGAAACTGGCCTGTTGCTCGGCCACATCTTCAACAGTGAAACTCACAAAGGAAGCCTGAGCTCAGTGTACATGTTAGCACGTATGGATGCCTCCGCTATGCAAGTGCAAGTAGAAACCAAGGAAGAATCACTGAAGCAGAGGTTTGGCATCAGAATATCATCTTGCTGCCAGCGCCCACTTCACAGGACCCGGGAGAGTCCACTGATTGGACGTGGCAAAGGAACTGTCGGCACATGGACCAAATGGCTGGCTCAACTGCCACCTTGGTGACAAGGCCTCAAGTGTACTCCTTCCTGTCCTAATAGCTGTGCGGCCACCAAAGTTCACAATCGCTTATCCTGAATGGCCAGAATGTAGGAGCATCTCAGCGGGGTGTTCTGTGTTATCACTATGACCTTTGCATGCACCTCCAGTCGCACTATACATAAAGCCTTCGGTGAACCTGACGTGGAAAGAATTAAAAGTATGGTACACTACACCTTGAAGGGGCCGCCTGCCTGCTATAGTCCTTTCACAGATCCGCTCTCATGCACGCATCCAACATGAAGGACAAGATTTGCCTGTGTTGGTGGCGTTAAAGCATGTGTCTCATGGCCCCAATACCCTTCTTTGCATTGGGAACGTCCATGGATTGAGGATTATTGTAACCTTTGTTTTTAGTAAACTCATCTGGCTTGAGTCTTACAATTTTTGTTACGTGTTTCAAAGTCTTGCACTATCTCAATTCTCATGATGTCTAAGTTGCTGTTATATTCTCTTGCTCTTGTGCCTGTGTTACGCTGCTCTAGCTTTCCCACCCTGGGACCGTGGTGGAAGGTTTAGAGAGTAGGGATTGCAGGTCCAGAATATTGGAGCGGGAGAGTGTGGGGTGGATGGGGTTCCTATGGCCAGGATCCTCACTGAACTTCCACCACTCTGTGATGGAACTGGCCTGTTGCTGGGCTACAGCTTCCACAGAGGCACTCAGAAAGGAAGTCCTGAGCTCAGTTTACATGTTAACACCTGTGGATGCCTCCCCTATAGAGCTGCAAGTGCAAAGCAAGGACGAAACATTGAAGCCGAGGTTTGGCAACCAGAATAACGTCTTTCTTTCACCACCAACAGCACGGAAGCACGGAGACTGCATTGAGTGGATGTGGTCATACACCTTTTGACTCATGGACCAGTGATGTCTGGCTCTCATGGCACCTGGAGAACTTGGCCTGGAAGCTGGACTCCTGTATATCCTGTCATAAGCGCTGTGTGGCCACCAGAGATCACAGTTTTCTATCCTGCACGTCCAGAAGGTAGGAGCATCTTACCGGGGAGTTTGTTTTTATTGTTGTGGCCCGTGCGTGCAGCTCCAGTAGCACTGCATACAGACCCTTCAGTCGACCACATGAGGAAAAGAGTACAGTGATGGTATACTAGACCTAGAAGGGAGCACGTGCCTGCTACATTCCTACACAGATCCACCCTCATGCATGCACCCTACCTGAAGGACAAGAATTTACCTTTGCTGGTGGCTTTAAAACATGTGTTTTATCGCCCCCTAAAGGCTTTATGCATTGGGAACTTCCTCTGGCTTGAGGATTATTGTAACTTTTGTTATTACGAACCTAATGTGGCTTGACGATTATTATGATTTTCGGTCATTGAATCAAGATCTTGCTGTATCTGAATTCTCAGTATCATGAAGTTTCTATTATCTTCTCTTGCTACTTTGGCATGTGTTGACAGTGCTGCAGTTTTGTTTTTTTTTTTGTGCTTTGACCATTGGGAAAGATTTACATAGTGTGTTTTATGAGACGATCATACTGGAGAGTATAGGATGGGGTGAATGGGTTCCTATGGTGAAGTTCCTCTTTGAACATCAACCACTTTGTGATGTAACTGGCCTGTTGCTAGGCTACATCTTCAACAGACTGTGTCACAATGGAAACTCTGAGCTCAGTGTACATGTTAACACCTACGGATGCCTACCCTCTTCAACTGTAAGTACAAACCAGGGAAGAATCACTGAAGAGATGTTGGGCCAAGAGAATAAAATCTTGCTGCCAGCGGCGACGTCACGGTACCCGGGAGATTTCTTTCACTGGACGTGGCAGTGGAAATTTGGACACGTGGAAGAATGGCTGCCCCAACTGGCAACTTGTTGACAGGGCCTGGAAGCTGGCCCCATGTCTATTCCTGTCTTAATACCTGGGGGGCCAAAAAAGTTCACATAACTTACCGTTAAGAGCCGGAGAATAGGACCATCTTACGGAGTGTTCTGTTTTCCCATTGTGGCGTGTACACGCACCTCCAGTTGCACTGCATACAGACCCTTCAGTAAACCCACATGGGGACAAAAGTAAAATAGTGCTGTACCAGACCTTGATGGGGCTGTCTGCCTCCTGCATTCCGACCGCAGTTTCACTCTCATGCGTGCATCCTACCTGAGGAGCAAAATTTACATTGGATGATGGCTTCGAAACGTGTGTCTCATTGACCCCAAAGACTTTATGCATTGGGAACTTCCCTTGGATTGAGGATCATTATAACTGTTGTTATTTGTAACCTAATCTGGCTTGAGGATTATTATAATTTATGTTACCGTTATCAAAATCTTGGTTCATCTCGTTTCTTAGATCTGTTAGTTGCTGTTGTTCACTCTTGCTGTATTGGCGCGTGTTTACAGTGGTCAAGCTTTTTTTTGCACAGGGACCATTGCGGAAGATTTAAGGAGTGTGGATGGTAAGGCGAAAATACTGGAGTGGGTTTGTTTGGGGAAAATGCGTTCCTGTGGAGAAAATCCTTTGAACGTCAACCAGTTTGTGATGAAACTGGCCTGTTGCTCGGCCACATCTTCAACAGTGAAACTCACAAAGGAAGCCTGAGCTCAGTGTACATGTTAGCACGTATGGATGCCTCCGCTATGCAAGTGCAAGTAGAAACCAAGGAAGAATCACTGAAGCAGAGGTTTGGCATCAGAATATCATCTTGCTGCCAGCGCCCACTTCACAGGACCCGGGAGAGTCCACTGATTGGACGTGGCAAAGGAACTGTCGGCACATGGACCAAATGGCTGGCTCAACTGCCACCTTGGTGACAAGGCCTCAAGTGTACTCCTTCCTGTCCTAATAGCTGTGCGGCCACCAAAGTTCACAATCGCTTATCCTGAATGGCCAGAATGTAGGAGCATCTCAGCGGGGTGTTCTGTGTTATCACTATGACCTTTGCATGCACCTCCAGTCGCACTATACATAAAGCCTTCGGTGAACCTGACGTGGAAAGAATTAAAAGTATGGTACACTACACCTTGAAGGGGCCGCCTGCCTGCTATAGTCCTTTCACAGATCCGCTCTCATGCACGCATCCAACATGAAGGACAAGATTTGCCTGTGTTGGTGGCGTTAAAGCATGTGTCTCATGGCCCCAATACCCTTCTTTGCATTGGGAACGTCCATGGATTGAGGATTATTGTAACCTTTGTTTTTAGTAAACTCATCTGGCTTGAGTCTTACAATTTTTGTTACGTGTTTCAAAGTCTTGCACTATCTCAATTCTCATGATGTCTAAGTTGCTGTTATATTCTCTTGCTCTTGTGCCTGTGTTACGCTGCTCTAGCTTTCCCACCCTGGGACCGTGGTGGAAGGTTTAGAGAGTAGGGATTGCAGGTCCAGAATATTGGAGCGGGAGAGTGTGGGGTGGATGGGGTTCCTATGGCCAGGATCCTCACTGAACTTCCACCACTCTGTGATGGAACTGGCCTGTTGCTGGGCTACAGCTTCCACAGAGGCACTCAGAAAGGAAGTCCTGAGCTCAGTTTACATGTTAACACCTGTGGATGCCTCCCCTATAGAGCTGCAAGTGCAAAGCAAGGACGAAACATTGAAGCCGAGGTTTGGCAACCAGAATAACGTCTTTCTTTCACCACCAACAGCACGGAAGCACGGAGACTGCATTGAGTGGATGTGGTCATACACCTTTTGACTCATGGACCAGTGATGTCTGGCTCTCATGGCACCTGGAGAACTTGGCCTGGAAGCTGGACTCCTGTATATCCTGTCATAAGCGCTGTGTGGCCACCAGAGATCACAGTTTTCTATCCTGCACGTCCAGAAGGTAGGAGCATCTTACCGGGGAGTTTGTTTTTATTGTTGTGGCCCGTGCGTGCAGCTCCAGTAGCACTGCATACAGACCCTTCAGTCGACCACATGAGGAAAAGAGTACAGTGATGGTATACTAGACCTAGAAGGGAGCACGTGCCTGCTACATTCCTACACAGATCCACCCTCATGCATGCACCCTACCTGAAGGACAAGAATTTACCTTTGCTGGTGGCTTTAAAACATGTGTTTTATCGCCCCCTAAAGGCTTTATGCATTGGGAACTTCCTCTGGCTTGAGGATTATTGTAACTTTTGTTATTACGAACCTAATGTGGCTTGACGATTATTATGATTTTCGGTCATTGAATCAAGATCTTGCTGTATCTGAATTCTCAGTATCATGAAGTTTCTATTATCTTCTCTTGCTACTTTGGCATGTGTTGACAGTGCTGCAGTTTTGTTTTTTTTTTTGTGCTTTGACCATTGGGAAAGATTTACATAGTGTGTTTTATGAGACGATCATACTGGAGAGTATAGGATGGGGTGAATGGGTTCCTATGGTGAAGTTCCTCTTTGAACATCAACCACTTTGTGATGTAACTGGCCTGTTGCTAGGCTACATCTTCAACAGACTGTGTCACAATGGAAACTCTGAGCTCAGTGTACATGTTAACACCTACGGATGCCTACCCTCTTCAACTGTAAGTACAAACCAGGGAAGAATCACTGAAGAGATGTTGGGCCAAGAGAATAAAATCTTGCTGCCAGCGGCGACGTCACGGTACCCGGGAGATTTCTTTCACTGGACGTGGCAGTGGAAATTTGGACACGTGGAAGAATGGCTGCCCCAACTGGCAACTTGTTGACAGGGCCTGGAAGCTGGCCCCATGTCTATTCCTGTCTTAATACCTGGGGGGCCAAAAAAGTTCACATAACTTACCGTTAAGAGCCGGAGAATAGGACCATCTTACGGAGTGTTCTGTTTTCCCATTGTGGCGTGTACACGCACCTCCAGTTGCACTGCATACAGACCCTTCAGTAAACCCACATGGGGACAAAAGTAAAATAGTGCTGTACCAGACCTTGATGGGGCTGTCTGCCTCCTGCATTCCGACCGCAGTTTCACTCTCATGCGTGCATCCTACCTGAGGAGCAAAATTTACATTGGATGATGGCTTCGAAACGTGTGTCTCATTGACCCCAAAGACTTTATGCATTGGGAACTTCCCTTGGATTGAGGATCATTATAACTGTTGTTATTTGTAACCTAATCTGGCTTGAGGATTATTATAATTTATGTTACCGTTATCAAAATCTTGGTTCATCTCGTTTCTTAGATCTGTTAGTTGCTGTTGTTCACTCTTGCTGTATTGGCGCGTGTTTACAGTGGTCAAGCTTTTTTTTGCACAGGGACCATTGCGGAAGATTTAAGGAGTGTGGATGGTAAGGCGAAAATACTGGAGTGGGTTTGTTTGGGGAAAATGCGTTCCTGTGGAGAAAATCCTTTGAACGTCAACCAGTTTGTGATGAAACTGGCCTGTTGCTCGGCCACATCTTCAACAGTGAAACTCACAAAGGAAGCCTGAGCTCAGTGTACATGTTAGCACGTATGGATGCCTCCGCTATGCAAGTGCAAGTAGAAACCAAGGAAGAATCACTGAAGCAGAGGTTTGGCATCAGAATATCATCTTGCTGCCAGCGCCCACTTCACAGGACCCGGGAGAGTCCACTGATTGGACGTGGCAAAGGAACTGTCGGCACATGGACCAAATGGCTGGCTCAACTGCCACCTTGGTGACAAGGCCTCAAGTGTACTCCTTCCTGTCCTAATAGCTGTGCGGCCACCAAAGTTCACAATCGCTTATCCTGAATGGCCAGAATGTAGGAGCATCTCAGCGGGGTGTTCTGTGTTATCACTATGACCTTTGCATGCACCTCCAGTCGCACTATACATAAAGCCTTCGGTGAACCTGACGTGGAAAGAATTAAAAGTATGGTACACTACACCTTGAAGGGGCCGCCTGCCTGCTATAGTCCTTTCACAGATCCGCTCTCATGCACGCATCCAACATGAAGGACAAGATTTGCCTGTGTTGGTGGCGTTAAAGCATGTGTCTCATGGCCCCAATACCCTTCTTTGCATTGGGAACGTCCATGGATTGAGGATTATTGTAACCTTTGTTTTTAGTAAACTCATCTGGCTTGAGTCTTACAATTTTTGTTACGTGTTTCAAAGTCTTGCACTATCTCAATTCTCATGATGTCTAAGTTGCTGTTATATTCTCTTGCTCTTGTGCCTGTGTTACGCTGCTCTAGCTTTGCCACCCTGGGACCGTGGTGGAAGGTTTAGAGAGTAGGGATTGCAGGTCCAGAATATTGGAGCGGGAGAGTGTGGGGTGGATGGGGTTCCTATGGCCAGGATCCTCACTGAACTTCCACCACTCTGTGATGGAACTGGCCTGTTGCTGGGCTACAGCTTCCACAGAGGCACTCAGAAAGGAAGTCCTGAGCTCAGTTTACATGTTAACACCTGTGGATGCCTCCCCTATAGAGCTGCAAGTGCAAAGCAAGGACGAAACATTGAAGCCGAGGTTTGGCAACCAGAATAACGTCTTTCTTTCACCACCAACAGCACGGAAGCACGGAGACTGCATTGAGTGGATGTGGTCATACACCTTTTGACTCATGGACCAGTGATGTCTGGCTCTCATGGCACCTGGAGAACTTGGCCTGGAAGCTGGACTCCTGTATATCCTGTCATAAGCGCTGTGTGGCCACCAGAGATCACAGTTTTCTATCCTGCACGTCCAGAAGGTAGGAGCATCTTACCGGGGAGTTTGTTTTTATTGTTGTGGCCCGTGCGTGCAGCTCCAGTAGCACTGCATACAGACCCTTCAGTCGACCACATGAGGAAAAGAGTACAGTGATGGTATACTAGACCTAGAAGGGAGCACGTGCCTGCTACATTCCTACACAGATCCACCCTCATGCATGCACCCTACCTGAAGGACAAGAATTTACCTTTGCTGGTGGCTTTAAAACATGTGTTTTATCGCCCCCTAAAGGCTTTATGCATTGGGAACTTCCTCTGGCTTGAGGATTATTGTAACTTTTGTTATTACGAACCTAATGTGGCTTGACGATTATTATGATTTTCGGTCATTGAATCAAGATCTTGCTGTATCTGAATTCTCAGTATCATGAAGTTTCTATTATCTTCTCTTGCTACTTTGGCATGTGTTGACAGTGCTGCAGTTTTGTTTTTTTTTTTGTGCTTTGACCATTGGGAAAGATTTACATAGTGTGTTTTATGAGACGATCATACTGGAGAGTATAGGATGGGGTGAATGGGTTCCTATGGTGAAGTTCCTCTTTGAACATCAACCACTTTGTGATGTAACTGGCCTGTTGCTAGGCTACATCTTCAACAGACTGTGTCACAATGGAAACTCTGAGCTCAGTGTACATGTTAACACCTACGGATGCCTACCCTCTTCAACTGTAAGTACAAACCAGGGAAGAATCACTGAAGAGATGTTGGGCCAAGAGAATAAAATCTTGCTGCCAGCGGCGACGTCACGGTACCCGGGAGATTTCTTTCACTGGACGTGGCAGTGGAAATTTGGACACGTGGAAGAATGGCTGCCCCAACTGGCAACTTGTTGACAGGGCCTGGAAGCTGGCCCCATGTCTATTCCTGTCTTAATACCTGGGGGGCCAAAAAAGTTCACATAACTTACCGTTAAGAGCCGGAGAATAGGACCATCTTACGGAGTGTTCTGTTTTCCCATTGTGGCGTGTACACGCACCTCCAGTTGCACTGCATACAGACCCTTCAGTAAACCCACATGGGGACAAAAGTAAAATAGTGCTGTACCAGACCTTGATGGGGCTGTCTGCCTCCTGCATTCCGACCGCAGTTTCACTCTCATGCGTGCATCCTACCTGAGGAGCAAAATTTACATTGGATGATGGCTTCGAAACGTGTGTCTCATTGACCCCAAAGACTTTATGCATTGGGAACTTCCCTTGGATTGAGGATCATTATAACTGTTGTTATTTGTAACCTAATCTGGCTTGAGGATTATTATAATTTATGTTACCGTTATCAAAATCTTGGTTCATCTCGTTTCTTAGATCTGTTAGTTGCTGTTGTTCACTCTTGCTGTATTGGCGCGTGTTTACAGTGGTCAAGCTTTTTTTTGCACAGGGACCATTGCGGAAGATTTAAGGAGTGTGGATGGTAAGGCGAAAATACTGGAGTGGGTTTGTTTGGGGAAAATGCGTTCCTGTGGAGAAAATCCTTTGAACGTCAACCAGTTTGTGATGAAACTGGCCTGTTGCTCGGCCACATCTTCAACAGTGAAACTCACAAAGGAAGCCTGAGCTCAGTGTACATGTTAGCACGTATGGATGCCTCCGCTATGCAAGTGCAAGTAGAAACCAAGGAAGAATCACTGAAGCAGAGGTTTGGCATCAGAATATCATCTTGCTGCCAGCGCCCACTTCACAGGACCCGGGAGAGTCCACTGATTGGACGTGGCAAAGGAACTGTCGGCACATGGACCAAATGGCTGGCTCAACTGCCACCTTGGTGACAAGGCCTCAAGTGTACTCCTTCCTGTCCTAATAGCTGTGCGGCCACCAAAGTTCACAATCGCTTATCCTGAATGGCCAGAATGTAGGAGCATCTCAGCGGGGTGTTCTGTGTTATCACTATGACCTTTGCATGCACCTCCAGTCGCACTATACATAAAGCCTTCGGTGAACCTGACGTGGAAAGAATTAAAAGTATGGTACACTACACCTTGAAGGGGCCGCCTGCCTGCTATAGTCCTTTCACAGATCCGCTCTCATGCACGCATCCAACATGAAGGACAAGATTTGCCTGTGTTGGTGGCGTTAAAGCATGTGTCTCATGGCCCCAATACCCTTCTTTGCATTGGGAACGTCCATGGATTGAGGATTATTGTAACCTTTGTTTTTAGTAAACTCATCTGGCTTGAGTCTTACAATTTTTGTTACGTGTTTCAAAGTCTTGCACTATCTCAATTCTCATGATGTCTAAGTTGCTGTTATATTCTCTTGCTCTTGTGCCTGTGTTACGCTGCTCTAGCTTTCCCACCCTGGGACCGTGGTGGAAGGTTTAGAGAGTAGGGATTGCAGGTCCAGAATATTGGAGCGGGAGAGTGTGGGGTGGATGGGGTTCCTATGGCCAGGATCCTCACTGAACTTCCACCACTCTGTGATGGAACTGGCCTGTTGCTGGGCTACAGCTTCCACAGAGGCACTCAGAAAGGAAGTCCTGAGCTCAGTTTACATGTTAACACCTGTGGATGCCTCCCCTATAGAGCTGCAAGTGCAAAGCAAGGACGAAACATTGAAGCCGAGGTTTGGCAACCAGAATAACGTCTTTCTTTCACCACCAACAGCACGGAAGCACGGAGACTGCATTGAGTGGATGTGGTCATACACCTTTTGACTCATGGACCAGTGATGTCTGGCTCTCATGGCACCTGGAGAACTTGGCCTGGAAGCTGGACTCCTGTATATCCTGTCATAAGCGCTGTGTGGCCACCAGAGATCACAGTTTTCTATCCTGCACGTCCAGAAGGTAGGAGCATCTTACCGGGGAGTTTGTTTTTATTGTTGTGGCCCGTGCGTGCAGCTCCAGTAGCACTGCATACAGACCCTTCAGTCGACCACATGAGGAAAAGAGTACAGTGATGGTATACTAGACCTAGAAGGGAGCACGTGCCTGCTACATTCCTACACAGATCCACCCTCATGCATGCACCCTACCTGAAGGACAAGAATTTACCTTTGCTGGTGGCTTTAAAACATGTGTTTTATCGCCCCCTAAAGGCTTTATGCATTGGGAACTTCCTCTGGCTTGAGGATTATTGTAACTTTTGTTATTACGAACCTAATGTGGCTTGACGATTATTATGATTTTCGGTCATTGAATCAAGATCTTGCTGTATCTGAATTCTCAGTATCATGAAGTTTCTATTATCTTCTCTTGCTACTTTGGCATGTGTTGACAGTGCTGCAGTTTTGTGTTTTTTTTTGTGCTTTGACCATTGGGAAAGATTTACATAGTGTGTTTTATGAGACGATCATACTGGAGAGTATAGGATGGGGTGAATGGGTTCCTATGGTGAAGTTCCTCTTTGAACATCAACCACTTTGTGATGTAACTGGCCTGTTGCTAGGCTACATCTTCAACAGACTGTGTCACAATGGAAACTCTGAGCTCAGTGTACATGTTAACACCTACGGATGCCTACCCTCTTCAACTGTAAGTACAAACCAGGGAAGAATCACTGAAGAGATGTTGGGCCAAGAGAATAAAATCTTGCTGCCAGCGGCGACGTCACGGTACCCGGGAGATTTCTTTCACTGGACGTGGCAGTGGAAATTTGGACACGTGGAAGAATGGCTGCCCCAACTGGCAACTTGTTGACAGGGCCTGGAAGCTGGCCCCATGTCTATTCCTGTCTTAATACCTGGGGGGCCAAAAAAGTTCACATAACTTACCGTTAAGAGCCGGAGAATAGGACCATCTTACGGAGTGTTCTGTTTTCCCATTGTGGCGTGTACACGCACCTCCAGTTGCACTGCATACAGACCCTTCAGTAAACCCACATGGGGACAAAAGTAAAATAGTGCTGTACCAGACCTTGATGGGGCTGTCTGCCTCCTGCATTCCGACCGCAGTTTCACTCTCATGCGTGCATCCTACCTGAGGAGCAAAATTTACATTGGATGATGGCTTCGAAACGTGTGTCTCATTGACCCCAAAGACTTTATGCATTGGGAACTTCCCTTGGATTGAGGATCATTATAACTGTTGTTATTTGTAACCTAATCTGGCTTGAGGATTATTATAATTTATGTTACCGTTATCAAAATCTTGGTTCATCTCGTTTCTTAGATCTGTTAGTTGCTGTTGTTCACTCTTGCTGTATTGGCGCGTGTTTACAGTGGTCAAGCTTTTTTTTGCACAGGGACCATTGCGGAAGATTTAAGGAGTGTGGATGGTAAGGCGAAAATACTGGAGTGGGTTTGTTTGGGGAAAATGCGTTCCTGTGGAGAAAATCCTTTGAACGTCAACCAGTTTGTGATGAAACTGGCCTGTTGCTCGGCCACATCTTCAACAGTGAAACTCACAAAGGAAGCCTGAGCTCAGTGTACATGTTAGCACGTATGGATGCCTCCGCTATGCAAGTGCAAGTAGAAACCAAGGAAGAATCACTGAAGCAGAGGTTTGGCATCAGAATATCATCTTGCTGCCAGCGCCCACTTCACAGGACCCGGGAGAGTCCACTGATTGGACGTGGCAAAGGAACTGTCGGCACATGGACCAAATGGCTGGCTCAACTGCCACCTTGGTGACAAGGCCTCAAGTGTACTCCTTCCTGTCCTAATAGCTGTGCGGCCACCAAAGTTCACAATCGCTTATCCTGAATGGCCAGAATGTAGGAGCATCTCAGCGGGGTGTTCTGTGTTATCACTATGACCTTTGCATGCACCTCCAGTCGCACTATACATAAAGCCTTCGGTGAACCTGACGTGGAAAGAATTAAAAGTATGGTACACTACACCTTGAAGGGGCCGCCTGCCTGCTATAGTCCTTTCACAGATCCGCTCTCATGCACGCATCCAACATGAAGGACAAGATTTGCCTGTGTTGGTGGCGTTAAAGCATGTGTCTCATGGCCCCAATACCCTTCTTTGCATTGGGAACGTCCATGGATTGAGGATTATTGTAACCTTTGTTTTTAGTAAACTCATCTGGCTTGAGTCTTACAATTTTTGTTACGTGTTTCAAAGTCTTGCACTATCTCAATTCTCATGATGTCTAAGTTGCTGTTATATTCTCTTGCTCTTGTGCCTGTGTTACGCTGCTCTAGCTTTCCCACCCTGGGACCGTGGTGGAAGGTTTAGAGAGTAGGGATTGCAGGTCCAGAATATTGGAGCGGGAGAGTGTGGGGTGGATGGGGTTCCTATGGCCAGGATCCTCACTGAACTTCCACCACTCTGTGATGGAACTGGCCTGTTGCTGGGCTACAGCTTCCACAGAGGCACTCAGAAAGGAAGTCCTGAGCTCAGTTTACATGTTAACACCTGTGGATGCCTCCCCTATAGAGCTGCAAGTGCAAAGCAAGGACGAAACATTGAAGCCGAGGTTTGGCAACCAGAATAACGTCTTTCTTTCACCACCAACAGCACGGAAGCACGGAGACTGCATTGAGTGGATGTGGTCATACACCTTTTGACTCATGGACCAGTGATGTCTGGCTCTCATGGCACCTGGAGAACTTGGCCTGGAAGCTGGACTCCTGTATATCCTGTCATAAGCGCTGTGTGGCCACCAGAGATCACAGTTTTCTATCCTGCACGTCCAGAAGGTAGGAGCATCTTACCGGGGAGTTTGTTTTTATTGTTGTGGCCCGTGCGTGCAGCTCCAGTAGCACTGCATACAGACCCTTCAGTCGACCACATGAGGAAAAGAGTACAGTGATGGTATACTAGACCTAGAAGGGAGCACGTGCCTGCTACATTCCTACACAGATCCACCCTCATGCATGCACCCTACCTGAAGGACAAGAATTTACCTTTGCTGGTGGCTTTAAAACATGTGTTTTATCGCCCCCTAAAGGCTTTATGCATTGGGAACTTCCTCTGGCTTGAGGATTATTGTAACTTTTGTTATTACGAACCTAATGTGGCTTGACGATTATTATGATTTTCGGTCATTGAATCAAGATCTTGCTGTATCTGAATTCTCAGTATCATGAAGTTTCTATTATCTTCTCTTGCTACTTTGGCATGTGTTGACAGTGCTGCAGTTTTGTTTTTTTTTTTGTGCTTTGACCATTGGGAAAGATTTACATAGTGTGTTTTATGAGACGATCATACTGGAGAGTATAGGATGGGGTGAATGGGTTCCTATGGTGAAGTTCCTCTTTGAACATCAACCACTTTGTGATGTAACTGGCCTGTTGCTAGGCTACATCTTCAACAGACTGTGTCACAATGGAAACTCTGAGCTCAGTGTACATGTTAACACCTACGGATGCCTACCCTCTTCAACTGTAAGTACAAACCAGGGAAGAATCACTGAAGAGATGTTGGGCCAAGAGAATAAAATCTTGCTGCCAGCGGCGACGTCACGGTACCCGGGAGATTTCTTTCACTGGACGTGGCAGTGGAAATTTGGACACGTGGAAGAATGGCTGCCCCAACTGGCAACTTGTTGACAGGGCCTGGAAGCTGGCCCCATGTCTATTCCTGTCTTAATACCTGGGGGGCCAAAAAAGTTCACATAACTTACCGTTAAGAGCCGGAGAATAGGACCATCTTACGGAGTGTTCTGTTTTCCCATTGTGGCGTGTACACGCACCTCCAGTTGCACTGCATACAGACCCTTCAGTAAACCCACATGGGGACAAAAGTAAAATAGTGCTGTACCAGACCTTGATGGGGCTGTCTGCCTCCTGCATTCCGACCGCAGTTTCACTCTCATGCGTGCATCCTACCTGAGGAGCAAAATTTACATTGGATGATGGCTTCGAAACGTGTGTCTCATTGACCCCAAAGACTTTATGCATTGGGAACTTCCCTTGGATTGAGGATCATTATAACTGTTGTTATTTGTAACCTAATCTGGCTTGAGGATTATTATAATTTATGTTACCGTTATCAAAATCTTGGTTCATCTCGTTTCTTAGATCTGTTAGTTGCTGTTGTTCACTCTTGCTGTATTGGCGCGTGTTTACAGTGGTCAAGCTTTTTTTTGCACAGGGACCATTGCGGAAGATTTAAGGAGTGTGGATGGTAAGGCGAAAATACTGGAGTGGGTTTGTTTGGGGAAAATGCGTTCCTGTGGAGAAAATCCTTTGAACGTCAACCAGTTTGTGATGAAACTGGCCTGTTGCTCGGCCACATCTTCAACAGTGAAACTCACAAAGGAAGCCTGAGCTCAGTGTACATGTTAGCACGTATGGATGCCTCCGCTATGCAAGTGCAAGTAGAAACCAAGGAAGAATCACTGAAGCAGAGGTTTGGCATCAGAATATCATCTTGCTGCCAGCGCCCACTTCACAGGACCCGGGAGAGTCCACTGATTGGACGTGGCAAAGGAACTGTCGGCACATGGACCAAATGGCTGGCTCAACTGCCACCTTGGTGACAAGGCCTCAAGTGTACTCCTTCCTGTCCTAATAGCTGTGCGGCCACCAAAGTTCACAATCGCTTATCCTGAATGGCCAGAATGTAGGAGCATCTCAGCGGGGTGTTCTGTGTTATCACTATGACCTTTGCATGCACCTCCAGTCGCACTATACATAAAGCCTTCGGTGAACCTGACGTGGAAAGAATTAAAAGTATGGTACACTACACCTTGAAGGGGCCGCCTGCCTGCTATAGTCCTTTCACAGATCCGCTCTCATGCACGCATCCAACATGAAGGACAAGATTTGCCTGTGTTGGTGGCGTTAAAGCATGTGTCTCATGGCCCCAATACCCTTCTTTGCATTGGGAACGTCCATGGATTGAGGATTATTGTAACCTTTGTTTTTAGTAAACTCATCTGGCTTGAGTCTTACAATTTTTGTTACGTGTTTCAAAGTCTTGCACTATCTCAATTCTCATGATGTCTAAGTTGCTGTTATATTCTCTTGCTCTTGTGCCTGTGTTACGCTGCTCTAGCTTTCCCACCCTGGGACCGTGGTGGAAGGTTTAGAGAGTAGGGATTGCAGGTCCAGAATATTGGAGCGGGAGAGTGTGGGGTGGATGGGGTTCCTATGGCCAGGATCCTCACTGAACTTCCACCACTCTGTGATGGAACTGGCCTGTTGCTGGGCTACAGCTTCCACAGAGGCACTCAGAAAGGAAGTCCTGAGCTCAGTTTACATGTTAACACCTGTGGATGCCTCCCCTATAGAGCTGCAAGTGCAAAGCAAGGACGAAACATTGAAGCCGAGGTTTGGCAACCAGAATAACGTCTTTCTTTCACCACCAACAGCACGGAAGCACGGAGACTGCATTGAGTGGATGTGGTCATACACCTTTTGACTCATGGACCAGTGATGTCTGGCTCTCATGGCACCTGGAGAACTTGGCCTGGAAGCTGGACTCCTGTATATCCTGTCATAAGCGCTGTGTGGCCACCAGAGATCACAGTTTTCTATCCTGCACGTCCAGAAGGTAGGAGCATCTTACCGGGGAGTTTGTTTTTATTGTTGTGGCCCGTGCGTGCAGCTCCAGTAGCACTGCATACAGACCCTTCAGTCGACCACATGAGGAAAAGAGTACAGTGATGGTATACTAGACCTAGAAGGGAGCACGTGCCTGCTACATTCCTACACAGATCCACCCTCATGCATGCACCCTACCTGAAGGACAAGAATTTACCTTTGCTGGTGGCTTTAAAACATGTGTTTTATCGCCCCCTAAAGGCTTTATGCATTGGGAACTTCCTCTGGCTTGAGGATTATTGTAACTTTTGTTATTACGAACCTAATGTGGCTTGACGATTATTATGATTTTCGGTCATTGAATCAAGATCTTGCTGTATCTGAATTCTCAGTATCATGAAGTTTCTATTATCTTCTCTTGCTACTTTGGCATGTGTTGACAGTGCTGCAGTTTTGTGTTTTTTTTTGTGCTTTGACCATTGGGAAAGATTTACATAGTGTGTTTTATGAGACGATCATACTGGAGAGTATAGGATGGGGTGAATGGGTTCCTATGGTGAAGTTCCTCTTTGAACATCAACCACTTTGTGATGTAACTGGCCTGTTGCTAGGCTACATCTTCAACAGACTGTGTCACAATGGAAACTCTGAGCTCAGTGTACATGTTAACACCTACGGATGCCTACCCTCTTCAACTGTAAGTACAAACCAGGGAAGAATCACTGAAGAGATGTTGGGCCAAGAGAATAAAATCTTGCTGCCAGCGGCGACGTCACGGTACCCGGGAGATTTCTTTCACTGGACGTGGCAGTGGAAATTTGGACACGTGGAAGAATGGCTGCCCCAACTGGCAACTTGTTGACAGGGCCTGGAAGCTGGCCCCATGTCTATTCCTGTCTTAATACCTGGGGGGCCAAAAAAGTTCACATAACTTACCGTTAAGAGCCGGAGAATAGGACCATCTTACGGAGTGTTCTGTTTTCCCATTGTGGCGTGTACACGCACCTCCAGTTGCACTGCATACAGACCCTTCAGTAAACCCACATGGGGACAAAAGTAAAATAGTGCTGTACCAGACCTTGATGGGGCTGTCTGCCTCCTGCATTCCGACCGCAGTTTCACTCTCATGCGTGCATCCTACCTGAGGAGCAAAATTTACATTGGATGATGGCTTCGAAACGTGTGTCTCATTGACCCCAAAGACTTTATGCATTGGGAACTTCCCTTGGATTGAGGATCATTATAACTGTTGTTATTTGTAACCTAATCTGGCTTGAGGATTATTATAATTTATGTTACCGTTATCAAAATCTTGGTTCATCTCGTTTCTTAGATCTGTTAGTTGCTGTTGTTCACTCTTGCTGTATTGGCGCGTGTTTACAGTGGTCAAGCTTTTTTTTGCACAGGGACCATTGCGGAAGATTTAAGGAGTGTGGATGGTAAGGCGAAAATACTGGAGTGGGTTTGTTTGGGGAAAATGCGTTCCTGTGGAGAAAATCCTTTGAACGTCAACCAGTTTGTGATGAAACTGGCCTGTTGCTCGGCCACATCTTCAACAGTGAAACTCACAAAGGAAGCCTGAGCTCAGTGTACATGTTAGCACGTATGGATGCCTCCGCTATGCAAGTGCAAGTAGAAACCAAGGAAGAATCACTGAAGCAGAGGTTTGGCATCAGAATATCATCTTGCTGCCAGCGCCCACTTCACAGGACCCGGGAGAGTCCACTGATTGGACGTGGCAAAGGAACTGTCGGCACATGGACCAAATGGCTGGCTCAACTGCCACCTTGGTGACAAGGCCTCAAGTGTACTCCTTCCTGTCCTAATAGCTGTGCGGCCACCAAAGTTCACAATCGCTTATCCTGAATGGCCAGAATGTAGGAGCATCTCAGCGGGGTGTTCTGTGTTATCACTATGACCTTTGCATGCACCTCCAGTCGCACTATACATAAAGCCTTCGGTGAACCTGACGTGGAAAGAATTAAAAGTATGGTACACTACACCTTGAAGGGGCCGCCTGCCTGCTATAGTCCTTTCACAGATCCGCTCTCATGCACGCATCCAACATGAAGGACAAGATTTGCCTGTGTTGGTGGCGTTAAAGCATGTGTCTCATGGCCCCAATACCCTTCTTTGCATTGGGAACGTCCATGGATTGAGGATTATTGTAACCTTTGTTTTTAGTAAACTCATCTGGCTTGAGTCTTACAATTTTTGTTACGTGTTTCAAAGTCTTGCACTATCTCAATTCTCATGATGTCTAAGTTGCTGTTATATTCTCTTGCTCTTGTGCCTGTGTTACGCTGCTCTAGCTTTCCCACCCTGGGACCGTGGTGGAAGGTTTAGAGAGTAGGGATTGCAGGTCCAGAATATTGGAGCGGGAGAGTGTGGGGTGGATGGGGTTCCTATGGCCAGGATCCTCACTGAACTTCCACCACTCTGTGATGGAACTGGCCTGTTGCTGGGCTACAGCTTCCACAGAGGCACTCAGAAAGGAAGTCCTGAGCTCAGTTTACATGTTAACACCTGTGGATGCCTCCCCTATAGAGCTGCAAGTGCAAAGCAAGGACGAAACATTGAAGCCGAGGTTTGGCAACCAGAATAACGTCTTTCTTTCACCACCAACAGCACGGAAGCACGGAGACTGCATTGAGTGGATGTGGTCATACACCTTTTGACTCATGGACCAGTGATGTCTGGCTCTCATGGCACCTGGAGAACTTGGCCTGGAAGCTGGACTCCTGTATATCCTGTCATAAGCGCTGTGTGGCCACCAGAGATCACAGTTTTCTATCCTGCACGTCCAGAAGGTAGGAGCATCTTACCGGGGAGTTTGTTTTTATTGTTGTGGCCCGTGCGTGCAGCTCCATTAGCACTGCATACAGACCCTTCAGTCGACCACATGAGGAAAAGAGTACAGTGATGGTATACTAGACCTAGAAGGGAGCACGTGCCTGCTACATTCCTACACAGATCCACCCTCATGCATGCACCCTACCTGAAGGACAAGAATTTACCTTTGCTGGTGGCTTTAAAACATGTGTTTTATCGCCCCCTAAAGGCTTTATGCATTGGGAACTTCCTCTGGCTTGAGGATTATTGTAACTTTTGTTATTACGAACCTAATGTGGCTTGACGATTATTATGATTTTCGGTCATTGAATCAAGATCTTGCTGTATCTGAATTCTCAGTATCATGAAGTTTCTATTATCTTCTCTTGCTACTTTGGCATGTGTTGACAGTGCTGCAGTTTTGTTTTTTTTTTTGTGCTTTGACCATTGGGAAAGATTTACATAGTGTGTTTTATGAGACGATCATACTGGAGAGTATAGGATGGGGTGAATGGGTTCCTATGGTGAAGTTCCTCTTTGAACATCAACCACTTTGTGATGTAACTGGCCTGTTGCTAGGCTACATCTTCAACAGACTGTGTCACAATGGAAACTCTGAGCTCAGTGTACATGTTAACACCTACGGATGCCTACCCTCTTCAACTGTAAGTACAAACCAGGGAAGAATCACTGAAGAGATGTTGGGCCAAGAGAATAAAATCTTGCTGCCAGCGGCGACGTCACGGTACCCGGGAGATTTCTTTCACTGGACGTGGCAGTGGAAATTTGGACACGTGGAAGAATGGCTGCCCCAACTGGCAACTTGTTGACAGGGCCTGGAAGCTGGCCCCATGTCTATTCCTGTCTTAATACCTGGGGGGCCAAAAAAGTTCACATAACTTACCGTTAAGAGCCGGAGAATAGGACCATCTTACGGAGTGTTCTGTTTTCCCATTGTGGCGTGTACACGCACCTCCAGTTGCACTGCATACAGACCCTTCAGTAAACCCACATGGGGACAAAAGTAAAATAGTGCTGTACCAGACCTTGATGGGGCTGTCTGCCTCCTGCATTCCGACCGCAGTTTCACTCTCATGCGTGCATCCTACCTGAGGAGCAAAATTTACATTGGATGATGGCTTCGAAACGTGTGTCTCATTGACCCCAAAGACTTTATGCATTGGGAACTTCCCTTGGATTGAGGATCATTATAACTGTTGTTATTTGTAACCTAATCTGGCTTGAGGATTATTATAATTTATGTTACCGTTATCAAAATCTTGGTTCATCTCGTTTCTTAGATCTGTTAGTTGCTGTTGTTCACTCTTGCTGTATTGGCGCGTGTTTACAGTGGTCAAGCTTTTTTTTGCACAGGGACCATTGCGGAAGATTTAAGGAGTGTGGATGGTAAGGCGAAAATACTGGAGTGGGTTTGTTTGGGGAAAATGCGTTCCTGTGGAGAAAATCCTTTGAACGTCAACCAGTTTGTGATGAAACTGGCCTGTTGCTCGGCCACATCTTCAACAGTGAAACTCACAAAGGAAGCCTGAGCTCAGTGTACATGTTAGCACGTATGGATGCCTCCGCTATGCAAGTGCAAGTAGAAACCAAGGAAGAATCACTGAAGCAGAGGTTTGGCATCAGAATATCATCTTGCTGCCAGCGCCCACTTCACAGGACCCGGGAGAGTCCACTGATTGGACGTGGCAAAGGAACTGTCGGCACATGGACCAAATGGCTGGCTCAACTGCCACCTTGGTGACAAGGCCTCAAGTGTACTCCTTCCTGTCCTAATAGCTGTGCGGCCACCAAAGTTCACAATCGCTTATCCTGAATGGCCAGAATGTAGGAGCATCTCAGCGGGGTGTTCTGTGTTATCACTATGACCTTTGCATGCACCTCCAGTCGCACTATACATAAAGCCTTCGGTGAACCTGACGTGGAAAGAATTAAAAGTATGGTACACTACACCTTGAAGGGGCCGCCTGCCTGCTATAGTCCTTTCACAGATCCGCTCTCATGCACGCATCCAACATGAAGGACAAGATTTGCCTGTGTTGGTGGCGTTAAAGCATGTGTCTCATGGCCCCAATACCCTTCTTTGCATTGGGAACGTCCATGGATTGAGGATTATTGTAACCTTTGTTTTTAGTAAACTCATCTGGCTTGAGTCTTACAATTTTTGTTACGTGTTTCAAAGTCTTGCACTATCTCAATTCTCATGATGTCTAAGTTGCTGTTATATTCTCTTGCTCTTGTGCCTGTGTTACGCTGCTCTAGCTTTCCCACCCTGGGACCGTGGTGGAAGGTTTAGAGAGTAGGGATTGCAGGTCCAGAATATTGGAGCGGGAGAGTGTGGGGTGGATGGGGTTCCTATGGCCAGGATCCTCACTGAACTTCCACCACTCTGTGATGGAACTGGCCTGTTGCTGGGCTACAGCTTCCACAGAGGCACTCAGAAAGGAAGTCCTGAGCTCAGTTTACATGTTAACACCTGTGGATGCCTCCCCTATAGAGCTGCAAGTGCAAAGCAAGGACGAAACATTGAAGCCGAGGTTTGGCAACCAGAATAACGTCTTTCTTTCACCACCAACAGCACGGAAGCACGGAGACTGCATTGAGTGGATGTGGTCATACACCTTTTGACTCATGGACCAGTGATGTCTGGCTCTCATGGCACCTGGAGAACTTGGCCTGGAAGCTGGACTCCTGTATATCCTGTCATAAGCGCTGTGTGGCCACCAGAGATCACAGTTTTCTATCCTGCACGTCCAGAAGGTAGGAGCATCTTACCGGGGAGTTTGTTTTTATTGTTGTGGCCCGTGCGTGCAGCTCCATTAGCACTGCATACAGACCCTTCAGTCGACCACATGAGGAAAAGAGTACAGTGATGGTATACTAGACCTAGAAGGGAGCACGTGCCTGCTACATTCCTACACAGATCCACCCTCATGCATGCACCCTACCTGAAGGACAAGAATTTACCTTTGCTGGTGGCTTTAAAACATGTGTTTTATCGCCCCCTAAAGGCTTTATGCATTGGGAACTTCCTCTGGCTTGAGGATTATTGTAACTTTTGTTATTACGAACCTAATGTGGCTTGACGATTATTATGATTTTCGGTCATTGAATCAAGATCTTGCTGTATCTGAATTCTCAGTATCATGAAGTTTCTATTATCTTCTCTTGCTACTTTGGCATGTGTTGACAGTGCTGCAGTTTTGTTTTTTTTTTGTGCTTTGACCATTGGGAAAGATTTACATAGTGTGTTTTATGAGACGATCATACTGGAGAGTATAGGATGGGGTGAATGGGTTCCTATGGTGAAGTTCCTCTTTGAACATCAACCACTTTGTGATGTAACTGGCCTGTTGCTAGGCTACATCTTCAACAGACTGTGTCACAATGGAAACTCTGAGCTCAGTGTACATGTTAACACCTACGGATGCCTACCCTCTTCAACTGTAAGTACAAACCAGGGAAGAATCACTGAAGAGATGTTGGGCCAAGAGAATAAAATCTTGCTGCCAGCGGCGACGTCACGGTACCCGGGAGATTTCTTTCACTGGACGTGGCAGTGGAAATTTGGACACGTGGAAGAATGGCTGCCCCAACTGGCAACTTGTTGACAGGGCCTGGAAGCTGGCCCCATGTCTATTCCTGTCTTAATACCTGGGGGGCCAAAAAAGTTCACATAACTTACCGTTAAGAGCCGGAGAATAGGACCATCTTACGGAGTGTTCTGTTTTCCCATTGTGGCGTGTACACGCACCTCCAGTTGCACTGCATACAGACCCTTCAGTAAACCCACATGGGGACAAAAGTAAAATAGTGCTGTACCAGACCTTGATGGGGCTGTCTGCCTCCTGCATTCCGACCGCAGTTTCACTCTCATGCGTGCATCCTACCTGAGGAGCAAAATTTACATTGGATGATGGCTTCGAAACGTGTGTCTCATTGACCCCAAAGACTTTATGCATTGGGAACTTCCCTTGGATTGAGGATCATTATAACTGTTGTTATTTGTAACCTAATCTGGCTTGAGGATTATTATAATTTATGTTACCGTTATCAAAATCTTGGTTCATCTCGTTTCTTAGATCTGTTAGTTGCTGTTGTTCACTCTTGCTGTATTGGCGCGTGTTTACAGTGGTCAAGCTTTTTTTTGCACAGGGACCATTGCGGAAGATTTAAGGAGTGTGGATGGTAAGGCGAAAATACTGGAGTGGGTTTGTTTGGGGAAAATGCGTTCCTGTGGAGAAAATCCTTTGAACGTCAACCAGTTTGTGATGAAACTGGCCTGTTGCTCGGCCACATCTTCAACAGTGAAACTCACAAAGGAAGCCTGAGCTCAGTGTACATGTTAGCACGTATGGATGCCTCCGCTATGCAAGTGCAAGTAGAAACCAAGGAAGAATCACTGAAGCAGAGGTTTGGCATCAGAATATCATCTTGCTGCCAGCGCCCACTTCACAGGACCCGGGAGAGTCCACTGATTGGACGTGGCAAAGGAACTGTCGGCACATGGACCAAATGGCTGGCTCAACTGCCACCTTGGTGACAAGGCCTCAAGTGTACTCCTTCCTGTCCTAATAGCTGTGCGGCCACCAAAGTTCACAATCGCTTATCCTGAATGGCCAGAATGTAGGAGCATCTCAGCGGGGTGTTCTGTGTTATCACTATGACCTTTGCATGCACCTCCAGTCGCACTATACATAAAGCCTTCGGTGAACCTGACGTGGAAAGAATTAAAAGTATGGTACACTACACCTTGAAGGGGCCGCCTGCCTGCTATAGTCCTTTCACAGATCCGCTCTCATGCACGCATCCAACATGAAGGACAAGATTTGCCTGTGTTGGTGGCGTTAAAGCATGTGTCTCATGGCCCCAATACCCTTCTTTGCATTGGGAACGTCCATGGATTGAGGATTATTGTAACCTTTGTTTTTAGTAAACTCATCTGGCTTGAGTCTTACAATTTTTGTTACGTGTTTCAAAGTCTTGCACTATCTCAATTCTCATGATGTCTAAGTTGCTGTTATATTCTCTTGCTCTTGTGCCTGTGTTACGCTGCTCTAGCTTTCCCACCCTGGGACCGTGGTGGAAGGTTTAGAGAGTAGGGATTGCAGGTCCAGAATATTGGAGCGGGAGAGTGTGGGGTGGATGGGGTTCCTATGGCCAGGATCCTCACTGAACTTCCACCACTCTGTGATGGAACTGGCCTGTTGCTGGGCTACAGCTTCCACAGAGGCACTCAGAAAGGAAGTCCTGAGCTCAGTTTACATGTTAACACCTGTGGATGCCTCCCCTATAGAGCTGCAAGTGCAAAGCAAGGACGAAACATTGAAGCCGAGGTTTGGCAACCAGAATAACGTCTTTCTTTCACCACCAACAGCACGGAAGCACGGAGACTGCATTGAGTGGATGTGGTCATACACCTTTTGACTCATGGACCAGTGATGTCTGGCTCTCATGGCACCTGGAGAACTTGGCCTGGAAGCTGGACTCCTGTATATCCTGTCATAAGCGCTGTGTGGCCACCAGAGATCACAGTTTTCTATCCTGCACGTCCAGAAGGTAGGAGCATCTTACCGGGGAGTTTGTTTTTATTGTTGTGGCCCGTGCGTGCAGCTCCAGTAGCACTGCATACAGACCCTTCAGTCGACCACATGAGGAAAAGAGTACAGTGATGGTATACTAGACCTAGAAGGGAGCACGTGCCTGCTACATTCCTACACAGATCCACCCTCATGCATGCACCCTACCTGAAGGACAAGAATTTACCTTTGCTGGTGGCTTTAAAACATGTGTTTTATCGCCCCCTAAAGGCTTTATGCATTGGGAACTTCCTCTGGCTTGAGGATTATTGTAACTTTTGTTATTACGAACCTAATGTGGCTTGACGATTATTATGATTTTCGGTCATTGAATCAAGATCTTGCTGTATCTGAATTCTCAGTATCATGAAGTTTCTATTATCTTCTCTTGCTACTTTGGCATGTGTTGACAGTGCTGCAGTTTTGTTTTTTTTTTTGTGCTTTGACCATTGGGAAAGATTTACATAGTGTGTTTTATGAGACGATCATACTGGAGAGTATAGGATGGGGTGAATGGGTTCCTATGGTGAAGTTCCTCTTTGAACATCAACCACTTTGTGATGTAACTGGCCTGTTGCTAGGCTACATCTTCAACAGACTGTGTCACAATGGAAACTCTGAGCTCAGTGTACATGTTAACACCTACGGATGCCTACCCTCTTCAACTGTAAGTACAAACCAGGGAAGAATCACTGAAGAGATGTTGGGCCAAGAGAATAAAATCTTGCTGCCAGCGGCGACGTCACGGTACCCGGGAGATTTCTTTCACTGGACGTGGCAGTGGAAATTTGGACACGTGGAAGAATGGCTGCCCCAACTGGCAACTTGTTGACAGGGCCTGGAAGCTGGCCCCATGTCTATTCCTGTCTTAATACCTGGGGGGCCAAAAAAGTTCACATAACTTACCGTTAAGAGCCGGAGAATAGGACCATCTTACGGAGTGTTCTGTTTTCCCATTGTGGCGTGTACACGCACCTCCAGTTGCACTGCATACAGACCCTTCAGTAAACCCACATGGGGACAAAAGTAAAATAGTGCTGTACCAGACCTTGATGGGGCTGTCTGCCTCCTGCATTCCGACCGCAGTTTCACTCTCATGCGTGCATCCTACCTGAGGAGCAAAATTTACATTGGATGATGGCTTCGAAACGTGTGTCTCATTGACCCCAAAGACTTTATGCATTGGGAACTTCCCTTGGATTGAGGATCATTATAACTGTTGTTATTTGTAACCTAATCTGGCTTGAGGATTATTATAATTTATGTTACCGTTATCAAAATCTTGGTTCATCTCGTTTCTTAGATCTGTTAGTTGCTGTTGTTCACTCTTGCTGTATTGGCGCGTGTTTACAGTGGTCAAGCTTTTTTTTGCACAGGGACCATTGCGGAAGATTTAAGGAGTGTGGATGGTAAGGCGAAAATACTGGAGTGGGTTTGTTTGGGGAAAATGCGTTCCTGTGGAGAAAATCCTTTGAACGTCAACCAGTTTGTGATGAAACTGGCCTGTTGCTCGGCCACATCTTCAACAGTGAAACTCACAAAGGAAGCCTGAGCTCAGTGTACATGTTAGCACGTATGGATGCCTCCGCTATGCAAGTGCAAGTAGAAACCAAGGAAGAATCACTGAAGCAGAGGTTTGGCATCAGAATATCATCTTGCTGCCAGCGCCCACTTCACAGGACCCGGGAGAGTCCACTGATTGGACGTGGCAAAGGAACTGTCGGCACATGGACCAAATGGCTGGCTCAACTGCCACCTTGGTGACAAGGCCTCAAGTGTACTCCTTCCTGTCCTAATAGCTGTGCGGCCACCAAAGTTCACAATCGCTTATCCTGAATGGCCAGAATGTAGGAGCATCTCAGCGGGGTGTTCTGTGTTATCACTATGACCTTTGCATGCACCTCCAGTCGCACTATACATAAAGCCTTCGGTGAACCTGACGTGGAAAGAATTAAAAGTATGGTACACTACACCTTGAAGGGGCCGCCTGCCTGCTATAGTCCTTTCACAGATCCGCTCTCATGCACGCATCCAACATGAAGGACAAGATTTGCCTGTGTTGGTGGCGTTAAAGCATGTGTCTCATCGCCCCAATACCCTTTTTTGCATTGGGAACGTCCATGGATTGAGGATTATTGTAACCTTTGTTTTCAGTAAACTCATCTGGCTTGAGTCTTACAATTTTTGTTACGTGTTTCAAAGTCTTGCACTATCTCAATTCTCATGATGTCTAAGTTGCTGTTATATTCTCTTGCTCTTGTGCCTGTGTTACGCTGCTCTAGCTTTCCCACCCTGGGACCGTTGTGGAAGATTTAGAGAGTAGGGATTGCAGGTCCAGAATATTGGAGCGGGAGAGTGTGGGGTGGATGGGGTTCCTATGGCCAGGATCCTCACTGAACTTCCACCACTCTGTGATGGAACTGGCCTGTTGCTGGGCTACAGCTTCCACAGAGGCACTCAGAAAGGAAGTCCTGAGCTCAGTTTACATGTTAACACCTGTGGATGCCTCCCCTATAGAGCTGCAAGTGCAAAGCAAGGACGAAACATTGAAGCCGAGGTTTGGCAACCAGAATAACGTCTTTCTTTCACCACCAACAGCACGGAAGCACGGAGACTGCATTGAGTGGATGTGGTCATACACCTTTTGACTCATGGACCAGTGATGTCTGGCTCTCATGGCACCTGGAGAACTTGGCCTGGAAGCTGGACTCCTGTATATCCTGTCATAAGCGCTGTGTGGCCACCAGAGATCACAGTTTTGTATCCTGCACGTCCAGAAGGTAGGAGCATCTTACCGGGGAGTTTGTTTTTATTGTTGTGGCCCGTGCGTGCAGCTCCAGTAGCACTGCATACAGACCCTTCAGTCGACCACATGAGGAAAAGAGTACAGTGATGGTATACTAGACCTAGAAGGGAGCACGTGCCTGCTACATTCCTACACAGATCCACCCTCATGCATGCATCCTACCTGAAGGACAAGAATTTACCTTTGCTGGTGGCTTTAAAACATGTGTTTTATCGCCCCCTAAAGGCTTTATGCATTGGGAACTTCCTCTGGCTTGAGGATTATTGTAACTTTTGTTATTACGAACCTAATGTGGCTTGACGATTATTATGATTTTCGGTCATTGAATCAAGATCTTGCTGTATCTGAATTCTCAGTATCATGAAGTTTCTATTATCTTCTCTTGCTACTTTGGCATGTGTTGACAGTGCTGCAGTTTTGTTTTTTTTTTTGTGCTTTGACCATTGGGAAAGATTTACATAGTGTGTTTTATGAGACGATCATACTGGAGAGTATAGGATGGGGTGAATGGGTTCCTATGGTGAAGTTCCTCTTTGAACATCAACCACTTTGTGATGTAACTGGCCTGTTGCTAGGCTACATCTTCAACAGACTGTGTCACAATGGAAACTCTGAGCTCAGTGTACATGTTAACACCTACGGATGCCTACCCTCTTCAACTGTAAGTACAAACCAGGGAAGAATCACTGAAGAGATGTTGGGCCAAGAGAATAAAATCTTGCTGCCAGCGGCGACGTCACGGTACCCGGGAGATTTCTTTCACTGGACGTGGCAGTGGAAATTTGGACACGTGGAAGAATGGCTGCCCCAACTGGCAACTTGTTGACAGGGCCTGGAAGCTGGCCCCATGTCTATTCCTGTCTTAATACCTGGGGGGCCAAAAAAGTTCACATAACTTACCGTTAAGAGCCGGAGAATAGGACCATCTTACGGAGTGTTCTGTTTTCCCATTGTGGCGTGTACACGCACCTCCAGTTGCACTGCATACAGACCCTTCAGTAAACCCACATGGGGACAAAAGTAAAATAGTGCTGTACCAGACCTTGATGGGGCTGTCTGCCTCCTGCATTCCGACCGCAGTTTCACTCTCATGCGTGCATCCTACCTGAGGAGCAAAATTTACATTGGATGATGGCTTCGAAACGTGTGTCTCATTGACCCCAGAGACTTTATGCATTGGGAACTTCCCTTGGATTGAGGATCATTATAACTGTTGTTATTTGTAACCTAATCTGGCTTGAGGATTATTATAATTTATGTTACCGTTATCAAAATCTTGGTTCATCTCGTTTCTTAGATCTGTTAGTTGCTGTTGTTCACTCTTGCTGTATTGGCGCGTGTTTACAGTGGTCAAGCTTTTTTTTGCACAGGGACCATTGCGGAAGATTTAAGGAGTGTGGATGGTAAGGCGAAAATACTGGAGTGGGTTTGTTTGGGGAAAATGCGTTCCTGTGGAGAAAATCCTTTGAACGTCAACCAGTTTGTGATGAAACTGGCCTGTTGCTCGGCCACATCTTCAACAGTGAAACTCACAAAGGAAGCCTGAGCTCAGTGTACATGTTAGCACGTATGGATGCCTCCGCTATGCAAGTGCAAGTAGAAACCAAGGAAGAATCACTGAAGCAGAGGTTTGGCATCAGAATATCATCTTGCTGCCAGCGCCCACTTCACAGGACCCGGGAGAGTCCACTGATTGGACGTGGCAAAGGAACTGTCGGCACATGGACCAAATGGCTGGCTCAACTGCCACCTTGGTGACAAGGCCTCAAGTGTACTCCTTCCTGTCCTAATAGCTGTGCGGCCACCAAAGTTCACAATCACTTATCCTGAATGGCCAGAATGTAGGAGCATCTCACCGGGGTGTTCTGTGTTATCACTATGACCTTTGCATGCACCTCCAGTAGCACTATACATAAAGCCTTCGGTGAACCTGACGTGGAAAGAATTAAAAGTATGGTACACTACACCTTGAAGGGGCCGCCTGCCTGCTATAGTCCTTTCACAGATCCGCTCTCATGCACGCATCCAACATGAAGGACAAGATTTGCCTGTGTTGGTGGCGTTAAAGCATGTGTCTCATCGCCCCAATACCCTTTTTTGCATTGGGAACGTCCATGGATTGAGGATTATTGTAACCTTTGTTTTCAGTAAACTCATCTGGCTTGAGTCTTACAATTTTTGTTACGTGTTTCAAAGTCTTGCACTATCTCAATTCTCATGATGTCTAAGTTGCTGTTATATTCTCTTGCTCTTGTGCCTGTGTTACGCTGCTCTAGCTTTCCCACCCTGGGACCGTTGTGGAAGATTTAGAGAGTAGGGATTGCAGGTCCAGAATATTGGAGCGGGAGAGTGTGGGGTGGATGGGGTTCCTATGGCCAGGATCCTCACTGAACTTCCACCACTCTGTGATGGAACTGGCCTGTTGCTGGGCTACAGCTTCCACAGAGGCACTCAGAAAGGAAGTCCTGAGCTCAGTTTACATGTTAACACCTGTGGATGCCTCCCCTATAGAGCTGCAAGTGCAAAGCAAGGACGAAACATTGAAGCCGAGGTTTGGCAACCAGAATAACGTCTTTCTTTCACCACCAACAGCACGGAAGCACGGAGACTGCATTGAGTGGATGTGGTCATACACCTTTTGACTCATGGACCAGTGATGTCTGGCTCTCATGGCACCTGGAGAACTTGGCCTGGAAGCTGGACTCCTGTATATCCTGTCATAAGCGCTGTGTGGCCACCAGAGATCACAGTTTTGTATCCTGCACGTCCAGAAGGTAGGAGCATCTTACCGGGGAGTTTGTTTTTATTGTTGTGGCCCGTGCGTGCAGCTCCAGTAGCACTGCATACAGACCCTTCAGTCGACCACATGAGGAAAAGAGTACAGTGATGGTATACTAGACCTAGAAGGGAGCACGTGCCTGCTACATTCCTACACAGATCCACCCTCATGCATGCATCCTACCTGAAGGACAAGAATTTACCTTTGCTGGTGGCTTTAAAACATGTGTTTTATCGCCCCCTAAAGGCTTTATGCATTGGGAACTTCCTCTGGCTTGAGGATTATTGTAACTTTTGTTATTACGAACCTAATGTGGCTTGACGATTATTATGATTTTCGGTCATTGAATCAAGATCTTGCTGTATCTGAATTCTCAGTATCATGAAGTTTCTATTATCTTCTCTTGCTACTTTGGCATGTGTTGACAGTGCTGCAGTTTTGTTTTTTTTTTTGTGCTTTGACCATTGGGAAAGATTTACATAGTGTGTTTTATGAGACGATCATACTGGAGAGTATAGGATGGGGTGAATGGGTTCCTATGGTGAAGTTCCTCTTTGAACATCAACCACTTTGTGATGTAACTGGCCTGTTGCTAGGCTACATCTTCAACAGACTGTGTCACAATGGAAACTCTGAGCTCAGTGTACATGTTAACACCTACGGATGCCTACCCTCTTCAACTGTAAGTACAAACCAGGGAAGAATCACTGAAGAGATGTTGGGCCAAGAGAATAAAATCTTGCTGCCAGCGGCGACGTCACGGTACCCGGGAGATTTCTTTCACTGGACGTGGCAGTGGAAATTTGGACACGTGGAAGAATGGCTGCCCCAACTGGCAACTTGTTGACAGGGCCTGGAAGCTGGCCCCATGTCTATTCCTGTCTTAATACCTGGGGGGCCAAAAAAGTTCACATAACTTACCGTTAAGAGCCGGAAAATAGGACCATCTTACGGAGTGTTCTGTTTTCCCATTGTGGCGTGTACACGCACCTCCAGTTGCACTGCATACAGACCCTTCAGTAAACCCACATGGGGACAAAAGTAAAATAGTGCTGTACCAGACCTTGATGGGGCTGTCTGCCTCCTGCATTCCGACCGCAGTTTCACTCTCATGCGTGCATCCTACCTGAGGAGCAAAATTTACATTGGATGATGGCTTCGAAACGTGTGTCTCATTGACCCCAGAGACTTTATGCATTGGGAACTTCCCTTGGATTGAGGATCATTATAACTGTTGTTATTTGTAACCTAATCTGGCTTGAGGATTATTATAATTTATGTTACCGTTATCAAAATCTTGGTTCATCTCGTTTCTTAGATCTGTTAGTTGCTGTTGTTCACTCTTGCTGTATTGGCGCGTGTTTACAGTGGTCAAGCTTTTTTTTGCACAGGGACCATTGCGGAAGATTTAAGGAGTGTGGATGGTAAGGCGAAAATACTGGAGTGGGTTTGTTTGGGGAAAATGCGTTCCTGTGGAGAAAATCCTTTGAACGTCAACCAGTTTGTGATGAAACTGGCCTGTTGCTCGGCCACATCTTCAACAGTGAAACTCACAAAGGAAGCCTGAGCTCAGTGTACATGTTAGCACGTATGGATGCCTCCGCTATGCAAGTGCAAGTAGAAACCAAGGAAGAATCACTGAAGCAGAGGTTTGGCATCAGAATATCATCTTGCTGCCAGCGCCCACTTCACAGGACCCGGGAGAGTCCACTGATTGGACGTGGCAAAGGAACTGTCGGCACATGGACCAAATGGCTGGCTCAACTGCCACCTTGGTGACAAGGCCTCAAGTGTACTCCTTCCTGTCCTAATAGCTGTGCGGCCACCAAAGTTCACAATCGCTTATCCTGAATGGCCAGAATGTAGGAGCATCTCAGCGGGGTGTTCTGTGTTATCACTATGACCTTTGCATGCACCTCCAGTAGCACTATACATAAAGCCTTCGGTGAACCTGACGTGGAAAGAATTAAAAGTATGGTACACTACACCTTGAAGGGGCCGCCTGCCTGCTATAGTCCTTTCACAGATCCGCTCTCATGCACGCATCCAACATGAAGGACAAGATTTGCCTGTGTTGGTGGCGTTAAAGCATGTGTCTCATCGCCCCAATACCCTTTTTTGCATTGGGAACGTCCATGGATTGAGGATTATTGTAACCTTTGTTTTCAGTAAACTCATCTGGCTTGAGTCTTACAATTTTTGTTACGTGTTTCAAAGTCTTGCACTATCTCAATTCTCATGATGTCTAAGTTGCTGTTATATTCTCTTGCTCTTGTGCCTGTGTTACGCTGCTCTAGCTTTCCCACCCTGGGACCGTTGTGGAAGATTTAGAGAGTAGGGATTGCAGGTCCAGAATATTGGAGCGGGAGAGTGTGGGGTGGATGGGGTTCCTATGGCCAGGATCCTCACTGAACTTCCACCACTCTGTGATGGAACTGGCCTGTTGCTGGGCTACAGCTTCCACAGAGGCACTCAGAAAGGAAGTCCTGAGCTCAGTTTACATGTTAACACCTGTGGATGCCTCCCCTATAGAGCTGCAAGTGCAAAGCAAGGACGAAACATTGAAGCCGAGGTTTGGCAACCAGAATAACGTCTTTCTTTCACCACCAACAGCACGGAAGCACGGAGACTGCATTGAGTGGATGTGGTCATACACCTTTTGACTCATGGACCAGTGATGTCTGGCTCTCATGGCACCTGGAGAACTTGGCCTGGAAGCTGGACTCCTGTATATCCTGTCATAAGCGCTGTGTGGCCACCAGAGATCACAGTTTTGTATCCTGCACGTCCAGAAGGTAGGAGCATCTTACCGGGGAGTTTGTTTTTATTGTTGTGGCCCGTGCGTGCAGCTCCAGTAGCACTGCATACAGACCCTTCAGTCGACCACATGAGGAAAAGAGTACAGTGATGGTATACTAGACCTAGAAGGGAGCACGTGCCTGCTACATTCCTACACAGATCCACCCTCATGCATGCATCCTACCTGAAGGACAAGAATTTACCTTTGCTGGTGGCTTTAAAACATGTGTTTTATCGCCCCCTAAAGGCTTTATGCATTGGGAACTTCCTCTGGCTTGAGGATTATTGTAACTTTTGTTATTACGAACCTAATGTGGCTTGACGATTATTATGATTTTCGGTCATTGAATCAAGATCTTGCTGTATCTGAATTCTCAGTATCATGAAGTTTCTATTATCTTCTCTTGCTACTTTGGCATGTGTTGACAGTGCTGCAGTTTTGTTTTTTTTTTTGTGCTTTGACCATTGGGAAAGATTTACATAGTGTGTTTTATGAGACGATCATACTGGAGAGTATAGGATGGGGTGAATGGGTTCCTATGGTGAAGTTCCTCTTTGAACATCAACCACTTTGTGATGTAACTGGCCTGTTGCTAGGCTACATCTTCAACAGACTGTGTCACAATGGAAACTCTGAGCTCAGTGTACATGTTAACACCTACGGATGCCTACCCTCTTCAACTGTAAGTACAAACCAGGGAAGAATCACTGAAGAGATGTTGGGCCAAGAGAATAAAATCTTGCTGCCAGCGGCGACGTCACGGTACCCGGGAGATTTCTTTCACTGGACGTGGCAGTGGAAATTTGGACACGTGGAAGAATGGCTGCCCCAACTGGCAACTTGTTGACAGGGCCTGGAAGCTGGCCCCATGTCTATTCCTGTCTTAATACCTGGGGGGCCAAAAAAGTTCACATAACTTACCGTTAAGAGCCGGAAAATAGGACCATCTTACGGAGTGTTCTGTTTTCCCATTGTGGCGTGTACACGCACCTCCAGTTGCACTGCATACAGACCCTTCAGTAAACCCACATGGGGACAAAAGTAAAATAGTGCTGTACCAGACCTTGATGGGGCTGTCTGCCTCCTGCATTCCGACCGCAGTTTCACTCTCATGCGTGCATCCTACCTGAGGAGCAAAATTTACATTGGATGATGGCTTCGAAACGTGTGTCTCATTGACCCCAGAGACTTTATGCATTGGGAACTTCCCTTGGATTGAGGATCATTATAACTGTTGTTATTTGTAACCTAATCTGGCTTGAGGATTATTATAATTTATGTTACCGTTATCAAAATCTTGGTTCATCTCGTTTCTTAGATCTGTTAGTTGCTGTTGTTCACTCTTGCTGTATTGGCGCGTGTTTACAGTGGTCAAGCTTTTTTTTGCACAGGGACCATTGCGGAAGATTTAAGGAGTGTGGATGGTAAGGCGAAAATACTGGAGTGGGTTTGTTTGGGGAAAATGCGTTCCTGTGGAGAAAATCCTTTGAACGTCAACCAGTTTGTGATGAAACTGGCCTGTTGCTCGGCCACATCTTCAACAGTGAAACTCACAAAGGAAGCCTGAGCTCAGTGTACATGTTAGCACGTATGGATGCCTCCGCTATGCAAGTGCAAGTAGAAACCAAGGAAGAATCACTGAAGCAGAGGTTTGGCATCAGAATATCATCTTGCTGCCAGCGCCCACTTCACAGGACCCGGGAGAGTCCACTGATTGGACGTGGCAAAGGAACTGTCGGCACATGGACCAAATGGCTGGCTCAACTGCCACCTTGGTGACAAGGCCTCAAGTGTACTCCTTCCTGTCCTAATAGCTGTGCGGCCACCAAAGTTCACAATCACTTATCCTGAATGGCCAGAATGTAGGAGCATCTCAGCGGGGTGTTCTGTGTTATCACTATGACCTTTGCATGCACCTCCAGTCGCACTATACATAAAGCCTTCGGTGAACCTGACGTGGAAAGAATTAAAAGTATGGTACACTACACCTTGAAGGGGCCGCCTGCCTGCTATAGTCCTTTCACAGATCCGCTCTCATGCACGCATCCAACATGAAGGACAAGATTTGCCTGTGTTGGTGGCGTTAAAGCATGTGTCTCATCGCCCCAATACCCTTTTTTGCATTGGGAACGTCCATGGATTGAGGATTATTGTAACCTTTGTTTTCAGTAAACTCATCTGGCTTGAGTCTTACAATTTTTGTTACGTGTTTCAAAGTCTTGCACTATCTCAATTCTCATGATGTCTAAGTTGCTGTTATATTCTCTTGCTCTTGTGCCTGTGTTACGCTGCTCTAGCTTTCCCACCCTGGGACCGTTGTGGAAGATTTAGAGAGTAGGGATTGCAGGTCCAGAATATTGGAGCGGGAGAGTGTGGGGTGGATGGGGTTCCTATGGCCAGGATCCTCACTGAACTTCCACCACTCTGTGATGGAACTGGCCTGTTGCTGGGCTACAGCTTCCACAGAGGCACTCAGAAAGGAAGTCCTGAGCTCAGTTTACATGTTAACACCTGTGGATGCCTCCCCTATAGAGCTGCAAGTGCAAAGCAAGGACGAAACATTGAAGCCGAGGTTTGGCAACCAGAATAACGTCTTTCTTTCACCACCAACAGCACGGAAGCACGGAGACTGCATTGAGTGGATGTGGTCATACACCTTTTGACTCATGGACCAGTGATGTCTGGCTCTCATGGCACCTGGAGAACTTGGCCTGGAAGCTGGACTCCTGTATATCCTGTCATAAGCGCTGTGTGGCCACCAGAGATCACAGTTTTGTATCCTGCACGTCCAGAAGGTAGGAGCATCTTACCGGGGAGTTTGTTTTTATTGTTGTGGCCCGTGCGTGCAGCTCCAGTAGCACTGCATACAGACCCTTCAGTCGACCACATGAGGAAAAGAGTACAGTGATGGTATACTAGACCTAGAAGGGAGCACGTGCCTGCTACATTCCTACACAGATCCACCCTCATGCATGCATCCTACCTGAAGGACAAGAATTTACCTTTGCTGGTGGCTTTAAAACATGTGTTTTATCGCCCCCTAAAGGCTTTATGCATTGGGAACTTCCTCTGGCTTGAGGATTATTGTAACTTTTGTTATTACGAACCTAATGTGGCTTGACGATTATTATGATTTTCGGTCATTGAATCAAGATCTTGCTGTATCTGAATTCTCAGTATCATGAAGTTTCTATTATCTTCTCTTGCTACTTTGGCATGTGTTGACAGTGCTGCAGTTTTGTTTTTTTTTTTGTGCTTTGACCATTGGGAAAGATTTACATAGTGTGTTTTATGAGACGATCATACTGGAGAGTATAGGATGGGGTGAATGGGTTCCTATGGTGAAGTTCCTCTTTGAACATCAACCACTTTGTGATGTAACTGGCCTGTTGCTAGGCTACATCTTCAACAGACTGTGTCACAATGGAAACTCTGAGCTCAGTGTACATGTTAACACCTACGGATGCCTACCCTCTTCAACTGTAAGTACAAACCAGGGAAGAATCACTGAAGAGATGTTGGGCCAAGAGAATAAAATCTTGCTGCCAGCGGCGACGTCACGGTACCCGGGAGATTTCTTTCACTGGACGTGGCAGTGGAAATTTGGACACGTGGAAGAATGGCTGCCCCAACTGGCAACTTGTTGACAGGGCCTGGAAGCTGGCCCCATGTCTATTCCTGTCTTAATACCTGGGGGGCCAAAAAAGTTCACATAACTTACCGTTAAGAGCCGGAAAATAGGACCATCTTACGGAGTGTTCTGTTTTCCCATTGTGGCGTGTACACGCACCTCCAGTTGCACTGCATACAGACCCTTCAGTAAACCCACATGGGGACAAAAGTAAAATAGTGCTGTACCAGACCTTGATGGGGCTGTCTGCCTCCTGCATTCCGACCGCAGTTTCACTCTCATGCGTGCATCCTACCTGAGGAGCAAAATTTACATTGGATGATGGCTTCGAAACGTGTGTCTCATTGACCCCAGAGACTTTATGCATTGGGAACTTCCCTTGGATTGAGGATCATTATAACTGTTGTTATTTGTAACCTAATCTGGCTTGAGGATTATTATAATTTATGTTACCGTTATCAAAATCTTGGTTCATCTCGTTTCTTAGATCTGTTAGTTGCTGTTGTTCACTCTTGCTGTATTGGCGCGTGTTTACAGTGGTCAAGCTTTTTTTTGCACAGGGACCATTGCGGAAGATTTAAGGAGTGTGGATGGTAAGGCGAAAATACTGGAGTGGGTTTGTTTGGGGAAAATGCGTTCCTGTGGAGAAAATCCTTTGAACGTCAACCAGTTTGTGATGAAACTGGCCTGTTGCTCGGCCACATCTTCAACAGTGAAACTCACAAAGGAAGCCTGAGCTCAGTGTACATGTTAGCACGTATGGATGCCTCCGCTATGCAAGTGCAAGTAGAAACCAAGGAAGAATCACTGAAGCAGAGGTTTGGCATCAGAATATCATCTTGCTGCCAGCGCCCACTTCACAGGACCCGGGAGAGTCCACTGATTGGACGTGGCAAAGGAACTGTCGGCACATGGACCAAATGGCTGGCTCAACTGCCACCTTGGTGACAAGGCCTCAAGTGTACTCCTTCCTGTCCTAATAGCTGTGCGGCCACCAAAGTTCACAATCACTTATCCTGAATGGCCAGAATGTAGGAGCATCTCACCGGGGTGTTCTGTGTTATCACTATGACCTTTGCATGCACCTCCAGTAGCACTATACATAAAGCCTTCGGTGAACCTGACGTGGAAAGAATTAAAAGTATGGTACACTACACCTTGAAGGGGCCGCCTGCCTGCTATAGTCCTTTCACAGATCCGCTCTCATGCACGCATCCAACATGAAGGACAAGATTTGCCTGTGTTGGTGGCGTTAAAGCATGTGTCTCATCGCCCCAATACCCTTTTTTGCATTGGGAACGTCCATGGATTGAGGATTATTGTAACCTTTGTTTTCAGTAAACTCATCTGGCTTGAGTCTTACAATTTTTGTTACGTGTTTCAAAGTCTTGCACTATCTCAATTCTCATGATGTCTAAGTTGCTGTTATATTCTCTTGCTCTTGTGCCTGTGTTACGCTGCTCTAGCTTTCCCACCCTGGGACCGTTGTGGAAGATTTAGAGAGTAGGGATTGCAGGTCCAGAATATTGGAGCGGGAGAGTGTGGGGTGGATGGGGTTCCTATGGCCAGGATCCTCACTGAACTTCCACCACTCTGTGATGGAACTGGCCTGTTGCTGGGCTACAGCTTCCACAGAGGCACTCAGAAAGGAAGTCCTGAGCTCAGTTTACATGTTAACACCTGTGGATGCCTCCCCTATAGAGCTGCAAGTGCAAAGCAAGGACGAAACATTGAAGCCGAGGTTTGGCAACCAGAATAACGTCTTTCTTTCACCACCAACAGCACGGAAGCACGGAGACTGCATTGAGTGGATGTGGTCATACACCTTTTGACTCATGGACCAGTGATGTCTGGCTCTCATGGCACCTGGAGAACTTGGCCTGGAAGCTGGACTCCTGTATATCCTGTCATAAGCGCTGTGTGGCCACCAGAGATCACAGTTTTGTATCCTGCACGTCCAGAAGGTAGGAGCATCTTACCGGGGAGTTTGTTTTTATTGTTGTGGCCCGTGCGTGCAGCTCCAGTAGCACTGCATACAGACCCTTCAGTCGACCACATGAGGAAAAGAGTACAGTGATGGTATACTAGACCTAGAAGGGAGCACGTGCCTGCTACATTCCTACACAGATCCACCCTCATGCATGCATCCTACCTGAAGGACAAGAATTTACCTTTGCTGGTGGCTTTAAAACATGTGTTTTATCGCCCCCTAAAGGCTTTATGCATTGGGAACTTCCTCTGGCTTGAGGATTATTGTAACTTTTGTTATTACGAACCTAATGTGGCTTGACGATTATTATGATTTTCGGTCATTGAATCAAGATCTTGCTGTATCTGAATTCTCAGTATCATGAAGTTTCTATTATCTTCTCTTGCTACTTTGGCATGTGTTGACAGTGCTGCAGTTTTGTTTTTTTTTTTGTGCTTTGACCATTGGGAAAGATTTACATAGTGTGTTTTATGAGACGATCATACTGGAGAGTATAGGATGGGGTGAATGGGTTCCTATGGTGAAGTTCCTCTTTGAACATCAACCACTTTGTGATGTAACTGGCCTGTTGCTAGGCTACATCTTCAACAGACTGTGTCACAATGGAAACTCTGAGCTCAGTGTACATGTTAACACCTACGGATGCCTACCCTCTTCAACTGTAAGTACAAACCAGGGAAGAATCACTGAAGAGATGTTGGGCCAAGAGAATAAAATCTTGCTGCCAGCGGCGACGTCACGGTACCCGGGAGATTTCTTTCACTGGACGTGGCAGTGGAAATTTGGACACGTGGAAGAATGGCTGCCCCAACTGGCAACTTGTTGACAGGGCCTGGAAGCTGGCCCCATGTCTATTCCTGTCTTAATACCTGGGGGGCCAAAAAAGTTCACATAACTTACCGTTAAGAGCCGGAAAATAGGACCATCTTACGGAGTGTTCTGTTTTCCCATCGTGGCGTGTTCACGCACCTCCAGTTGCACTGCATACAGACCCTTCAGTAAACCCACATGGGGACAAAAGTAAAATAGTGCTGTACCAGACCTTGATGGGGCTGTCTGCCTCCTGCATTCCGACCGCAGTTTCACTCTCATGCGTGCATCCTACCTGAGGAGCAAAATTTACATTGGATGATGGCTTCGAAACGTGTGTCTCATTGACCCCAAAGACTTTATGCATTGGGAACTTCCCTTGGATTGAGGATCATTATAACTGTTGTTATTTGTAACCTAATCTGGCTTGAGGATTATTATAATTTATGTTACCGTTATCAAAATCTTGGTTCATCTCGTTTCTTAGATCTGTTAGTTGCTGTTGTTCACTCTTGCTGTATTGGCGCGTGTTTACAGTGGTCAAGCTTTTTTTTGCACAGGGACCATTGCGGAAGATTTAAGGAGTGTGGATGGTAAGGCGAAAATACTGGAGTGGGTTTGTTTGGGGAAAATGCGTTCCTGTGGAGAAAATCCTTTGAACGTCAACCAGTTTGTGATGAAACTGGCCTGTTGCTCGGCCACATCTTCAACAGTGAAACTCACAAAGGAAGCCTGAGCTCAGTGTACATGTTAGCACGTACGGATGCCTCCGCTATGCAAGTGGAAGTAGAAACCAAGGAAGAATCACTGAAGCAGAGGTTTGGCATCAGAATATCATCTTGCTGCCAGCGCCCACTTCACAGGACCCAGGAGAGTCCACTGATTGGACGTGGCAAAGGAACTGTCGGCACATGCACCAAATTCCTGGCTCAACTGCCACCTTGGTGACAAGGCCTCAAGTGTACTCCTTCCTGTCCTAATAGCTGTGCGGCCACCAAAGTTCACAATCACTTATCCTGAATGGCCAGAATGTAGGAGCATCTCAGCGGGGTGTTCTGTGTTATCACTATGACCTTTGCATGCACCTCCAGTAGCACTATACATAAAGCCTTCGGTGAACCTGACGTGGAAAGAATTAAAAGTATGGTACACTACACCTTGAAGGGGCCGCCTGCCTGCTATAGTCCTTTCACAGATCCGCTCTCATGCACGCATCCAACATGAAGGACAAGATATGCCTGTGTTGGTGGCGTTAAAGCATGTGTCTCATCGCCCCAATACCCTTTTTTGCATTGGGAACGTCCATGGATTGAGGATTATTGTAACCTTTGTTTTCAGTAAACTCATCTGGCTTGAGTCTTACAATTTTTGTTACGTGTTTCAAAGTCTTGCACTATCTCAATTCTCATGATGTCTAAGTTGCTGTTATATTCTCTTGCTCTTGTGCCTGTGTTACGCTGCTCTAGCTTTCCCACCCTGGGACCGTTGTGGAAGATTTAGAGAGTAGGGATTGCAGGTCCAGAATATTGGAGCGGGAGAGTGTGGGGTGGATGGGGTTCCTATGGCCAGGATCCTCACTGAACTTCCACCACTCTGTGATGGAACTGGCCTGTTGCTGGGCTACAGCTTCCACAGAGGCACTCAGAAAGGAAGTCCTGAGCTCAGTTTACATGTTAACACCTGTGGATGCCTCCCCTATAGAGCTGCAAGTGCAAAGCAAGGACGAAACATTGAAGCCGAGGTTTGGCAACCAGAATAACGTCTTTCTTTCACCACCAACAGCACGGAAGCACGGAGACTGCATTGAGTGGATGTGGTCATACACCTTTTGACTCATGGACCAGTGATGTCTGGCTCTCATGGCACCTGGAGAACTTGGCCTGGAAGCTGGACTCCTGTATATCCTGTCATAAGCGCTGTGTGGCCACCAGAGATCACAGTTTTGTATCCTGCACGTCCAGAAGGTAGGAGCATCTTACCGGGGAGTTTGTTTTTATTGTTGTGGCCCGTGCGTGCAGCTCCAGTAGCACTGCATACAGACCCTTCAGTCGACCACATGAGGAAAAGAGTACAGTGATGGTATACTAGACCTAGAAGGGAGCACGTGCCTGCTACATTCCTACACAGATCCACCCTCATGCATGCATCCTACCTGAAGGACAAGAATTTACCTTTGCTGGTGGCTTTAAAACATGTGTTTTATCGCCCCCTAAAGGCTTTATGCATTGGGAACTTCCTCTGGCTTGAGGATTATTGTAACTTTTGTTATTACGAACCTAATGTGGCTTGACGATTATTATGATTTTCGGTCATTGAATCAAGATCTTGCTGTATCTGAATTCTCAGTATCATGAAGTTTCTATTATCTTCTCTTGCTACTTTGGCATGTGTTGACAGTGCTGCAGTTTTGTTTTTTTTTTTTTTGTGCTTTGACCATTGGGAAAGATTTACATAGTGTGTTTTATGAGACGATCATACTGGAGAGTATAGGATGGGGTGAATGGGTTCCTATGGTGAAGTTCCTCTTTGAACATCAACCACTTTGTGATGTAACTGGCCTGTTGCTAGGCTACATCTTCAACAGACTGTGTCACAATGGAAACTCTGAGCTCAGTGTACATGTTAACACCTACGGATGCCTACCCTCTTCAACTGTAAGTACAAACCAGGGAAGAATCACTGAAGAGATGTTGGGCCAAGAGAATAAAATCTTGCTGCCAGCGGCGACGTCACGGTACCCGGGAGATTTCTTTCACTGGACGTGGCAGTGGAAATTTGGACACGTGGAAGAATGGCTGCCCCAACTGGCAACTTGTTGACAGGGCCTGGAAGCTGGCCCCATGTCTATTCCTGTCTTAATACCTGGGGGGCCAAAAAAGTTCACATAACTTACCGTTAAGAGCCGGAGAATAGGACCATCTTACGGAGTGTTCTGTTTTCCCATTGTGGCGTGTACACGCACCTCCAGTTGCACTGCATACAGACCCTTCAGTAAACCCACATGGGGACAAAAGTAAAATAGTGCTGTACCAGACCTTGATGGGGCTGTCTGCCTCCTGCATTCCGACCGCAGTTTCACTCTCATGCGTGCATCCTACCTGAGGAGCAAAATTTACATTGGATGATGGCTTCGAAACGTGTGTCTCATTGACCCCAGAGACTTTATGCATTGGGAACTTCCCTTGGATTGAGGATCATTATAACTGTTGTTATTTGTAACCTAATCTGGCTTGAGGATTATTATAATTTATGTTACCGTTATCAAAATCTTGGTTCATCTCGTTTCTTAGATCTGTTAGTTGCTGTTGTTCACTCTTGCTGTATTGGCGCGTGTTTACAGTGGTCAAGCTTTTTTTTGCACAGGGACCATTGCGGAAGATTTAAGGAGTGTGGATGGTAAGGCGAAAATACTGGAGTGGGTTTGTTTGGGGAAAATGCGTTCCTGTGGAGAAAATCCTTTGAACGTCAACCAGTTTGTGATGAAACTGGCCTGTTGCTCGGCCACATCTTCAACAGTGAAACTCACAAAGGAAGCCTGAGCTCAGTGTACATGTTAGCACGTATGGATGCCCTCCCGCTATGCAAGTGCAAGTAGAAACCGAGGAAGAATCACTGAAGCAGAGGTTTGGCATCAGAATATCATCTTGCTGCCAGCGCCCACCTTCACAGGACCCGGGAGAGTCCACTGATTGGACGTGGCAAAGGAACTGTCGGCACATGGACCAAATGGCTGGCTCAACTGCCACCTTGGTGACAAGGCCTCAAGTGTACTCCTTCCTGTCCTAATAGCTGTGCGGCCACCAAAGTTCACAATCACTTATCCTGAATGGCCAGAATGTAGGAGCATCTCACCGGGGTGTTCTGTGTTATCACTATGACCTTTGCATGCACCTCCAGTCGCACTATACATAAAGCCTTCGGTGAACCTGACGTGGAAAGAATTAAAAGTATGGTACACTACACCTTGAAGGGGCCGCCTGCCTGCTATAGTCCTTTCACAGATCCGCTCTCATGCACGCATCCAACATGAAGGACAAGATTTGCCTGTGTTGGTGGCGTTAAAGCATGTGTCTCATCGCCCCAATACCCTTTTTTGCATTGGGAACGTCCATGGATTGAGGATTATTGTAACCTTTGTTTTCAGTAAACTCATCTGGCTTGAGTCTTACAATTTTTGTTACGTGTTTCAAAGTCTTGCACTATCTCAATTCTCATGATGTCTAAGTTGCTGTTATATTCTCTTGCTCTTGTGCCTGTGTTACGCTGCTCTAGCTTTCCCACCCTGGGACCGTTGTGGAAGATTTAGAGAGTAGGGATTGCAGGTCCAGAATATTGGAGCGGGAGAGTGTGGGGTGGATGGGGTTCCTATGGCCAGGATCCTCACTGAACTTCCACCACTCTGTGATGGAACTGGCCTGTTGCTGGGCTACAGCTTCCACAGAGGCACTCAGAAAGGAAGTCCTGAGCTCAGTTTACATGTTAACACCTGTGGATGCCTCCCCTATAGAGCTGCAAGTGCAAAGCAAGGACGAAACATTGAAGCCGAGGTTTGGCAACCAGAATAACGTCTTTCTTTCACCACCAACAGCACGGAAGCACGGAGACTGCATTGAGTGGATGTGGTCATACACCTTTTGACTCATGGACCAGTGATGTCTGGCTCTCATGGCACCTGGAGAACTTGGCCTGGAAGCTGGACTCCTGTATATCCTGTCATAAGCGCTGTGTGGCCACCAGAGATCACAGTTTTGTACCCTGCACGTCCAGAAGGTAGGAGCATCTTACCGGGGAGTTTGTTTTTATTGTTGTGGCCCGTGCGTGCAGCTCCAGTAGCACTGCATACAGACCCTTCAGTCGACCACATGAGGAAAAGAGTACAGTGATGGTATACTAGACCTAGAAGGGAGCACGTGCCTGCTACATTCCTACACAGATCCACCCTCATGCATGCATCCTACCTGAAGGACAAGAATTTACCTTTGCTGGTGGCTTTAAAACATGTGTTTTATCGCCCCCTAAAGGCTTTATGCATTGGGAACTTCCTCTGGCTTGAGGATTATTGTAACTTTTGTTATTACGAACCTAATGTGGCTTGACGATTATTATGATTTTCGGTCATTGAATCAAGATCTTGCTGTATCTGAATTCTCAGTATCATGAAGTTTCTATTATCTTCTCTTGCTACTTTGGCATGTGTTGACAGTGCTGCAGTTTTGTTTTTTTTTTTTTTGTGCTTTGACCATTGGGAAAGATTTACATAGTGTGTTTTATGAGACGATCATACTGGAGAGTATAGGATGGGGTGAATGGGTTCCTATGGTGAAGTTCCTCTTTGAACATCAACCACTTTGTGATGTAACTGGCCTGTTGCTAGGCTACATCTTCAACAGACTGTGTCACAATGGAAACTCTGAGCTCAGTGTACATGTTAACACCTACGGATGCCTACCCTCTTCAACTGTAAGTACAAACCAGGGAAGAATCACTGAAGAGATGTTGGGCCAAGAGAATAAAATCTTGCTGCCAGCGGCGACGTCACGGTACCCGGGACATTTCTTTCACTGGACCTGGCAGTGGAAATTTGGACACGTGGAAGAATGGCTGCCCCAACTGGCAACTTGTTGACAGGGCCTGGAAGCTGGCCCCATGTCTATTCCTGTCTTAATACCTGGGGGGCCAAAAAAGTTCACATAACTTACCGTTAAGAGCCGGAGAATAGGACCATCTTACGGAGTGTTCTGTTTTCCCATTGTGGCGTGTACACGCACCTCCAGTTGCACTGCATACAGACCCTTCAGTAAACCCACATGGGGACAAAAGTAAAATAGTGCTGTACCAGACCTTGATGGGGCTGTCTGCCTCCTGCATTCCGACCGCAGTTTCACTCTCATGCGTGCATCCTACCTGAGGAGCAAAATTTACATTGGATGATGGCTTCGAAACGTGTGTCTCATTGACCCCAGAGACTTTATGCATTGGGAACTTCCCTTGGATTGAGGATCATTATAACTGTTGTTATTTGTAACCTAATCTGGCTTGAGGATTATTATAATTTATGTTACCGTTATCAAAATCTTGGTTCATCTCGTTTCTTAGATCTGTTAGTTGCTGTTGTTCACTCTTGCTGTATTGGCGCGTGTTTACAGTGGTCAAGCTTTTTTTTGCACAGGGACCATTGCGGAAGATTTAAGGAGTGTGGATGGTAAGGCGAAAATACTGGAGTGGGTTTGTTTGGGGAAAATGCGTTCCTGTGGAGAAAATCCTTTGAACGTCAACCAGTTTGTGATGAAACTGGCCTGTTGCTCGGCCACATCTTCAACAGTGAAACTCACAAAGGAAGCCTGAGCTCAGTGTACATGTTAGCACGTATGGATGCCTCCGCTATGCAAGTGCAAGTAGAAACCAAGGAAGAATCACTGAAGCAGAGGTTTGGCATCAGAATATCATCTTGCTGCCAGCGCCCACTTCACAGGACCCGGGAGAGTCCACTGATTGGACGTGGCAAAGGAACTGTCGGCACATGGACCAAATGGCTGGCTCAACTGCCACCTTGGTGACAAGGCCTCAAGTGTACTCCTTCCTGTCCTAATAGCTGTGCGGCCACCAAAGTTCACAATCACTTATCCTGAATGGCCAGAATGTAGGAGCATCTCACCGGGGTGTTCTGTGTTATCACTATGACCTTTGCATGCACCTCCAGTAGCACTATACATAAAGCCTTCGGTGAACCTGACGTGGAAAGAATTAAAAGTATGGTACACTACACCTTGAAGGGGCCGCCTGCCTGCTATAGTCCTTTCACAGATCCGCTCTCATGCACGCATCCAACATGAAGGACAAGATTTGCCTGTGTTGGTGGCGTTAAAGCATGTGTCTCATCGCCCCAATACCCTTTTTTGCATTGGGAACGTCCATGGATTGAGGATTATTGTAACCTTTGTTTTCAGTAAACTCATCTGGCTTGAGTCTTACAATTTTTGTTACGTGTTTCAAAGTCTTGCACTATCTCAATTCTCATGATGTCTAAGTTGCTGTTATATTCTCTTGCTCTTGTGCCTGTGTTACGCTGCTCTAGCTTTCCCACCCTGGGACCGTTGTGGAAGATTTAGAGAGTAGGGATTGCAGGTCCAGAATATTGGAGCGGGAGAGTGTGGGGTGGATGGGGTTCCTATGGCCAGGATCCTCACTGAACTTCCACCACTCTGTGATGGAACTGGCCTGTTGCTGGGCTACAGCTTCCACAGAGGCACTCAGAAAGGAAGTCCTGAGCTCACTTTACATGTTAACACCTGTGGATGCCTCCCCTATAGAGCTGCAAGTGCAAAGCAAGGACGAAACATTGAAGCCGAGGTTTGGCAACCAGAATAACGTCTTTCTTTCACCACCAACAGCACGGAAGCACGGAGACTGCATTGAGTGGATGTGGTCATACACCTTTTGACTCATGGACCAGTGATGTCTGGCTCTCATGGCACCTGGAGAACTTGGCCTGGAAGCTGGACTCCTGTATATCCTGTCATAAGCGCTGTGTGGCCACCAGAGATCACAGTTTGGTACCCTGCACGTCCAGAAGGTAGGAGCAACTTACCGGGGAGTTTGTTTTTATTGTTGTGGCCCGTGCGTGCAGCTCCAGTAGCACTGCATACAGACCCTTCAGTCGACCACATGAGGAAAAGAGTACAGTGATGGTATACTAGACCTAGAAGGGAGCACGTGCCTGCTACATTCCTACACAGATCCACCCTCATGCATGCATCCTACCTGAAGGACAAGAATTTACCTTTGCTGGTGGCTTTAAAACATGTGTTTTATCGCCCCCTAAAGGCTTTATGCATTGGGAACTTCCTCTGGCTTGAGGATTATTGTAACTTTTGTTATTACGAACCTAATGTGGCTTGACGATTATTATGATTTTCGGTCATTGAATCAAGATCTTGCTGTATCTGAATTCTCAGTATCATGAAGTTTCTATTATCTTCTCTTGCTACTTTGGCATGTGTTGACAGTGCTGCAGTTTTGTTTTTTTTTTGTGCTTTGACCATTGGGAAAGATTTACATAGTGTGTTTTATGAGACGATCATACTGGAGAGTATAGGATGGGGTGAATGGGTTCCTATGGTGAAGTTCCTCTTTGAACATCAACCACTTTGTGATGTAACTGGCCTGTTGCTAGGCTACATCTTCAACAGACTGTGTCACAATGGAAACTCTGAGCTCAGTGTACATGTTAACACCTACGGATGCCTACCCTCTTCAACTGTAAGTACAAACCAGGGAAGAATCACTGAAGAGATGTTGGGCCAAGAGAATAAAATCTTGCTGCCAGCGGCGACGTCACGGTACCCGGGAGATTTCTTTCACTGGACGTGGCAGTGGAAATTTGGACACGTGGAAGAATGGCTGCCCCAACTGGCAACTTGTTGACAGGGCATGGAAGCTGGCCCCATGTCTATTCCTGTCTTAATACCTGGGGGGCCAAAAAAGTTCACATAACTTACCGTTAAGAGCCGGAAAATAGGACCATCTTACGGAGTGTTCTGTTTTCCCATTGTGGCATGTACACGCACCTCCAGTTGCACTGCATACAGACCCTTCAGTAAACCCACATGGGGACAAAAGTAAAATAGTGCTGTACCAGACCTTGATGGGGCTCTCTGCCTCCTGCATTCCGACCGCAGTTTCACTCTCATGCGTGCATCCTACCTGAGGAGCAAAATTTACATTGGATGATGGCTTCGAAACGTGTGTCTCATTGACCCCAGAGACTTTATGCATTGGGAACTTCCCTTGGATTGAGGATCATTATAACTGTTGTTATTTGTAACCTAATCTGGCTTGAGGATTATTATAATTTATGTTACCGTTATCAAAATCTTGGTTCATCTCGTTTCTTAGATCTGTTAGTTGCTGTTGTTCAGTCTTGCTGTATTGGCGCGCGTTTACAGTGGTCAAGCTTTTTTGTGCACAGGGACCATTGCGAAGATTTAAGGAGTGTGGATGGTAAGGCGAAAATACTGGAGTGGGTTTGTTTGGGGAAAATGTGTTCCTGTGGAGAAAATCCTTTGAACGTCAACCAGTTTGTGATGAAACTGGCCTGTTGCTCGGCCACATCTTCAACAGTGAAACTCACAAAGGAAGCCTGAGCTCAGTGTACATGTTAGCACGTATGGATGCCTCCGCTATGCAAGTGCAAGTAGAAACCAAGGAAGAATCACTGAAGCAGAGGTTTGGCATCAGAATATCATCTTGCTGCCAGCGCCCACTTCACAGGACCCGGGAGAGTCCACTGATTGGACGTGGCAAATGAACTGTCGGCACATGGACCAAATGGCTGGCTCAACTGCCACCTTGGTGACAAGGCCTCAAGTGTACTCCTTCCTGTCCTAATAGCTGTGCGGTCACCAAAGTTCACAATCGCTTATCCTGAATGGCCAGAATGTAGGAGCATCTCAGCGGGGTGTTCTGTGTTATCACTATGACCTTTGCATGCACCTCCAGTAGCACTATACATAAAGCCTTCGGTGAACCTGACGTGGAAAGAATTAAAAGTATGGTACACTACACCTTGAAGGGGCCGCCTGCCTGCTATAGTCCTTTCACAGATCCGCTCTCATGCACGCATCCAACATGAAGGACAAGATTTGCCTGTGTTGGTGGCGTTAAAGCATGTGTCTCATCGCGCCAATACCCTTTTTTGCATTGGGAACGTCCATGGATTGAGGAGTATTGTAACCTTTGTTTTCAGTAAACTCATCTGGCTTGAGTCTTACAATTTTTGTTACGTGTTTCAAAGTCTTGCACTATCTCAATTCTCATGATGTCTAAGTTGCTGTTATATTCTCTTGCTCTTGTGCCTGTGTTACGCTGCTCTAGCTTTCCCACCCTGGGACCGTTGTGGAAGATTTAGGAGTAGGGATTGCAGGTCCAGAATATTGGAGCGGGAGAGTGTGGGGTGGATGGGGTTCCTATGGCCAGGATCCTCACTGAACTTCCACCACTCTGTGATGGAACTGGCCTGTTGCTGGGCTACAGCTTCCACAGAGGCACTCAGAAAGGAAGTCCTGAGCTCAGTTTACATGTTAACACCTGTGGATGCCTCCCCTATAGAGCTGCAAGTGCAAAGCAAGGACGAAACATTGAAGCCGAGGTTTGGCAACCAGAATAACGTCTTTCTTTCACCACCAACAGCACGGAAGCACGGAGACTGCATTGAGTGGACGTGGTCATACACCTTTTGACTCATGGACCAGTGATGTCTGGCTCTCATGGCACCTGGAGAACTTGGCCTGGAAGCTGGACTCCTGTATATCCTGTCATAAGCGCTGTGTGGCCACCAGAGATCACAGTTTTGTATCCTGCACGTCCAGAAGGTAGGAGCATCTTACCGGGGAGTTTGTTTTTATTGTTGTGGCCCGTGCGTGCAGCTCCAGTAGCACTGCATACAGACCCTTCAGTCGACCACATGAGGAAAAGAGTACAGTGATGGTATACTAGACCTAGAAGGGAGCACGTGCCTGCTACATTCCTACACAGATCCACCCTCATGCATGCATCCTACCGGAAGGACAAGAATTTACCTTTGCTGGTGGCTTTAAAACATGTGTTTTATCGCCCCCTATAGGCTTTATGCATTGGGAACTTCCTCTGGCTTGAGGATTATTGTAACTTTTGTTATTACGAACCTAATGTGGCTTGACGATTATTATGATTTTCGGTCATTGAATCAAGATCTTGCTGTATCTGAATTCTCAGTATCATGAAGTTTCTATTATCTTCTCTTGCTACTTTGGCATGTGTTGACAGTGCTGCAGTTTTGTTTTTTTTTTTGTGCTTTGACCATTGGGAAAGATTTACATAGTGTGTTTTATGAGACGATCATACTGGAGAGTATAGGATGGGGTGAATGGGTTCCTATGGTGAAGTTCCTCTTTGAACATCAACCACTTTGTGATGTAACTGGCCTGTTGCTAGGCTACATCTTCAACAGACTGTGTCACAATGGAAACTCTGAGCTCAGTGTACATGTTAACACCTACGGATGCCTACCCTCTTCAACTGTAAGTACAAACCAGGGAAGAATCACTGAAGAGATGTTGGGCCAAGAGAATAAAATCTTGCTGCCAGCGGCGACGTCACGGTACCCGGGAGATTTCTTTCACTGGACGTGGCAGTGGAAATTTGGACACGTGGAAGAATGGCTGCCCCAACTGGCAACTTGTTGACAGGGCCTGGAAGCTGGCCCCATGTCTATTCCTGTCTTAATACCTGGGGGGCCAAAAAAGTTCACATAACTTACCGTTAAGAGCCGGAGAATAGGACCATCTTACGGAGTGTTCTGTTTTCCCATTGTGGCGTGTACACGCACCTCCAGTTGCACTGCATACAGACCCTTCAGTAAACCCACATGGGGACAAAAGTAAAATAGTGCTGTACCAGACCTTGATGGGGCTGTCTGCCTCCTGCATTCCGACCGCAGTTTCACTCTCATGCGTGCATCCTACCTGAGGAGCAAAATTTACATTGGATGATGGCTTCGAAACGTGTGTCTCATTGACCCCAGAGACTTTATGCATTGGGAACTTCCCTTGGATTGAGGATCATTATAACTGTTGTTATTTGTAACCTAATCTGGCTTGAGGATTATTATAATTTATGTTACCGTTATCAAAATCTTGGTTCATCTCGTTTCTTAGATCTGTTAGTTGCTGTTGTTCACTCTTGCTGTATTGGCGCGTGTTTACAGTGGTCAAGCTTTTTTTTGCACAGGGACCATTGCGGAAGATTTAAGGAGTGTGGATGGTAAGGCGAAAATACTGGAGTGGGTTTGTTTGGGGAAAATGCGTTCCTGTGGAGAAAATCCTTTGAACGTCAACCAGTTTGTGATGAAACTGGCCTGTTGCTCGGCCACATCTTCAACAGTGAAACTCACAAAGGAAGCCTGAGCTCAGTGTACATGTTAGCACGTATGGATGCCTCCGCTATGCAAGTGCAAGTAGAAACCGAGGAAGAATCACTGAAGCAGAGGTTTGGCATCAGAATATCATCTTGCTGCCAGCGCCCACTTCACAGGACCCGGGAGAGTCCACTGATTGGACGTGGCAAAGGAACTGTCGGCACATGGACCAAATGGCTGGCTCAACTGCCACCTTGGTGACAAGGCCTCAAGTGTACTCCTTCCTGTCCTAATAGCTGTGCGGCCACCAAAGTTCACAATCACTTATCCTGAATGGCCAGAATGTAGGAGCATCTCACCGGGGTGTTCTGTGTTATCACTATGACCTTTGCATGCACCTCCAGTCGCACTATACATAAAGCCTTCGGTGAACCTGACGTGGAAAGAATTAAAAGTATGGTACACTACACCTTGAAGGGGCCGCCTGCCTGCTATAGTCCTTTCACAGATCCGCTCTCATGCACGCATCCAACATGAAGGACAAGATTTGCCTGTGTTGGTGGCGTTAAAGCATGTGTCTCATCGCCCCAATACCCTTTTTTGCATTGGGAACGTCCATGGATTGAGGATTATTGTAACCTTTGTTTTCAGTAAACTCATCTGGCTTGAGTCTTACAATTTTTGTTACGTGTTTCAAAGTCTTGCACTATCTCAATTCTCATGATGTCTAAGTTGCTGTTATATTCTCTTGCTCTTGTGCCTGTGTTACGCTGCTCTAGCTTTCCCACCCTGGGACCGTTGTGGAAGATTTAGAGAGTAGGGATTGCAGGTCCAGAATATTGGAGCGGGAGAGTGTGGGGTGGATGGGGTTCCTATGGCCAGGATCCTCACTGAACTTCCACCACTCTGTGATGGAACTGGCCTGTTGCTGGGCTACAGCTTCCACAGAGGCACTCAGAAAGGAAGTCCTGAGCTCAGTTTACATGTTAACACCTGTGGATGCCTCCCCTATAGAGCTGCAAGTGCAAAGCAAGGACGAAACATTGAAGCCGAGGTTTGGCAACCAGAATAACGTCTTTCTTTCACCACCAACAGCACGGAAGCACGGAGACTGCATTGAGTGGATGTGGTCATACACCTTTTGACTCATGGACCAGTGATGTCTGGCTCTCATGGCACCTGGAGAACTTGGCCTGGAAGCTGGACTCCTGTATATCCTGTCATAAGCGCTGTGTGGCCACCAGAGATCACAGTTTTGTATCCTGCACGTCCAGAAGGTAGGAGCATCTTACCGGGGAGTTTGTTTTTATTGTTGTGGCCCGTGCGTGCAGCTCCAGTAGCACTGCATACAGACCCTTCAGTCGACCACATGAGGAAAAGAGTACAGTGATGGTATACTAGACCTAGAAGGGAGCACGTGCCTGCTACATTCCTACACAGATCCACCCTCATGCATGCATCCTACCTGAAGGACAAGAATTTACCTTTGCTGGTGGCTTTAAAACATGTGTTTTATCGCCCCCTAAAGGCTTTATGCATTGGGAACTTCCTCTGGCTTGAGGATTATTGTAACTTTTGTTATTACGAACCTAATGTGGCTTGACGATTATTATGATTTTCGGTCATTGAATCAAGATCTTGCTGTATCTGAATTCTCAGTATCATGAAGTTTCTATTATCTTCTCTTGCTACTTTGGCATGTGTTGACAGTGCTGCAGTTTTGTTTTTTTTTTTTTTGTGCTTTGACCATTGGGAAAGATTTACATAGTGTGTTTTATGAGACGATCATACTGGAGAGTATAGGATGGGGTGAATGGGTTCCTATGGTGAAGTTCCTCTTTGAACATCAACCACTTTGTGATGTAACTGGCCTGTTGCTAGGCTACATCTTCAACAGACTGTGTCACAATGGAAACTCTGAGCTCAGTGTACATGTTAACACCTACGGATGCCTACCCTCTTCAACTGTAAGTACAAACCAGGGAAGAATCACTGAAGAGATGTTGGGCCAAGAGAATAAAATCTTGCTGCCAGCGGCGACGTCACGGTACCCGGGACATTTCTTTCACTGCACGTGGCAGTGGAAATTTGGACACGTGGAAGAATGGCTGCCCCAACTGGCAACTTGTTGACAGGGCCTGGAAGCTGGCCCCATGTCTATTCCTGTCTTAATACCTGGGGGGCCAAAAAAGTTCACATAACTTACCGTTAAGAGCCGGAGAATAGGACCATCTTACGGAGTGTTCTGTTTTCCCATTGTGGCGTGTACACGCACCTCCAGTTGCACTGCATACAGACCCTTCAGTAAACCCACATGGGGACAAAAGTAAAATAGTGCTGTACCAGACCTTGATGGGGCTGTCTGCCTCCTGCATTCCGACCGCAGTTTCACTCTCATGCGTGCATCCTACCTGAGGAGCAAAATTTACATTGGATGATGGCTTCGAAACGTGTGTCTCATTGACCCCAGAGACTTTATGCATTGGGAACTTCCCTTGGATTGAGGATCATTATAACTGTTGTTATTTGTAACCTAATCTGGCTTGAGGATTATTATAATTTATGTTACCGTTATCAAAATCTTGGTTCATCTCGTTTCTTAGATCTGTTAGTTGCTGTTGTTCACTCTTGCTGTATTGGCGCGTGTTTACAGTGGTCAAGCTTTTTTTTGCACAGGGACCATTGCGGAAGATTTAAGGAGTGTGGATGGTAAGGCGAAAATACTGGAGTGGGTTTGTTTGGGGAAAATGCGTTCCTGTGGAGAAAATCCTTTGAACGTCAACCAGTTTGTGATGAAACTGGCCTGTTGCTCGGCCACATCTTCAACAGTGAAACTCACAAAGGAAGCCTGAGCTCAGTGTACATGTTAGCACGTATGGATGCCTCCGCTATGCAAGTGCAAGTAGAAACCGAGGAAGAATCACTGAAGCAGAGGTTTGGCATCAGAATATCATCTTGCTGCCAGCGCCCACTTCACAGGACCCGGGAGAGTCCACTGATTGGACGTGGCAAAGGAACTGTCGGCACATGGACCAAATGGCTGGCTCAACTGCCACCTTGGTGACAAGGCCTCAAGTGTACTCCTTCCTGTCCTAATAGCTGTGCGGCCACCAAAGTTCACAATCACTTATCCTGAATGGCCAGAATGTAGGAGCATCTCACCGGGGTGTTCTGTGTTATCACTATGACCTTTGCATGCACCTCCAGTAGCACTATACATAAAGCCTTCGGTGAACCTGACGTGGAAAGAATTAAAAGTATGGTACACTACACCTTGAAGGGGCCGCCTGCCTGCTATAGTCCTTTCACAGATCCGCTCTCATGCACGCATCCAACATGAAGGACAAGATTTGCCTGTGTTGGTGGCGTTAAAGCATGTGTCTCATCGCCCCAATACCCTTTTTTGCATTGGGAACGTCCATGGATTGAGGATTATTGTAACCTTTGTTTTCAGTAAACTCATCTGGCTTGAGTCTTACAATTTTTGTTACGTGTTTCAAAGTCTTGCACTATCTCAATTCTCATGATGTCTAAGTTGCTGTTATATTCTCTTGCTCTTGTGCCTGTGTTACGCTGCTCTAGCTTTCCCACCCTGGGACCGTTGTGGAAGATTTAGAGAGTAGGGATTGCAGGTCCAGAATATTGGAGCGGGAGAGTGTGGGGTGGATGGGGTTCCTATGGCCAGGATCCTCACTGAACTTCCACCACTCTGTGATGGAACTGGCCTGTTGCTGGGCTACAGCTTCCACAGAGGCACTCAGAAAGGAAGTCCTGAGCTCAGTTTACATGTTAACACCTGTGGATGCCTCCCCTATAGAGCTGCAAGTGCAAAGCAAGGACGAAACATTGAAGCCGAGGTTTGGCAACCAGAATAACGTCTTTCTTTCACCACCAACAGCACGGAAGCATGGAGACTGCATTGAGTGGATGTGGTCATACACCTTTTGACTCATGGACCAGTGATGTCTGGCTCTCATGGCACCTGGAGAACTTGGCCTGGAAGCTGGACTCCTGTATATCCTGTCATAAGCGCTGTGTGGCCACCAGAGATCACAGTTTTGTATCCTGCACGTCCAGAAGGTAGGAGCATCTTACCGGGGAGTTTGTTTTTATTGTTGTGGCCCGTGCGTGCAGCTCCAGTAGCACTGCATACAGACCCTTCAGTCGACCACATGAGGAAAAGAGTACAGTGATGGTATACTAGACCTAGAAGGGAGCACGTGCCTGGTACATTCCTACACAGATCCACCCTCATGCATGCATCCTACCTGAAGGACAAGAATTTACCTTTGCTGGTGGCTTTAAAACATGTGTTTTATCGCCCCCTAAAGGCTTTATGCATTGGAAACTTCCTCTGGCTTGAGGATTATTGTAACTTTTGTTATTACGAACCTAATGTGGCTTGACGATTATTATGATTTTCGGTCATTGAATCAAGATCTTGCTGTATCTGAATTCTCAGTATCATGAAGTTTCTATTATCTTCTCTTGCTACTTTGGCATGTGTTGACAGTGCTGCAGTTTTGTTTTTTTGTGTGTGCTTTGACCATTGGGAAAGATTTACATAGTGTGTTTTATGAGACGATCATACTGGAGAGTATAGGATGGGGTGAATGGGTTCCTATGGTGAAGTTCCTCTTTGAACATCAACCACTTTGTGATGTAACTGGCCTGTTGCTAGGCTACATCTTCATCAGACTGTGTCACAATGGAAACTCTGAGCTCAGTGTACATGTTAACACCTACGGATGCCTACCCTCTTCAACTGTAAGTACAAACCAGGGAAGAATCACTGAAGAGATGTTGGGCCAAGAGAATAAAATCTTGCTGCCAGCGGCGACGTCACGGTACCCGGGAGATTTCTTTCACTGGACGTGGCAGTGGAAATTTGGACACGTGGAAGAATGGCTGCCCCAACTGGCAACTTGTTGACAGGGCCTGGAAGCTGGCCCCATGTCTATTCCTGTCTTAATACCTGGGGGGCCGAAAAAGTTCACATAACTTACCGTTAAGAGCCGGAAAATAGGACCATCTTACGGAGTGTTCTGTTTTCCCATTGTGGCGTGTTCACGCACCTCCAGTTGTACTGCATACAGACCCTTCAGTAAACCCACATGGGGACAAAAGTAAAATAGTGCTGTACCAGACCTTGATGGGGCTGTCTGCCTCCTGCATTCCGACCGCAGTTTCACTCTCATGCGTGCATCCTACCTGAGGAGCAAAATTTACATTGGATGATGGCTTCGAAACGTGTGTCTCATTGACCCCAGAGACTTTATGCATTGGGAACTTCCCTTGGATTGTGGATCATTATAACTGTTGTTATTTGTAACCTAATCTGGCTTGAGGATTATTATAATTTATGTTACCGTTATCAAAATCTTGGTTCATCTCGTTTCTTAGATCTGTTAGTTGCTGTTGTTCACTCTTGCTGTATTGGCGCGTGTTTACAGTGGTCAAGCTTTTTTTTGCACAGGGACCATTGCGGAAGATTTAAGGAGTGTGGATGGTAAGGCGAAAATACTGGAGTGGGTTTGTTTGGGGAAAATGCGTTCCTGTGGAGAAAATCCTTTGAACGTCAACCAGTTTGTGATGAAACTGGCCTGTTGCTCGGCCACATCTTCAACAGTGAAACTCACAAAGGAAGCCTGAGCTCAGTGTACATGTTAGCACGTACGGATGCCTCCACTATGCAAGTGGAAGTAGAAACCAAGGAAGAATCACTGAAGCAGAGGTTTGGCATCAGAATATCATCTTGCTGCCAGCGCCCACTTCACAGGACCCAGGAGAGTCCACTGATTGGACGTGGCAAAGGAACTGTCGGCACATGCACCAAATTCCTGGCTCAACTGCCACCTTGGTGACAAGGCCTCAAGTGTACTCCTTCCTGTCCTAATAGCTGTGCGGCCACCAAAGTTCACAATCACTTATCCTGAATGGCCAGAATGTAGGAGCATCTCAGCGGGGTGTTCTGTGTTATCACTATGACCTTTGCATGCACCTCCAGTAGCACTATACATAAAGCCTTCGGTGAACCTGACGTGGAAAGAATTAAAAGTATGGTACACTACACCTTGAAGGGGCCGCCTGCCTGCTATAGTCCTTTCACAGATCCGCTCTCATGCACGCATCCAACATGAAGGACAAGATATGCCTGTGTTGGTGGCGTTAAAGCATGTGTCTCATCGCCCCAATACCCTTTTTTGCATTGGGAACGTCCATGGATTGAGGATTATTGTAACCTTTGTTTTCAGTAAACTCATCAGGCTTGAGTCTTACAATTTTTGTTACGTGTCTCAAAGTCTTGCACTATCTCAATTCTCATGATGTCTAAGTTGCTGTTATATTCTCTTGCTCTTGTGCCTGTGTTACGCTGCTCTAGCTTTGCCACCCTGGGACCGTGGTGGAAGGTTTAGAGAGTAGGGATTGCAGGTCCAGAATATTGGAGCGGGAGAGTGTGGGGTGGATGGGGTTCCTATGGCCAGGATCCTCACTGAACTTCCACCACTCTGTGATGGAACTGGCCTGTTGCTGGGCTACAGCTTCCACAGAGGCACTCAGAAAGGAAGTCCTGAGCTCAGTTTACATGTTAACACCTGTGGATGCCTCCCCTATAGAGCTGCAAGTGCAAAGCAAGGACGAAACATTGAAGCCGAGTTTTGGCAACCAGAATAACGTCTTTCTTTCACCACCAACAGCACGGAAGCACGGAGACTGCATTGAGTGGATGTGGTCATACACCTTTTGACTCATGGACCAGTGATGTCTGGCTCTCATGGCACCTGGAGAACTTGGCCTGCAAGCTGGACTCCTGTATATCCTGTCATAAGCGCTGTGTGGCCACCAGAGATCACAGTTTTGTATCCTGCACGTCCAGAAGGTAGGAGCATCTTACCGGGGAGTTTGTTTTTATTGTTGTGGCCCGTGCGTGCAGCTCCAGTAGCACTGCATACAGACCCTTCAGTCGACCACATGAGGAAAAGAGTACAGTGATGGTATACTAGACCTAGAAGGGAACACGTGCCTGCTACATTCCTACACAGATCCACCCTCATGCATGCATCCTACCTGAAGGACAAGAATTTACCTTTGCTGGTGGCTTTAAAACATGTGTTTTATCGCCCCCTAAAGGCTTTATGCATTGGGAACTTCCTCTGGCTTGAGGATTATTGTAACTTTTGTTATTACGAACCTAATGTGGCTTGACGATTATTATGATTTTCGGTCATTGAATCAAGATCTTGCTGTATCTGAATTCTCAGTATCATGAAGTTTCTATTATCTTCTCTTGCTACTTTGGCATGTGTTGACAGTGCTGCAGTTTTGTTTTTTTTTTTGTGCTTTGACCATTGGGAAAGATTTACATAGTGTGTTTTATGAGACGATCATACTGGAGAGTATAGGATGGGGTGAATGGGTTCCTATGGTGAAGTTCCTCTTTGAACATCAACCACTTTGTGATGTAACTGGCCTGTTGCTAGGCTACATCTTCAACAGACTGTGTCACAATGGAAACTCTGAGCTCAGTGTACATGTTAACACCTACGGATGCCTACCCTCTTCAACTGTAAGTACAAACCAGGGAAGAATCACTGAAGAGATGTTGGGCCAAGAGAATAAAATCTTGCTGCCAGCGGCGACGTCACGGTACCCGGGAGATTTCTTTCACTGGACGTGGCAGTGGAAATTTGGACACGTGGAAGAATGGCTGCCCCAACTGGCAACTTGTTGACAGGGCCTGGAAGCTGGCCCCATGTCTATTCCTGTCTTAATACCTGGGGGGCCAAAAAAGTTCACATAACTTACCGTTAAGAGCCGGAAAATAGGACCATCTTACGGAGTGTTCTGTTTTCCCATTGTGGCATGTACACGCACCTCCAGTTGCACTGCATACAGACCCTTCAGTAAACCCACATGGGGACAAAAGTAAAATAGTGCTGTACCAGACCTTGATGGGGCTGTCTGCCTCCTGCATTCCGACCGCAGTTTCACTCTCATGCGTGCATCCTACCTGAGGAGCAAAATTTACATTGGATGATGGCTTCGAAACGTGTGTCTCATTGACCCCAGAGACTTTATGCATTGGGAACTTCCCCTGGATTGAGGATCATTATAACTGTTGTTATTTGTAACCTAATCTGGCTTGAGGATTATTATAATTTATGTTACCGTTATCAAAATCTTGGTTCATCTCGTTTCTTAGATCTGTTAGTTGCTGTTGTTCACTCTTGCTGTATTGGCGCGTGTTTACAGTGGTCAAGCTTTTTTGTGCACAGGGACCATTGCGGAAGATTTATGGAGTGTGGATGGTAAGGCGAAAATACTGGAGTGGGTTTGTTTGGGGAAAATGCGTTCCTGTGGAGAAAATCCTTTGAACGTCCACCAGTTTGTGATGAAACTGGCCTGTTGCTCGGCCACATCTTCAACAGTGAAACTCACAAAGGAAGCCTGAGCTCAGTGTACATGTTAGCACGTATGGATGCCTCCGCTATGCAAGTGCAAGTAGAAACCAAGGAAGAATCACTGAAGCAGAGGTTTGGCATCAGAATATCATCTTGCTGCCAGCGCCCACTTCACAGGACCCGGGAGAGTCCACTGATTGGACGTGGCAAAGGAACTGTCGGCACATGGACCAAATGGCTGGCTCAACTGCCACCTTGGTGACAAGGCGTCAAGTGTACTCCTTCCTGTCCTAATAGCTGTGCGGCCACCAAAGTACACAATCTCTTATCCTGAATGGCCAGAATGTAGGAGCATCTCAGCGGGGTGTTCTGTGTTATCACTATGACCTTTGCATGCACCTCCAGTCGCACTATACATAAAGCCTTCGGTGAACCTGACGTGGAAAGAATTAAAAGTATGGTACACTACACCTTGAAGGGGCCGCCTGCCTGCTATAGTCCTTTCACAGATCCGCCCTCATGCACGCACCCAACATGAAGGACAAGATTTGCCTGTGTTGGTGGCGTTAAAGCATGTGTCTCATCGCCCCAATACCCTTTTTTGCATTGGGAATGTCCATGGATTGAGGATTATTGTAACCTTTGTTTTCAGTAAACTCATCTGGCTTGAGTCTTACAATTTTTGTTACGTGTTTCAAAGTCTTGCACTATCTCAATTCTCATGATTTCTAAGTTGCTGTTATATTCTCTTGCTCTTGTGCCTGTGTTACGCTGCTCTAGCTTTCCCACCCTGAGACCGTTGTGGAAGATTTAGAGAGTAGGGATTGCAGGTCCAGAATATTGGAGCGGGAGAGTGTGGGGTGGATGGGGTTCCTATGGCCAGGATCCTCACTGAACTTCCACCACTCTGTGATGGAACTGGCCTGTTGCTGGGCTACAGCTTCCACAGAGGCACTCAGAAAGGAAGTCCTGAGGTCAGTTTACATGTTAACACCTGTGGATGCCTCCCCTATAGAGCTGCAAGTGCAAAGCAAGGACGAAATATTGAAGCCGAGGTTTGGCAACCAGAATAACGTCTTTCTTTCACCACCAGCAGCACGGAAGCACGGAGACTGCATTGAGTGGATGTGGTCATACACCTTTTGACTCATGGACCAGTGATGTCTGGCTCTCATGGCACCTGGAGAACTTGGCCTGCAAGCTGGACTCCTGTATATCCTGTCATAAGCGCTGTGTGGCCACCAGAGATCACAGTTTTGTATCCTGCACGTCCAGAAGGTAGGAGCATCTTACCGGGGAGTTTGTTTTTATTGTTGTGGCCCGTGCGTGCAGCTCCAGTAGCACTGCATACAGACCCTTCAGTCGACCACATGAGGAAAAGAGTACAGTGATGGTATACTAGACCTAGAAGGGAACACGTGCCTGCTACATTCCTACACAGATCCACCCTCATGCATGCATCCTACCTGAAGGACAAGAATTTACCTTTGCTGGTGGCTTTAAAACATGTGTTTTATCGCCCCCTAAAGGCTTTATGCATTGGGAACTTCCTCTGGCTTGAGGATTATTGTAACTTTTGTTATTACGAACCTAATGTGGCTTGACGATTATTATGATTTTCGGTCATTGAATCAAGATCTTCCTGTATCTGAATTCTCAGTATCATGAAGTTTCTATTATCTTCTCTTGCTACTTTGGCATGTGTTGACAGTGCTGCAGTTTTGTTTTTTTTTTTGTGCTTTGACCATTGGGAAAGATTTACATAGTGTGTTTTATGAGACGATCATACTGGAGAGTATAGGATGGGGTGAATGGGTTCCTATGGTGAAGTTCCTCTTTGAACATCAACCACTTTGTGATGTAACTGGCCTGTTGCTAGGCTACATCTTCAACAGACTGTGTCACAATGGAAACTCTGAGCTCAGTGTACATGTTAACACCTACGGATGCCTACCCTCTTCAACTGTAAGTACAAACCAGGGAAGAATCACTGAAGAGATGTTGGGCCAAGAGAATAAAATCTTGCTGCCAGCGGCGACGTCACGGTACCGGGAGATTTCTTTCACTGGACGTGGCAGTGGAAATTTGGACACGTGGAAGAATGGCTGCCCCAACTGGCAACTTGTTGACAGGGCCTGGAAGCTGGCCCCATGTCTATTCCTGTCTTAATACCTGGGGGGCCAAAAAAGTTCACATAACTTACCGTTAAGAGCCGGAAAATAGGACCATCTTACGGAGTGTTCTGTTTTCCCATTGTGGCATGTACACGCACCTCCAGTTGCACTGCATACAGACCCTTCAGTAAACCCACATGGGGACAAAAGTAAAATAGTGCTGTACCAGACCTTGATGGGGCTGTCTGCCTCCTGCATTCCGACCGCAGTTTCACTCTCATGCGTGCATCCTACCTGAGGAGCAAAATTTACATTGGATGATGGCTTCGAAACGTGTGTCTCATTGACCCCAGAGACTTTATGCATTGGGAACTTCCCCTGGATTGAGGATCATTATAACTGTTGTTATTTGTAACCTAATCTGGCTTGAGGATTATTATAATTTATGTTACCGTTATCAAAATCTTGGTTCATCTCGTTTCTTAGATCTGTTAGTTGCTGTTGTTCACTCTTGCTGTATTGGCGCGTGTTTACAGTGGTCAAGCTTTTTTGTGCACAGGGACCATTGCGGAAGATTTATGGAGTGTGGATGGTAAGGCGAAAATACTGGAGTGGGTTTGTTTGGGGAAAATGCGTTCCTGTGGAGAAAATCCTTTGAACGTCCACCAGTTTGTGATGAAACTGGCCTGTTGCTCGGCCACATCTTCAACAGTGAAACTCACAAAGGAAGCCTGAGCTCAGTGTACATGTTAGCACGTATGGATGCCTCCGCTATGCAAGTGCAAGTAGAAACCAAGGAAGAATCACTGAAGCAGAGGTTTGGCATCAGAATATCATCTTGCTGCCAGCGCCCACTTCACAGGACCCGGGAGAGTCCACTGATTGGACGTGGCAAAGGAACTGTCGGCACATGGACCAAATGGCTGGCTCAACTGCCACCTTGGTGACAAGGCGTCAAGTGTACTCCTTCCTGTCCTAATAGCTGTGCGGCCACCAAAGTACACAATCTCTTATCCTGAATGGCCAGAATGTAGGAGCATCTCAGCGGGGTGTTCTGTGTTATCACTATGACCTTTGCATGCACCTCCAGTCGCACTATACATAAAGCCTTCGGTGAACCTGACGTGGAAAGAATTAAAAGTATGGTACACTACACCTTGAAGGGGCCGCCTGCCTGCTATAGTCCTTTCACAGATCCGCCCTCATGCACGCACCCAACATGAAGGACAAGATTTGCCTGTGTTGGTGGCGTTAAAGCATGTGTCTCATCGCCCCAATACCCTTTTTTGCATTGGGAATGTCCATGGATTGAGGATTATTGTAACCTTTGTTTTCAGTAAACTCATCTGGCTTGAGTCTTACAATTTTTGTTACGTGTTTCAAAGTCTTGCACTATCTCAATTCTCATGATGTCTAAGTTGCTGTTATATTCTCTTGCTCTTGTGCCTGTGTTACGCTGCTCTAGCTTTCCCACCCTGAGACCGTTGTGGAAGATTTAGAGAGTAGGGATTGCAGGTCCAGAATATTGGAGCGGGAGAGTGTGGGGTGGATGGGGTTCCTATGGCCAGGATCCTCACTGAACTTCCACCACTCTGTGATGGAACTGGCCTGTTGCTGGGCTACAGCTTCCACAGAGGCACTCAGAAAGGAAGTCCTGAGCTCAGTTTACATGTTAACACCTGTGGATGCCTCCCCTATAGAGCTGCAAGTGCAAAGCAAGGACGAAATATTGAAGCCGAGGTTTGGCAACCAGAATAACGTCTTTCTTTCACCACCAACAGCACGGAAGCACGGAGACTGCATTGAGTGGATGTGGTCATACACCTTTTGACTCATGGACCAGTGATGTCTGGCTCTCATGGCACCTGGAGAACTTGGCCTGGAAGCTGGACTCCTGTATATCCTGTCATAAGCGCTGTGTGGCCACCAGAGATCACAGTTTTGTATCCTGCACGTCCAGAAGGTAGGAGCATCTTACCGGGTAGTTTGTTTTTATTGTTGTGGCCCGTGCGTGCAGCTCCAGTAGCACTGCATACAGACCCTTCAGTCGACCACATGAGGAAAAGAGTACAGTGATGGTATACTAGACCAGAAGGGAGCACGTGCCTGCTGCATTCCTACACAGATCCACCCTCATGCATGCATCCTACCTGAAGGACAAGAATTTACCTTCGCTGGTGGCTTTAAAACATGTGTTTTATCGCCCCCTAAAGGCTTTATGCATTGGGAACTTCCTCTGGCTTGAGGATTATTGTAACTTTTGTTATTACGAACCTAATGTGGCTTGACGATTATTATGATTTTCGGTCATTGTATCAAGATCTTGCTGTATCTGAATTCTCAGTATCATGAAGTTTCTATTATCTTCTCTTGCTACTTTGGCTTGTGTTGACAGTGCTGCAGTTTGTCTTTTTTTTTTTGTGCTTTGACCATTGGGAAAGATTTACATAGTGTGTTTTATGAGACGATCATACTGGAGAGTATAGGATGGGGTGAATGGGTTCCTATGGTGAAGTTCCTCTTTGAACATCAACCACTTTGTGATGTAACTGGCCTGTTGCTAGGCTACGTCTTCAACAGACTGTGTCACAATGGAAACTCTGAGCTCACTGTACATGTTAACACCTACGGATGCCTACCCTCTTCAACTGTAAGTACAAACCAGGGAAGAATCACTGAAGAGATGTTGGGCCAAGAGAATAAAATCTTGCTGCCAGCGGCGACATCACGGTACCCGGGAGATTTCTTTCTCTGGACGTGGCAGTGGAAATTTGGACACGTGGAAGAATGGCTGCCCCAACTGGCAACTTGTTGACAGGGCCTGGAAGCTGGCCCCATGTCTATTCCTGTCTTAATACCTGGGGGGCCAAAAAAGTTCACATAACTTACCGTTAAGAGCCGGAAAATAGGACCATCTTACGGAGTGTTCTGTTTTCCCATTGTGGCGTGTTCACGCACCTCCAGTTTCACTGCATACAGACCCTTCAGTAAACCCACATGGGGACAAAAGTAAAATAGTGCTGTACCAGACCTTGATGGGGCTGTCTGCCTCCTGCATTCCGACCGCAGTTTCTCTCTCATGCGTGCATCCTACCTGAGGAGCAACATTTACATTGGATGATGGCTTCGAAACGTGTGTCTCATTGACCCCAAAGACTTTATGCATTGGGAACTTCCCTTGGATTGAGGATCATTATAACTGTTGTTATTTGTAACCTAATCTGGCTTGAGGATTATTATAATTTATGTTACCATTATCAAAATCTTGGTTCATCTCGTTTCTTAGATCTGTTAGTTGCTTTTGTTCACTCTTGCTGTATTGGCGCGTGTTTACAGTGGTCAAGCTTTTTTTTGCACAGGGACCATTTCGTAAGATTTATGGAGTGTGGATGGTAAGGCGAAAATACTGGAGTGGGTTTGTTTGGGGAAAATGCGTTCCTGTGGAGAAAATCCTTTGAACGTCAACCAGTTTGTGATGAAACTGGCCTGTTGCTCGGCCACATCTTCAACAGTGAAACTCACAAAGGAAGCCTGAGCTCAGTGTACATGTTAGCACGTATGGATGCCTCCGCTATGCAAGTGCAAGTAGAAACCAAGGAAGAATCACTGAAGCAGAGGTTTGGCATCAGAATATCATCTTGCTGCCAGCGCCCACTTCACAGGACCCGGGAGAGTCCACTGATTGGACGTGGCAAAGGAACTGTCGGCACATGGACCAAATGGCTGGCTCAACTGCCACCTTGGTGACAAGGCCTCAAGTGTACTCCTTCCTGTCCTAATAGCTGTGCCGCCACCAAAGTTCACAATCACTTATCCTGAATGGCCAGAATGTAGTAGCATCTCACCGGGGTGTTCTGTTTTATCACTATGACCTTTGCATGCACCTCCAGTAGCACTATACATAAAGCCTTCGGTGAACCTGATGTGGAAAGAATTAAAAGTATGGTACACTACACCTTGAAGGGGCCGCCTGCCTGCTATAGTCCTTTCACAGATCCGCTCTCATGCACGCATCCAACATGAAGGACAAGATTTGCCTGTGTTGGTGGCGTTAAAGCATGTGTCTTATCGCCCCAATACTCTTTTTGCATTGGGAACGTCCATGGATTGAGGATTATTGTAACCTTTGTTTTCAGTAAACTCATCTGGCTTGAGTCTTACAATTTTTGTTACGTGTTTCAAAGTCTTGCACTATCTCAATTCTCATGATGTCTAAGTTGCTGTTTTATTCTCTTGCTCTTGTGCCTGTGTTACGCTGCTCTAGCTTTCCCACCCTGGGACCGTTGTGGAAGATTTAGAGAGTAGGTATTGCAGGTCCAGAATATTGGAGCGGGAGAGTGTGGCGTGGATGGGGTTCCTATGGCCAGGATCCTCACTGAACTTCCACCACTCTGTGATGGAACTGGCCTGTTGCTGGGCTACAGCTTCCACAGAGGCACTCAGAAAGGAAGTCCTGAGCTCAGTTTACATGTTAACACCTATGGATGCCTCCCCTATAGAGGGGCAAGTGCAAAGCAAGGACGAAACATTTAAGCCGAGGTTTGACAACCAGAATAACGTCCCTCTTTCACCACCAACAGCACGGAAGCACGGAGACTGCATTGACTGCATGTGGTCTTACACCTTTTGACTCATGGACCAGTGATGTCTGGCTCTCATGGATCCTGGAGAACTTGGCCTGGAAGCTGGACTCCTGTATATCCTGTCATAAGCGCTGTGTTGCCACCAGAGATCACAGTTTTCTATCCTCCACGTCCAGAAGGTAGGAGCATCTTACCGGGGAGTTTGTTTTTATTGTTGTGGCCCGTGCGTGGAGCTCCAGTAGCACTGCATACAGACCCTTCAGTCGACCATATGAGGAAAAGAGTACAATTATGGTATGCTAGACCTAGAAGGGAGCACATGCCTGCTGCATTCCTACACAGATCCACCCTCATGCATGCATCCTACCTGAAGGACAAGAATTTACCTTTGCTGGTGGCTTTAAAACATGTGTTTTATCGCCCCCTAAAGGCTTTATGCATTGGGAACTTCCTCTGGCTTGAGGATTATTGTAACTTTTGTTATTACGAACCTAATTTGGCTTGACGATTATTATGATGTTCATTCATTGTATCAAGATCTTGCTGTATCTGAATTCTCAGTATCATGAAGTTTCTATTATCTTCTCTTGCTACTTTAGCATGTGTTGACAGTGCTGTAGTTTGTTTGTTTTTTTTGTGCTGACCATTGGGAAAGATTTACCTAGTGTGTTTTATGAGACGATCATACTGGAGAGTATAGTATGGGGTGAATGTGTTCCTATGGTGAAGTTCCTCTTTGAACATCAACCACTTTCTGATGTAACTGGCCTGTTGCTAGGCTACATCTTTAGCAGATTTTCTCACAATGAACATTCTGAGGTCAGTGTACATGTTAACACCTACCGATACCTCTGCTTTTCATCTACAAGTACAAACCATGTTGTAATCACTGAACAGATGTTGGAACCACAGAATAAAATCATGTTGCCTGCCCCAACTTCATGTAACCCAGGAGATTTCATTAATTCGACGTGACAATGCAAATTTTGACACATGGTACAATAGGTGGCTCAGCTGGCACCTTGTTGACGTGGCCTGGAAGCTCTCCTCATGTCTATTCCTGTCTTATACCTGGGTTGCCAAAAAGTTCACATAACTTACCGTTAAAAGCCGGAAAAGTGGAGCATCTTATGGAGAGTTCTGTTTTACCATTATGACCTGTTGATACACCTCCAGTAACACTGTATACAGAACCTTCAGTAACCCACATGGAGAAGAACATTAAATAATGGTGCAGCAGACCTTGACGGGACTGTCTACCTCTACAATCCATCCATAGTTTCTCTCTCATGCATGAACCGTAAATGAAGAGCAAAATTTGCATTTGTTTATGGCTTTGAAACCTGTGTCTTATTGACTCCAAGTACTTTGTGCATTGGGAACTTCCATTGGATTGAGGATTATTATAACTGTTGTTATTTGTAACCTAATCTGGCTTGAGGATTATTACAATTTTTTTTTTACCTGTACCAAAATCTTCCTTCATCTTGGGGGTGGAGCCACAATGGCAGCATGAGTACGACAGTGCGAATTTCCTCCCAAGAACATATATATTTTTGAGAATACAACAAATACAACTAATTCTTAAAGAGAGACTAGAATGAGCAGGACAACAGTCAGACTACATCCACACCTGCGAGAACCCAGCACCTGTGAAAAGGGTGAGATACAAGCTGCATCCTTGCAGGACCCATGGCCCCTCACCCCAGCTCCCAGCGGGAGGAGAGGAGTTTGAGCCGGGAGGATGAGGGAGCCCAGGGCTGCTAAACACCCAGCCCTAGCCATCCGCCCCACAGTGCACACACAGTGTATGCATGGGTTCCTGGATACTCGGGAAACAGCACAGTGAGACCTTTTGAGTGGGCCCTGATTCCGGCACACCTGTGACATCCCGTTTCACAGTCCAGCAGCGGAAAATTCCAGGGAACTCTGGGCACACTAACCCCTGGGCAACAGCTCTGAGACCCCTCACGGAGGTAAACAGCCAAACAGCCCCCCGTCCATCACCCCTCTGGGGCCCCACCACAGCAGATTCGCAGCCTGAGACTGGCCATGCCCAAACATGGGAGCTTTCTCCATACCCTCCGGGCAAGGTACAGAGACACAGTCTACACTCAATTGCCCAGCACAAGCCACTAGGGCTCACAGTTGTCCCAGTTAAGAAAGGCCAGGAGCCAAGTGGAGTCTTGACTCTCCCAGCTGACAGACAAGTCAATAGCTAACCATTGTACCTATCAACATAAAAAGGCAAAAAAAATTTGATCCAGACAAGACTAACCCAGACAGCTTCGACATCTTCTACATCTTCCCCTGAGAAGGAACCTGGGGAGATAGATTTAACCAGTCTTCCTAAAAAAGAATTCAAAACAGGGCGCCAGGATGGCAGCATGAGTAGAGCAGCAGATATCTCCTCCCAAAACCACATATATCTATGAAAATATAACAAAGACAACTCTTCCTAGAATAAAGACCAGAGGACACAGGACAATAGCCAGACCACATCCACACCTTCAAGAACCCAGCGCCTCGCAAAGGGGGTAAGATCCAAGCCCTGGCCCAGCGGGTCCCAAGCGCCCCTCCCCCCAGCTCCTGGCAGGAGGAGAGAGGTCTGAGCAGGAAGGAGAAGGAGCCCAGGACTGCTGAACACCCAGCCCCAGCCATCCAGACCAGAACGCAGACACAGTGCAGGCACGGGGCCCTGGATGCTAGGGAAAAAGGGCAGCAAGAATGGTGAGCGGGTACCGAAGGCCGGTGCCGGAGGACAAAAGAAAAGCGAGCGGCCATCTTTTTGTTGTTGTTGTTCTTTGTTGTGGTGAGTGATTTTCGGAAGTCTTAAAGGGACAGGGACCCCAATACTAGGGAAACAGGGCAGCAAGACCGGCGAGCGGGTATTGGAGACTGGCGCCAGAGAACAAAAGAAACAGGAGCGGCCACCTTTTTTCTTTTTTTTTTCTTTTTTTTTTGTTGTTGTTTTGTTTTGGCGAGCAGTTTTTGGAAGTCTTAAAGTGATAGGGACCCCAATACTAGGGAAACAGGGCAGAATGTCCGGTGAGCAGGTGCCCGAGCCTGGTGCCGGAGAATAAAGAAAAATGAGCGGCCATTTTTTTTTTTGTCATCGTTGTTTTGTTTTGGCGGGTGCTATTTGGAAGTTTTAAACGGGCAGGGCGGGACACTTAGTCCAGAAGTAGGGAATCCCAGGATCTCTGGGCACTCTAATCCCCTGGGCTGCAGGGAGCACGGAGGCCCCTTACAGAGATAAATAGCTTCCTGGCTGCTCCCCCTCCAACTCAACTACACCACTTTGGAGCAGCACCCCGAGCCAGGCCACGCCCACAGTAACAGCGGAGATAAACTCCATAGCAGCTGGGCAGGAAGCAGAACCCTGTCTGCACGGAGCTACCCAGCACAAGGCACTAGAGGTTGCTATTCTCCCAGGAGAGGAAGGCCACAAACCAACAAGAAGGGAAGTTCTTCCAGCCATCACTCGTCCCAGCTCTGCAAACTATTCCTATCACCATGAAAAGACAAAATTACAGGCAAACCAAGATCACAGAGACACCAGAGGAGGAGACAGACCTAACCAGTCTTCCTGACAAAGAATTCAAAATAAAAATCATAAACATGCTGACAGAGCTGCAGAGAAACACGCAAGAGAAATGGGATGAAGTCCGGAGGGAGATCACAGATGCCAGAAAGAAGATCACAGAAATAAAACAAACTCTGGAAGGATTTATACGCAGAATGGATAAGATGCAAGAGGCCATTGATGGAATTGAAACCAGAGAACAGGAACGCATAGAAGCTGACATAGAGAGAGATAAAAGGATCTCCAGGAATGAAACAATATTAAGAGAACTGTGTGACCAATCCAAAAGGAACAATATCCATATTATAGAGGTACCAGAAGAAGAATAGAGAGGAAAAGGGACAGAAAGTATCTTGGAAGAAATAATTGCTGAAAACTGCCCCAAACTGGGGGAGGAAATAATCGAACAGACCACAGAAATACACAGAACCCCCAACAGAAAGGATCCAAGGAGGACAACACCAAGACACATAACAATTAAAATGGCAAAGATCAAGGACAAGGAAAGAGTTTTAAAGGCAGCTAGAGAGAAAAAGGTCACCTATAAAGGAAAACCCATCAGGCTAACATCAGACTTCTCGATAGAAACCCTACAGGCCATAAGAGAATGGCATGATATACTTAATGCAATGAAACAGAAGGGCCTTGAACCAAGGATACTGTATCCAGCACGACTATCATTTAAATATGATGGCGGGGTTAAACAATTCCCAGACAAGCAAAAGCTGAGGGAATTTGCTTCCCACAAACCACCTCTACAGGGCATCTTACAGGGACTGCTCTAGATGGGAGCACTCCTAAAAAGAGCACAGAACAAAACACACAACAAATGAAGAATGGAGGAGGAGGAATAAGAAGGGAGAGAAGAAAAGAATCTCCAGACAGTGTATATAACAGCTCAATAAGTGAGCTAAGTTAGGAGGTAAGATACTAAAGAGGCTAACCTTGAACCTTTGGTAATCATGAATTTAAAGCCTGCAATGGAAATAAGTACATATCTTTCAATAGTCACCCTAAATGTAAATGGACTTAATGCACCAATCAAAAGACACAGAGTAATAGAATGGACATAAAGCAAGACCCATCTATATGCTGCTTACAAGAAACTCACCTCAAACCCAAAGACATGTACAGACTAAAAGTCAAGGGATGGAAAAACATATTTCAGGCAAACAACAGCGAGAAGAAAGCAGGCGTTGCAGTACTAATATCAGACAAAATAGCCTTCATTCAAAACAAAGAAAGTAACAAGAGATAAAGAAGGACACTACATAATGATTAAGGGCCCAGTCCAACAAGAGGATATAACCATTCTAAATATATATGCACCCAACACAGGAGCACCAGCATATGTGAAACAAATACTAACAGAACTAAAGGGGGAAATAGACTGCAATGCATTCATTTTAGGAGACTTCAACACACCACTCACCTCAAAAGATAGATCCACTGGGCAGAAAATAAGTAAGGACAGAGAAGCACTGAACAACACAGTACAGTAGATGGACCTAATAGACATCTATAGAACTCTATATCCAAAAGCAGCAGGATATACATTCTTCTCAAGTGCACATGGAACATTGTCCAGAATAGACCACACACTAGCTCACAAAAAGAGCCTCAGCAAAATCCAAAATATTGAAATTCTACCAACCAATTTTTCAGACCACAAAGGTATAAAAGTAGAAATACTACAAAGAAAACAAAAAGGCTCACAAACACATGGAGGCTTAACAACATGCTCCTAAATAATCAATGGATCAACGAACAAATTAAAATAGAGATCAAGGAATATATAGAAACAAATGACAACAAAAACACAAAGCCCCAACTTCTGTGGGATGCAGCAAAAGCAGTCCTAAGAGGAAAGTATATAGCAATCCAGGCACACTTGAAGAAGGAAGAACAATCCCAAATGAATAGTCTAACATCACAATTCTCGAAATTGGAAAAAGAAGAACAAAAGAGGCCTAAAGTCAGCAGAAGGAGGGACATAATAAAGATCAGAGAAGAAATAAACAAAATTGAGAAGAATAAAACAATAGAAAAAATCAATGAAACCGAGAGCTGGTTCTTTCAGAAAATAAACAAAATAGATAAGCCTCTAGCCAAACTTATTAAGAGAAAAAGAAAAAGAGAATCAACACAAATCAACAGAATCAGAAATGAGAATAGAAAAATCACAACAGACTCCACAGAAATACAAAGAATTATTAAAGACTACTATGAAAACCTATATGCCAACAAGCTGGAAAACCTAGAAGAAAAGGACAACTTCCTAGAAAAATACAACCTCCCAAGACTGACCAAGGAAGAAACACAAAAGTTAAATGGTAATCAAAAAACTACCCAAGAACAAAGCATCCGGGCCAGACGGATTTACCTCAGAATTTTATCAGACACAAAGAAGACATAATACCCATTCTCCTTAAAGTTTTCCAAAAAATAGAAGACGAGGGAATACTCCCAATCTCATTCTATGAAGCCAACATCACCCTAATACCAAAACCAGGCAAAGTCCCCACCAAAAAAGAAAACTACAGACCAATATCCCTGATGAATGTAGATACAAAAATACTTAATAAAATATTAGCAAACCAAATTCAAAAGTATACCAAAAGGATCATACACCATGACCAAGTGGGATTCATCCCAGGGATGCAAGGATGGTACAACATTCGAAAATCCATCAACATCATCCACCACATCAACAAAAAGAAAGACAAAAACCACATGATCATCTCCATAGATGCTAAAAAGCATTTGAGAAAATTCAACATCCATTCATGATAAAAACTCTCAGCAAAATGGGAATAGAGGGCAAATTCCTCAACATAATAAAGGCCATATATCATAAACCCACAGCCAACATTATACTGAACAGCAAGAAGCTGAAAGCTTTTCCTCTGAGATCAGGAACTAGATTGGGATGCCCACTGTCCCCACTGCTATTTAACATAGTACTGGAGGTCCTAGCCACGGCAATCAGACAAAACAAAGAAATACAAGGAATCCAGATTGGTAAAGAAGTTAACCTATCACTATTTACAGATGACATGATATTGTACATAAAAAAACCCTAAAGACTCCACCCCAAAACTACTAGAACTGATATCAGAATACAGCAAAGTTGCAGGATACAAAATTAACACACAGAAATCTGTAGCTTTCCTATACACTAACAATGAACCAATAGAAAGAGAAATCAGGAAAACAATTCCATTCACAATTGCATCAAAAAGAATAAAATACCTAGGAATGAATCTAACCAAAGAAGTGAATGACCTATACTCTGAAAACTACAAGTCACTCTTAAGAGAAATTAAAGGGGACACTAGCAAATGGAAACTCATCCCATGCTCGTGGCTAGGAAGAATCAATATCGTCAAAATGGCCATCCTGCCCAAAGCAATATACAGATTTGATGCAATCCCTATCAAATTACCAGCAACATTCCTCAATGAACTGGAACAAATAATTCAAAAATTCATATGGAAACACCAAATACCCCGAATAGCCAAAGCAATCCTGAGAAAGAAGAATAAAGTAGGGGGGATCTCACTCCCCAACTTCAAGCTCTACTATAAAGACATAATAATCAAGACAATTTTTTACTGGCACAAGAGCAGACCCACAGACCAGTGGAACAGATTAGAGACTCCAGACATTAACCCAAACATGTATGGTCAATTAATATTTGATAAAGGAGCCATGTGTTGGGAGCGAGCTAAAAAGAACTTAAGTAATGTTAGCCTTAAGACAACAGCAAAAGGAAATCCTGCCATGACCTAAATTGAGGTAAACCTTTGCAGTCAGGTTACTTAGCAACACATCCTCCTCTTTTCTTTCCACTGACCTACTAATACTGCCAACATCCTGCTTCTTAAGAATGCCTGCTGCCTCAGGGGGCGAAACTCACCCTAGAACCCCCACCCACAAGATGGCCAACTTCCTTCTTCTCTTCCGTGTTAAGGCCCAATCACCTTCTGACCCACCCCTTCCTTGCTACCTGTATAAATTGAGCCTGCAAACAATAAACTGTGTCAACTTGATCAGACATCCTGTCTTGCTGTCCGTTCTTTGTGTCCCTTGCCCCTTCATTCTCTCCTCCAGGTCATCGGCCCCCGTTAATAGTCCTGCAGGTCTGGACAACTGGCGCCCAACGTGGGGCCCGACAGACCGGAGAGGTGAGAATGTCGCCCCCAGGTGGGTGGGCCCACCCATGAAAGGAGGTGTCTGCAGCTACGAGACCCTCACCAGAGTCGCCACATTCTGAACCCAGCGTGAGACAGACTCGTGTATACTCAATACGCATTTAGGAAGGTAAGTCATGGGGCAAGCATCCTCGCAGGAAGATTTATTTATAGCCGGACTCAAGGAGTCCCTCAGGACACGAGGAACTAGGGTTAAGAAAAAAGACCTGAAACGTTTTTTACCTTAAAGATTGCTTTTTTACCTTGCTCCCCAATCAAAGCAGTCCTCTTAGGCCTGCATTACTTCCTTCTGTATAATGTAAATAGAGCCTGTGATTAAGCTGAATCCTCAGATCAACATGTAAATAGCTGTATTCTATTAACTGCTTTCCTTAGAGGCAGTCATCCTAGAGCTAAGCATTTCCTCCTCAGCAGCCCCAGGGAAGCCAAACAAGCTTGTGACTCAGATCAGGGCTCTAGTAGCGAAAAGTCACACAGTCCCTGCATTTATCAGACAGGCAGGGGCCTCTTGAGGAATGACTATAGCTCAGGCAGAAAAAACTGGGAAAACTAACAGAGCAATTCGATCCCTAAACTCTAAAAAGAAGTATCTTATCTTCTGCACACAAACCTGGCCCCAGTACAAACTCTGATTAGAGAGGCTTGGCCCCTGAAAGAAGTATGCAATATAATGTTATGCAGCTAAATATATTTTGCCACAAGGGAAGAAAATAGTCAAAAGTTCCATGAACTACTACAATATGGAGCTAGTTTTCTAAATTCTTTTAGTGAACATCTATTCTACTTATTAAGTTCATCATTATCTTTGAGAGTTGAGAAGTCTTAAACTAAACTCCCTGAGATAGAAGAAATTTATCTTTTGCAGTACAGCCTGGCTTTAAATGACTGGAGCTAGAATTGTACTTGCATTTCATTTCCAGCCCCCTGGACACACACAGTCCCTATCAGTTCAGAGCCTTCATTGGACCTGTTAGTCTGGGGCCATCTAAACCTTAACCCAGTTATGTAAACTGCTTGCCCTTAGAGTGTATTCTTGAAAACTGAAGTATTTTAATCAAATAAACTAAGAAGAAAGAAGACCACTGAATATTAGAAACTCAAATCTTTATGTCAGTTTGTCTGTGTGTATGTATTTATATGAAAAGTGTTGCTAACTGTAGTCATTATGTCTCAGTCTGTATGTTTGTGTGTCTAAGTGTGTAACAAAAAAATATTTTCTACCTCCGGGAGGTATTAATAAAATTGATTTAAAAACAAGCACTTGTGAAAATTGGGCATTCTAAAACTTCCAGAAAAGCTAATAAAAAATATTATGCATTAATGCTAATTTAAGCTTAACTGAAATGGACATGTCCTTATAGTTATTAGCTGCCAAAGTTTAGTTAAAGTCATTTAAGTTGATGTTACCTGTTAAATATTTCAAGAAAATACTTAGAGAAAAGCTTGACTTTGTCTAATGTTTGGTAAAAGTTTTATAAGTAATTTAGCACAGTTGCTAAAAATAAGTAAACAAGAGTAGCAAATAAACTTTTTAATAATAATACTGTATTAATCTATAACAATGTATAATATCTGCAAACAGCCTGAGAATTTTTGTGGTAACCAAAGTTCTTAAAGTTTGCTAACTTATATAGACATATTTTGTGCTTAATAAGAAATTGTGCTATAAGGCACATTTCCAAAAATGATAAAATATGTTCATAAATGTATCAATCTGAAGAATGCTGGTGTAACAGTTTATAGTGGCCTATTTTTCAGTGTTCACTGAAGGTTAAAGTATCAAATAGTTTTAAGTTCTAATGAAAACTACTTGATATAAGGAAAATATTTTAGTATGTTAAAGATGTGTGTTTTAATAAGAGAAAGTATGAAGAATGGAAATTCGTTTTGTTGAGAGTAAAAGAAAGTTAATTGTTCTAAAGTACAGCTATTTATTTAAAGAGAGACAGAGACACAGAGAGAGAGCAGTGTGGTACAGCAGCGTTGTGCCTTTTGTTGTGGCAGATCTTCTCAGCCTGTTGCTTTGGGGGAGGGTCAAGATGTTCAGAGGTGAGGCGGGATAAACCCAGTCAAGCCCCAGGCAAATCCAGGCATAATTCTCACCCGCTTGTGTGCATGGGACCATAGGGCAAATGAAGAATAAATTACTATATTCTTACAGATATAATCATGCTGTGTGAAATTAAAGCAAGTGAGTCTTAATATCGAGAACACAGCAAAATTGGACTTTTGTTTTCAGTTGGAAAGACAAAGTATTCTTTAACTGTTAGTCTGCTCTTAATATTGAAAGATTGCAAAGGGTTCTCTAATTGTTTTATTAAAACAGTTTCTTATGCTTAAAGTCTTAATGAATTGTCTGAGTATTTAAGAAAATAAGATCTTAATATTAAAAAGACTAAGCTAAGTGTTAACAACTATGTAACCTGCATTTGCTTTTAAACTTTCTTATTATCATTCTAGTTAAATAATAAGTGTTATTTAATAACTATAATTCTATTTAGGCAAGTGCCTTAAAAACTTTTGACAGCTTCCCCAAAACCAAAATTTAAAAAGGTACTTTTACCTCTCAATTAACTCTGATATGTTCCAGAGGGCCTCTGGAACATATCAGTAGAATTTCTTCTCCTCATCAAAGAAAATATTTGACTAATTTGGCTTATTTACCTGGTATATACTTACCTAAAAAGTGCTGTCAAAAGGAATAATCCTCGATTTTATTACTGAGTGTTTTATATTACATAAATATCCAAACTTCCATATATCAACTATCTTACAGTAAGTTCTCATCAAATCTTTAACCATTGTCATTTGTAAATCTTTTCTTGTTTATAATCACTGTTTAATTATTACTAAACTAGTGAAGAACTAGATTTCAGCAAATTGAGTACTGGTCACTTAGGATTGAGTAAACTAAGGAAAAATGATTTTGTAGCTTCTTGTTTCAAGTGTTGCTGATAAAATGTTTTAACCTTTATCTCTTAAGCTGACTGACAATGCTCCAGTTTACCTCTCCTCTGTGTTACATACATTTTTTCAGCTATATAACATCACTCATAACACAGGCATTTCAGACAATTCTACAAGTCAAGCTCTCATTGAATATTGTAATCTTATTCTTAAACATTATTAATACAAAGAGGGGGTATTACTCCCTGATATGATAAAATTAGTTGCAAGTTGACAATTGGTGCATGCTTTACATATCCTTAATTTTGATCTTCTGGAGTGTGATAGACGGTCAGTGGTAGAGGTACATTTTTCGGATAATATTTCCTTTTCTGAAACAACAACAGTTCCTGTGTAGTAGTCTCCAATGGGTTCTTC